>NC_140178.1:25566924-25897887 GCF_963971535.1 Notolepis coatsorum
AATACACGTTGTCTGCACTCAACGGGGGGGGGGGGGGGGGGGGGGGTCTGATAAGACGACAATGCACATCGTCGGCATTCAAAGTGTTAAGAGTGCTGACACCACTGTGTTTACTCTACATTCCCCCACCATTTGGCTTACACTGACTTAGCGCATCAGCGCTGTAGTAGAGTGGCGTGCCAAGTAGGACACTATACAGTGTACATGGTGAGTTGTGTAGGGTTTGGTTGTGGTGCGGTATTGTGTTGATCCCTAATGTATTGTCTAATCCTTAAGAAGGGTGTGTAGCTATGGAGCCTTTCTGGGCCACCGTACGATAAGGGAACCCATTGGTTGTGACCAGGGAAACAATGGGGGGGGGGGGGGGGGGGGGGGATTGTTGCCGGACACATGGCTACAGCCATAAAAACAAAATTGGGTTTAGAGAGGAAAGATTAAAGAGCATCCCGATCATGGCGTCACTCCACACAGTTGTAATCCCTGCGTGGGTGGTTTGGTCGACAGAAATAAATATGAGAGTGAGAGATGGAGGCAGAGAGGGACGGAGAAATTGGGGGGGGGGGGGTGAAGGAGAGGGACGGGGAGGGAGGTGAGGCAATGAGAGGGAGACACTAGGGGAGAGAGAGAAAGAGGGGAACAAAGGGAGATGAGAGAGATGGGGAGGATACAGGGGGAGGAGAGAGACGGATATGAGAGAGAGGGGGATGGAGGCAGGGGAAGCAGAGAGAGGGACATAAGGAGAGAGACAAGGAGGGGGAGACGAGGAAAGGAGAGGGATACATAAGGAGGGAGACAAGGAAAGGAGAGGGATACATAATGAGGGATACAAGTAAAGGAGAGAGAGACATAAGGAGATAGACAGGGTGGGATACGAGGGAAGGAGAGAGAGAGACAGGGTGGGAGACGAGGGAAGGATAAATAGACATAAGGAGAGAGACGGTGGGAGATGAGGGAAGCAGAGAGAGGGACATAAGGAGAGAGGGAGGGAGAGAGACATAAGGAGAGAGTGACATAAGGAGAGAGACAGGGAGGGAGACAAGGGAAGGAGAGAGAGAGACATACGGAGAGAGATGGGGAGGCGGACAAGGGAGTGAGAGAGAGAGACAAGGGAGGGAGACAAGGGAAGGACAGAGGGACATAACGAGAGAGAGGGAGGGAGAAAGAGGAAGGAAAAGGCAGAAAACCTGGGGGCTTAAGTGATCTAGACAGAAAAGAAAGTTGTATTGATGGATGATGCGACTCCTCTCCAGGGGGATGTCCCTTGTGTGTGCTGCAGAATGGCTTGTTGTCCACATAAGCTTAAAAGCTTTCCCTCCTGCTGGACTTTATCTTGGCCTGACAGCCACAGCATGTTTCTGTGTATCTATCTGCCTCATCAACCCAAATTCCTTTGGATAGCACACACCGGTCACAACATGGGTATAAAACAGTAGACGTGTCATAATCAGTTGCCATTCTGGGACGGGACCATGTGGCAGCCATCCTACCAGGGTCCAGTTCTAAACCTATGATGAAAGAGCTGTATGTTGTCTTTGTAATCCTTGTATTTTTCTTCCAGTACATCAATGATGTTTTTTTTATTTAATGTACCGGTAATGTGTTTAAGACAACAGTGCCTGTCTAGAATGAACCAAAATATAATGGCTTCAACAAAACACATCATGCTTTCAATCATAAATAATAATATTATTAAAACCTTTTTAATTGTGCATTTATATTGTAGATAATGGTCCTCATTCTCGAACATGTTAAGTACCTTGTAAGTATCTTTGTAAATATGTTGGTAACAAATGTACAAATATCCTCCTCCGGATTCCTGAACACGTGACTGAACGGTTCCTGAACGGTCTCCGTAAGTGGCCAAAATCTTGACACTTAACCCTTAACTGCTCCCGATGAGCAGGTTGGCACCTTGCATGGTTGCCTCTGCCGTCGGTGTGTGAGTGAGTGGGTGAAATGTGAGGAACAAATTGTAAAGCACTATATAAATGCACCATTTACCATTTATTGTAAACCATACCCAGGCAAAATGGTTAGAGACCCAGGTAAGATCGTGGACGGTTATCCCATGATTTATGACATAATGTCGCATTCACTGTTTCGTATCTATGGGTCACAACAACAGACACTTTGTGATCTTTGTGAACAGAACCCTCGTCAGCTAGCCTTATTAGGCGACCGGTCCACAGATTTTCAGCAATGGCTTCCTTTGGTCACTCGTTTTAATGGAAAACGTGGGCCTTTGTGCGTTCCTGACAGCACTGAGCATGTCTTTAGTGCTCAGAGTCAAAGAGTGAAAGAGTTTTTGGCGAGCGCTATACGTTGAGAATATTTAAACTTTTAGTGAAAGTGCCCAACTACCAGTGCTCAGAAGCGCTTCCCATGGTTGACATGGTTGAGGAAATAGTGTCTGCAGTTCGCTAGACGTCTGCTCTCCTCTCTGTGACGTCACCCGGAGGACTTTCTTGGGGCGTCGATGCGACTGAGCTCTCGAAACACAACGCATCGGTGAGTTACATGTCCGATTATCGCACGTCCTCCTCGCAACCGAAAAAAATCGCAACCGAAAAAATCAACCTGGACCCTCTGCAATTTGCATATCGCCCCAACAGGTCCACGGAGGACGCCATAGCCCATGTGCTGCACACAGCAGCATCACACCTGGACAAGAGGCAGGGGAACTATGTGAGAATGCTGTTCATCGACTACAGCTCAGCATTCAATACCATAGTCCCCTCCAAACTCATAGCCAAGCTCAGGGACCTGGGCTTGAACTATGACCTCTGCCAGTGGGTCTTGGACTTCCTGACGGGCAGACCCCAGGTGGTAAGAGCCGGCAACTGCACCTCCTCATCCATCACGCTCAACATAGGGGCCCCCCAGGGCTGTGTTCTGAGCCCCCTCCTCTACTCCCTGTACACACATGACTGCGTAGCACAGCGGAACAACAACACCATCATCAAATTTGCTGATGACACAGTAGTGGTGGGCCTGATCTCTGCCAACGACGAAAGGGCCTACCTGGAAGAGGTAGAGAACCTGTCACAGTGGTGTCAGGAGAACTGCCTCTCCCTGAACGTCAGCAAAACAAAAGAGATGATTGTGGACTTCAGGAGGTCGGGGGTCAAGGACTACAGCCCCCTCAGCATCGACGGGGCACCGGTTGAGAGAGTGAACAGTTTCAAGTACCTCGGAGCCCACATATCCGAGGACTTGACATGGACCACACACATTGACAGTGTTGTGAAGAAGGCACGACAACGCCTCTACTTCCTCAGGCGCCTAAGGAAGTTCCAAGTCAGTCAGAAGATCCTTAGGAACTTCTACTCATGTACAATAGAGAGCATCCTGACCGGCAACATCACCTCCTGGTTTGGGAATAGCACTGCACAAGACCGTAGCAGACTACAAAGAGTGACACGTTCAGCCGAACGCACAATTGGAGGGGGGCTTCCCACCCTCCAGAACATTTACAACAAGCGGTGCAAGGGGAAGGCTAAGAGAATTATTAAGGACTCGAGCCACCCGAACAACTGCCTCTTTGAACTGCTGCGGTCAGGCAAGCGATACCGGAGTCTTAAGGCGAGCACAGAAAGACTCAGAAGAAGCTTCTATCCCCAGGCCATCAGGCTGCTAAACGAACAATAAACACTATGCAACAACCATCAAATGCACACAGCACACACACCCACACGCACACACTCACTCAAACAAACAACACACTGCAGCACCCACTCTCCACACTTTAGATCACACAAACACACTTTACACTTTATATTTAATGATAAAGGATTTGCACTACAACTCGTACACCTACTGTGAATTGTACCTAAATTGCACCTCGTCCCATTTCTGCCTTGCACTATATAGTATTGTATATTAGTACACTGCACAGTATTGTATATTGTATGGTAACTACGTCTATTCTGCATCGAACATTGTACATATGTCTAAACTGAACACTGTGACCTCATTTTTTTACTTCTAATTTTACTATGTTATTTTATTTCATACTTATCTTGTCTTGCACAGTCTCTGGAGCGTAACAGTAAGAAGCATTTTGTATTAAAGTATTCTGTACTTCTGTATGACAAATATTAAAGAAACTTGAAACCACACTACAAATGGTAAATGCTTTCACTACCACACTACAAATGGTTAACACTTTCACTACCACACTACATAAGGTTAACCCTTTCACTACCACACTACAAAGGGTAAATGCTTTCACTACCACACTACAGAAGGTTAACCCTTTCACTACCACACTACAGATGGTAACCGACTAACCGTGTGCTATTGTGCATTCCTGGCAGAGTTTTTGGCGAGCGCTATACGTTGACAATATTTCAACTTTTAGTGAAAGTGCGCTCAGAATCGCTGCTGGCAGATGAAAACAATGTTTCCTAGGACACGCCAGCTTATTATAGAGCTCACTACTCATTGACCTGATTCAGTGCCTTACCTCTCCCTGGTCACTCTTCACAGGACATGATGCTCTCAAATTCCGCATGTGAATCTCTTCATCGGCTTTTGTCAGGTTTGCTCCCCCAGACGGTCGCGCCACAGCAACGGCAGCGCTTTGTTCTTAGTGGACAACAGATTGTGGGTTATTTTTAGGTGTCGCACAACAGCTGTCCCCGTTCAGATGACGAGACATGTTTACAGCCCCTTGACAGACAGGCCGACGAACAGAGACAAGAGAGAGAGAGAGAGAGAGGTGAGGGGGGGGGGGGGGGGGGGGAACTCTTCCCAGTCCCGAAAACTACGGTTAGTGTATTATTATTAATTTAATTTAAGACACCGCTTTGAAAACCTCTCTGTCGACATCTCCCGTCAGGTGTGAGTGGGCCGCGTTCTTTTCTCTGCGTGTTGCGATTAGTCTCTTGGAGTGAGCAGTGGTGTGTCTACAGATTGCCTGACCCTTGTTCCTCATTCTTATGCAGAGGATGTGTGAGTAATTGCAGGCTTCACCTTTTAGCTCTCAAAGGTCCTTTGATATCTTATGCTTGGCAGCGCTTCACACCTCATGCCCAGGTCTGTCTCGGAAGCCTCTGGAATACATATAGCCTAATTCGTACAAGTTTTAAAATGATCTGAAATCAACACGATATATTCACAGTGATCTAGTGGTGTATTTTAATGTGTATTCTTTTTCCGCTCTGGTTAGTACTGGCCGTGGTGTTGGCTTTGTTCATTTTCACAAGCATTGGTTTGTGACACCTGTATTCCTTCTGTCTGGAGAGTTGAGTTTTATTGTTTATTGAGTTTCATTCAGTTTATTGAATTATTTTTGTTGTTGCACTCAGTCTGGGTGACATCACAGGAGAGCAGACACTATTTCCTCAAACTATTTTCAACTGCAGTAGAAGGCTAGAAGCCCAACTCGAGCAAAGTTGAAGACATGGTTGAGGAAATGGTGTCTGCAGTTCGCTGGAGGTCTGCTCTCCTCTCTGCTCTCGAGACACGGAACATGCTGGTGAGTTACATGTCCGATTATCACACGTCCTCCTGAATGAATGAATGAATGAAACTTTATTTAACAGATTGCAGAATGGGTACAGTACAGTACGGCTCAATACATACAATTGTTAAAGGAAAACTCCCAACATTTTGGCAAATTAGCTTATTTGGCATCTACCCTGGAGTTAGATAAGAAGATACATACCCCTTTTCTTCTCTGTGCATGCAGTAGGAGTAGGAAGACATGCACCGTTAGCCTAGCTTAGCGTCAGTCACTGGAAGTAGGTTCCTCCATTAGCCTAGTTCTAAACGTCTTCCTACTCCTACTGCAAAGTGTTGGAGTTTTCCTTTAAGGGGATGCAGACCAGAGAAAGACGTTTGTCTTGTTTACATCAGGGTCCCCCATTTTCAATTCATAGTGACATTTATGACATACACAACATACATGACATCATGACATTTAAATATATATATATATATATATTAGTGCTGTCAATCGATTAAAATATTTAATCACGATTAATCACATTATTGTCCATAGTTAACTCGTGATTAATCGCAAATTAATCGCAATTTAAAAAAAAATTGTATCTACCTTAAACGGATCTTTTTCAAGTTCCAAGTTTTAATACTCTTATCAACATGAGTCAACAAATGCTTGCTTTATGCAGCCATTTAACACAAAAGGATGACCCTCATGCATTTCAAATTTGCATCAAATTAAAAACTGAGTGATGCACAAAATAACTTAAAAGAAAATAATAATTTAAAACAATGAATAAAGTGTGCATGAAATAATAGGGGAAAGAAAACGTTAGGAACTTGTTACATTCACTCACACAAGGGCTGAGTAATCACCCCCCCCCCCCTCTCTCTCACACACACACTCTCCCAGCTCTCTTTCTCTCTTGCCCCTTCCTCATCTCTCTCACCCCCCTTTCTCTCTCTATATATATCACACACACACACACACACGCACACGCACACACACACACACACTTCAGAAACAAACATAGTATCAATGAGAGCATCAATAATACACCTGAGTGAAGTCTAGTAAAAAAAATTCTTAAAAGTTAATCGTGAGTTTAAAAAATAGTGGCGTTAATAGAATCGGGCGATAGTGTGTTAATACCGCGTTAACTTTGACAGCCTTAATATATATATCCTCACAACAGAACAATAGGATTAACACATTAACTGCCACAGAGTTTGCTATCTCATACCACTCTCTGCCACCACTCTAAGCCTATGGAGATGTTCACCTTCTTTGCAGGGCTATAACTTTTTAAATTGTATTGCTAAATTGACATTACTATGGCCCATTCAACATCGATTATCTATCGTTCAGGATGTAGGAACGTTATACTTTTTCATTCATACGAAAATACCGTCTAGAATATAAATATGTTTTTATCGTTTTCTGCAGTAATTCCTAGAACGTGAGTTATAGGCATAAACGCATAATATATAGATTATCAACTGCCGTTTGTTGCCGATACACGCTATATTAAAAATTTCAACTGTACATGATCCTAAACGTTATGACTCATCATGCACAGATGAAAGGGGGAGGGGGTGGGGGGTCGTTTATAATTCCGTGATCGTCAGTAAATGCTTTATGTAGTATGGGTGATATATTGATCAGAGCAGTTTGCATTAATAATAATAAACAATCACGCTGAAAATGACGTCGGCGTCCTCTTACCGTTCGCCGATGAGACTGGAGGAAAAAGATCCCACTTATTTGACGTGGATCGACTAGATCCATTTCCGGTTTGTATAATAATAATAATAAACGCCCAAATCATATCGATTATTGAGTTATGGCAGCGATCCATATACACAGATGTGTGTCTAGAGTCCCGCAACAATATGTGAGTGCCGGACGCATTTCCCAGATGCACCGAGATCACCAGAGATCCATTTCCGGTTGTAACTCGCCGATCATCCACCAGGCGGCAGTATTGAAGCGTTGCAGAGTTGTGCAGGCTCCCACTGTATCAGCCGAGGCTGGGTGAGGTAATTATGAATACCATGGCGAAAAATGAAATATGATATCAATAACGTCGTACGCCGTGGTTTGGCAGAATTCGCATGACCTTGAAACCCGTTGTACGACGTTATTGGCACCCAATGATGGGTTAACTGTCTGTAGTGTGGTAGTGAAAGGTTAACCTTCTGTAGTGTGGTAGTGAAAGGTTAACCTTCTGTAGTGTGGTAGTGAAAGGTTGGTTAGCTAGCTAGCTTGTGTGTCGCTAACCTCCCGTACTTCCTGTCTATGAGAAAGTTTGAAGAGCTTTTGTGAAACGGAATAGCAGCCTTCAATAAGCCACAGCCACCTTGTTTGAAGTTTACACATATATCATTGCACACATCTGATGCTTGCTCTTTCAAAAGATGTAATACATCAAAAAAGTGTTTTCGATCCGTAAGTGCTGTTTTGCCAGCCACAGTCACAAAAGTTTCTCTCTGCTATATATAAGTTGCAATGTACATCAATCTCTTTCATCACCTCTTGGCATTTTTTTTTTTTAAATAAAAATCTCAAGTCCATTGGCATTGATACATGACTCAGACTCATAACTCTTTAAGGTCCAACACAGCCTGGCGTGGTATGGTCTGACCAACTCTGGTATGGTCTGACCATTATCTGCAATAAATATTTGCCACACCGATGAATAGTGTCATGCTGTGGGGCACGGCAGACGTCTTCATCCTGGTCTGGGAACACTCCAGAAGTGGCTGAGATTTGATCTGCTGCTGATTGATTCCTGTGCCCAGTGCCCACACCGATGCCTTTCCACTGCCCTTAAAGTGATGTCAAGTTTCAACAGTCTTAACTCTTATCTACAAGTGAGCTAGTACCGCTGTCCGCCACCGCCATTCCTCCCAGATGTCAGGCTATCTATTCACTTCCATTCATTTTGGGGACTTTTTGAATAAAAGTGTCAGCTAAATTACTAAATTGTAAATCCCTCCACCCCACCACTGCCCCAGCTCAACTGCCCTCTCCACCCAAGATCCCCCACCCACCCCTTCCCAATCCCAGGACACTCAACTCCCCAACATCCCTAAGATACAAAAAAAGAAAAAAAGAAAAAAAAATCACAAATAGCACTACAGTACAAAGCAAAAACAAATAAGTAAATGAACAAATACAATTTAAAAAAAGAAGGGGGTAGCTCAGGCTCACATCACTCCTCCGCAAGTATTAGGGTCTGTGCGTGGGTGATAAAGGGTCTCCAAGTTTCTCAAACTTGACTAGAGATCCTTTCATATACAGTACATACATGATTTCTTGATCGAGAGAGCTTTCAACCCAACCATCTCACACGAGGGCCGGCTCTCATACAGATGTCGGCTTTTCCTCAAATATCTATTTGTAGACTTGGAGGTCATCGGAGGATGTTGGGAGGCCATTGCGTAACTGACCATTCAGTGCTCGGCTTGGCCTTTCCAGTGGACTGCAGCTTGGATTGTGAGGATTAAGTTTCAAAGTGAAAGTGCAACAGTGGGATCCTTCTGGGAACTGTTCTGATCCCAGCAGGGAGATTCCCTGAGACCTCGATTAAACCTCCTCGTCCTCTACTGCCCCCTGGACACTTTCCATTTTTGCATTTCAATTGCAAAGCCCACAGGGGACTCTTTTACAATGGATAGCCAAGCAGTGTTCACTGTAGTCTACACATTTGGATTACAACCATAATTCAAATGGCTGATTAATTTCTCTCCTGGTAGGGGGAAAGGCATAGGAAATCGATGTAGTACATCACCTCAAAAGTAGATTTTGCTTACCCTCCATTGTTCCTCATTAATCTTCATGCATGTGTTTGAATTGAAGTGTGTGCGTATTAGACCACACAAAGTGCCCATGGACTACTCATTTTTATTTAAATTGTATCCCCTACTGCCCTGAGGAAAAAAAAATATACTAACCCTCTAACTTTGTACTATTCTGTACCCTAATTCTATTGCTGCTATTCGTATACTACTACCTATCTACCTACCTACTACCTACCTTGCTAATATGTCTATACTACTATGCACTCAGTGAACTATGCAGAGTGTAACCCTCAAGCTTGATATTATTTGATGAACAATGCCACTGACCCCTCCTGGTGACACGTTGTTCACAATCAGCTAAATTACTAAATTGTAAATAGTTACTTTCTACTTTAAAAGTAGAAATACCCAGATACATTAGTACTCTGGTAAAAGTTAAAGTCCTCCATTAAAAATCTACTCAAGTAACCGTAGAGAAGTATTTGCTATTGAATGTACTTAAGTATCTAAAGTAAAAGTATGCATTCTACAAGACGTTTTGTGTATTCCAGTGGTTGGGAGCATTCAATACTCGGATCCATTCATTAACCTGTAAAGGTTATGTTAGAGTGGTATGTGGTCCAGTTATGATGCTCTGATTATGGCCTCTGATTAGTTGACCGACTTCAAATGTGAAAAAGTAATATAATCTTCATACATTTTCCCCATGTTTTCTATGCATTCTCTTTTTCATAGTAACTAGTAACTGTAGTGGAGTAAAAAGTACAATATTTCCGTTGTAATGTAGTAGAAATGTAGAAATGAGAAAGTATATTACGGTATATATATATATTCCCTCAAATTTAAATACTCGCGTAAATTACAAGTAGCTCGAAATTGTACTTAAGTACAAAATACTTAGTTACTTTCCACCACTGGGATGTGCATACAGTACTTCTTCTCATTTGCACTTCGCCGGTTGTGTTAGACAGAGAGAGGGCCTTCCCACCAGTCAGAGCCTTGTGTCCTGCACCAGTCAGAGCCACCCTTTCTACCTTTTGAAGAGGAATTCAGTCGGCTACTGTAGTTTCCCCAACCGGGGACAGCTTTTCACACCCACAAAGCGTTTGTCAAATAGGCTAATTAATTATATTAGAATGGTCTTTTAAAAGTTATTGGGTTTTTTAAGACCGCCTATGCACTGGCACGGATAACTCTTAATATTACTGTGTGCTGGGTACGAGACTGGATGGGGGGAAGGAGAGGCGCGGATACTGTGTTGCGTTTCGGTAAATGTGTGCATGACTGCATCTCTCCATCTGTCGCGGTCCTTTGAAAGCTAGCCAAGTGAAATCTCATTTTGTCCTGGTATTTTGCATAACCTTAGGCCACAGGATTTGACACTGATCTAGATCCACAAGTTGTCTTATTATTTGCCCGATGTTCACTAGGTTCCCAATGCAGGACATTAGAAGTAGTGAAATGTTCACTAACCCTGTTGCCTTTCAGTGAAATTCAAATTTTTTTTTATCCAGAATGTGTAGAGCACCAGCTGGTAAACTATGTAGAGCACCAGCATGTCATTTATCCAATTAGGTGCATTCCACATGGGGGAAATGGGAAGTAGGGAGGGGATACATGCACACAACATGTAAACAACAACATTAATCAATAATCCTTTTTGTGTGAAAAGCAATACTTTTATTCCACACCTTTCTAAAAGCTCTGTGGATGTATGTATTTTTTATGATTATTCTATATAGAAGTGTTATCTATAGCACCTTTAAAGTCCCCCCCCCCCCCCCCCACTTTCCTCCATAAGCTTGTCAACTTTTTCATCCCCCATGAGTTTGTAGGTCTGAATGATGAGACGTGCGAGAACTCGTTCTAACATACCCCACCCCATGGAGTCTATTTACAAATACACCGGCATCGTTGTTGGGACATTCCCAACATTTGCACTCTGTTTTTGGATTAGCCACACATTTTGTCCTCATGCCCTCATTTGGTTCACGGGTTGTTTCGGATGTGTGACGTTAGAATCCATGTGGTTCAGCTGTAGCCTCTCAGCTATCCTATTAAAAAGAAAACAAGAGTGTTTTTCAGCAGCCGACTGCTTTGATCCTCTCATGAATTAGTCATGCTCGCACAAGTGAACACTCACAATGGAACAAAACAGCAACATTAAAGAGCTCTGATATCACACAAAAATTACGCACACGCTCACTGGTAGAAAGAGTATTTAACCTCCGGGGGCGGGGAGAAAAAAGTTAAAAGTACCGCTTCTCGTCAGATGTCGCCCCGCAGCGAGACAAGAGGGTGCTGTAGTATTTATTTTTTCAATTATCTTTTTATTGATTTATTTTTACAATAATACAAGTAATACAAATTGTTAAATAGAATATAATAAAAGAAAATATCTATGGTCACATTACATTTCAGTATAAGTAATCATGGCATAACACACCGGGGTTGGTGGATAGTCCGAGGTCCATGAGGGGTTCCCAAGTTCTAAGAAAGATGTCCTCCCTGTTCTTCAAAGTGTATGTACGTTGTTCCAGTTGCAAGTGTCATGGAGAATCTTTTTAAAGATGTCAAGTGATGGAGGTCTTTGTTTGTTCCAGTCGAGCAGGATACATTTTTTAGCTATATATGATATTATCCCAAATCTCTTCATAGATATGGGATCTAATGTCTTGTCTAATTCAGTACCAAAGAGATACCATATAGGTGTAATATCCAACGGCATTTCCAAGACTTAAGCGGTCAAGTCATGAACCTCTTTCCAAAGATGTTTTAGTTTTCTGTATTCCCCAAAAACATGGGTAATATTTGACCCTATTCAAGTTTTACAACGATGGCATCTGGGCAGATGAGTTAGGGTACGTCTTACTGAAACGGACCGGGCTAAGGTACATTCTGTGCATGAACTCATAATTCTGTTCACTTATCGTATTACAGGAGGGCGCTATAGTCTCAGCGGCGGTAGCCTTGGTGGCCACTCTGCCCCCAGTGGCCCAGAGCTGCAGGGGTGGATGACAGTCCAGATGGTTTAATAGAGATTATCACAGCGGGCAGAAGTGTTTGAGCTGGGACTGGGAGCCACATGAGGGGAGTCCACTACTCCACACACAGCGGCTAGGAGGCGGATCAGGACATACTGGGCTGGCCGTACAGGGGGGCGACTTAGCGAGCGGTGGACGCCGGAGGTGAGAGGATGAGGGGACTCGGTCACAGAGGGACGCTAGATGCCTGCACAGATGTAGGTTTTGGTTTCCGGTGTAGATATTATGATTTATATTTGATCTATGGTCTAGTCCTGCACATTTTTGTTAACCCTCAGTCTAAAGCCCACATCGACAAAGGTTTGCCTGGACATAGTGTTATATTTTTGCCAAATTCTGAGCTTATTCTTTCAGTCGGTATCAACACACACAAAAAGGCCCCTCCCCCTTTTCTGTTGTGGGCTCCTATCAATGTCCCTCTCTGCATCCAAATAGCATAGTTACACACATGAATCAACCGGTGATTTTCATTCAAAACTGCACAATAAATTATATAATTGTCAGATCAATTGATGCAAGCTTCAAACTGTAGCTTCAAATGCATCAAATCCTTTGATTGTCGTCATCACTGTCCTATATCTGGATCATTGAACATTATACCTCTTTTCATGTATTGTGACATTTTATTATACAACCAGGGACAAGCTCCTCTCTCTCTCCTCTGTTAAGTGTGACGGTGCGTGTCTGAATGGCGGCCTGATCTGAGAGAAGGCAGAGCTGGAGTATGGAAAAACGATACGACATTTCTTTATCTTAAACAAGGAGGCAGTTTGCTGCACAAGTGACGGCCAGTATTGTCAAATGTGCCCACAAGGATCTATTTGGCAGTTGCCAATGTAGAATGCTATGGTATAAATTGTCTTAATATCAGACCTGTTTGGCTATTCATCATATATCTCTGTTCTCATGCACGCCAGATAATGTGAGCAAGTCAAGTCGACCTTTATCACACCTCGGAGGAAAATTCAATTGGCCAATCTCAAACTCTGCCCTCTTTCTTCCGTTGCTTGTGAATGGAAGATCAAGGAAATAATTTAGAGTTTGAGATCCATGTTAAAATGCCATAGTGAGGAAGACCATAATAATCTAGGTTATGTAGTCTAATTAGTTCATTAACAATTAAAAGAAGAAAAAATAAATCTCCCCCCCCCCCCCCCCCCCCCCCCAAAGACGTCCTGTTCCTTTGAGTGCCTAAATAGTTTGTTTGTTTCTCTCTTCTCTTGAGAGTTTAAGAATAACAAGGTTTATCTTGCCTGTCAGGCAAAGGTCCTGCTGCGCATATTAGTGGAGGAAACAAATCTACACGGCGAGTGCAAAGCTGGTTATCTGGTACAAGGACGTTGCAGAGTGATGTAATGGCCTCGCTTGGTGGGAGGCTGAAGGCAAACGAACGTGATTCCCATGTAATGAATTGCAGTCCATGCTCACGTTAGTGAGGGATAATGCACGACGCGGTGCACGGTTATCGGGGGGGGGGGGGGGGGGGGGGGGGGGTGCACGACGCAGGGGCTAATCGCGTCTCCTCGTGGACTTTGCCTCCGTGAAGTACATTGTTTTTCGATAACCACACCCATCAGAATCGGGTATTCACCCAGGCCATGGTATAAAACAAGTGTTCACCCAGGCCATGGTATAAAACAAGTATTCACCCAGGCCATGGTATAAAACGAGTGTTCACCCAGACCATGGTATAAAACAAGTGTTCACCCAGGCCATGGTATAAAACAAGTATTCACCCAGGCCATGGTATAAAACAAGTATTCACCCAGGCCATGGTATAAAACAAGTGTTCACCCAGGCCATGGTATAAAACAAGTATTCACCCAGGCCATGGTATAAAACAAGTATTCACCCAGGCCATGGTATAAAACAAGTATTCACCCAGGCCATGGTATAAAACAAGTGTTCACCCAGGCCATGGTATAAAACAAGTGTTCACCCAGGCCATGGTATAAAACAAGTATTCACCCAGGCCATGGTATAAAACAAGTGTTCACCCAGGCAGGCCATGGTATAAAACAAGTATTCACCCAGGCCATGGTATAAAACAAGTGTTCACCCAGGCCATGGTATAAAACAAGTATTCACCCAGGCCATGGTATAAAACAAGTGTTCACCCAGGCCATGGTATAAAACAAGTGTTCACCCAGGCCATGGTATAAAACAAAATAAAGTAAATTATCAATGGATGACTCCGGTCCAGTCTGACCTTGAGTGTCTGGGTGTTCATATAGTACATGTTCCTGGTGTTCATATAGTACATGTTCCTGGTGTGTGTATAGTACATGTTCCTGGTGTGTGTATAGTACATGTTCCTGGTGTTCATATAGTACATGTTCTTGGTGTGTGTATAGTACATGTTCCTGGTGTGTGTATAATACATGTTCCTGGTGTTCATATAGTACATGTTCTTGGTGTGTGTATAGTACATGTTCCTGGTGTTCATATAATACATGTTCTTGTTGTGTGTATAGTACATGTTCTTTGTGTGTGTGTATAGTACATGTTCTTGGTGTGTGTATAATACATGTTCTTGGTGTGTGTATAATACATGTTCTTGGTGTGTGTATAGTACATGTTCTTGGTGTGTGTATAATACATGTTCTTGGTGGGTGTATAGTACATGTTCTTGGTGTGTGTATAATACATGTTCTTGGTGGGTGTATAGTACATGTTCTTGGTGTGTGTATAATACATGTTCTTGGTGGGTGTATAGTACATGTTCTTGGTGTGTGTATAATACATGTTCTTGGTGTGTGTGTATAGTACATGTTCTTGGTGTGTGTATAATACATGTTCTTGGTGTGTGTATAATACATGTTCTTGGTGTGTGTGTATAGTACATGTTCTTGGTGTGTGTATAATACATGTTCTTGGTGTGTGTGTGTGTGTGTATAATACATGTTATTGGTGTGTGTATAATACATGTTATTGGTGTGTGTATAGTACATGTTCTTGGTGTGTGTATAGTACATGTTCTTGGTGTGTGTATAGTACATGTTCTTGGTGTGTGTATATAGTGTGCGGTGGCGCAGGTCGGACACGCTCACTGATTCAGTCTCTTTCTGAATAGAGCAGTGAGGTCATCATCATGGCTCACCATAGAAGCTCCCTGGGGGAAGGTTTCCTTAAATGACACCCTGTGACCCGACACACGCCCTCCCGCAGAGTGGAGGAGGAAAAGGGATAGTCGGCAGCCTCCATAATAAGCTTGTCTTTTTCGATTAGGCTGCACCTTGATGTGTAGCATATCCTGCCACCTTAGTTGATGTATTCCTTTATGTTCCATAAGGCCAATCATTGGCCTAATTTGGTAGGACAGTGTGCCGTACAACGTCTCTCTCTCTCTCTCTCTCTCTCTCTCTCTCTCTCTCTCTCTCTCTCTATTTCTCTCTCTCTCTCCCCCCCTCTCTCTCTATCCATCTCTCTTCCTTCCAATAGTCTGAACGATGGGCAGAATGAAACGGCCGTCATCCTATTAAACCACAGGCAAATGATCGTTTCTCATTTCCTCCCCCAGATATGTCCCCCGCCCGTCATAAATCTTTGCACTGTTGCTCGTTATTTTTACCCAGGTGTATAATGGTTTCTTTTTTGAGGACCGGGGCTGCGTATTAGACATTTTAATTAGGCAAACCTCCTGCGTAGTAATGGCACCCCTGCTCCCCGTAGGAAGCCGCCATAAAGGTTCAGTGCAGCAAACTAATGCTCATCATGGTTTACTCTGGTGACGGACTTCTGTCTCCTCTCCCTATAGTTCACTGTGAATACAATGTGACACTAGAAAGGTGCACTCAGTAGAGTGCACGTCTCCACCAGGCGGCAGCCACATATTTCTAATCTAGTAGACTATGCGTTAGGTGGGGCTTAAGTGTAGGGGGCGGGGCGTTAGGTGGGGCTTAAGTGTAGGGGGAGGGGCAGATCTCCCTGCCTTATTCCTATTACACTATAGGGAGGTGTAGTGGTTACGTCATTGCAGTTTTTTTGTGTTCCACCCTCTGTCCAACGCAATGTATTTGCCCATTTCTAAATCGTCTCGTTTAAAACAAATAAAGCATTAACATTTGCATGGTGTACCTTTTCTGTGCGTATTCATCCACAATCTATAGCTCAACATGAAAATATTCGCAATTAATCATAAAAGAAAACCGGCAAATTTTATTTCAACCAAATGCTTAAACAATAATGTTAGTGATAGAAAGGAACACATTTTGTGCAAAAATGGAAAGCTTTACAATTTCCATGAGGCAGAATTGTTACAATAGCCGATAATCCATTTTCCCAATGATAAATCCCTATACGGGTGGACCTCACGGGCGGTCCAAAGTGACGTCAGACTACACCTCCCTATTGCACACGAATCCACGATTACATGGTGAGACGCATTTATGTGTCAAGTCTGGTGGAAATTGTATCAGAAGATACACTCATTTGAGTATTGAACGTTTGGCCTGATGGTGGCGTTCAATCGATAGTCTTCTTCCTCTAGGGGTCATGAATGTGCACCGTCAATTTTAAAAGATAATTTTTTTTAATTTTAGATAAACTAATTCTAAAATTGAGAGTTTGGCCTGATGGTGGTGCTAGAAGAACGGTCATGCGGTCACCAAAATCAAGAGTTCATCATTCAGCGGTCATGAATGTGCACTACATTTTTCAAAACATTTTAATGAAAGATATTAGAGTTATCACGTTCACATGTAGGATATGAATGTTTGGCCTGCTGGTGGGGCTAGGCTAGAGGAAAGATCACGGGGTCACCAAAATCATTAGGCTTCTTCCTGTAGCGGTCATGGATGTGGACTTGTGGCCGGACGGATAGACACACAGACACACTAAATAAATTCAGTTACCTGCTTGCCACAGGTTTTCATACGCTTTTGTGAGCTGCATGGAATGTAGCCTATGTTATTAGAGGATGGTCTGATTCTGAGTTTCTGTTGTCAATACAGTACCATAATAATAATAATGCAGGACCTCTCTAGAGGTCTTTATTCGGCATGCAACAAACTGGACATGCAATGGGAGCGGCACACACACACCGGAATACACACACACGCATGCATTGTCTTTTTCTCAGTCGCCGATGCGATTGAGTCTCTGCTCTTAACCCATCCCATCGTACTTACCCCCCCAAGGGCAGACAGGGCGTCGACGAGGGGCCGCGCCCGGGGACCAATCCAAGTGCTCCTGCCCGTCTTCGTCAAGGACGCGACAGCGTCAGCGATCTGTTGGTTGTGCATGTTTTTCCATTTGGTTTCTCTTAACCGAGGGGGAACCCTTGCGAGAACATGCAAACTCCACACACACGAAGGCCTGGGAGATACCCCACCTGGGTACCTGGCATTGCGGAAACCTGGTTCCCAAGCGGGAATCGACCCTGGACCTTCTTGCTGTGAGGCGACAGTGTTAACCACTACACCACTGTGCCGCCATCAGTGTTGTGCTAGTTACTGAAAAATAGTAACTCAGTTACTTTACTAGTTACTTCATTTCAAAGTAACTTCGTTACTGTACTAGTTACTTACACCCAAAAGTAATGAGTTACTGTGAAAAGTAACTATTTAGTTATTTAAAAAAAAATAAAAAAAATAAATTGCTCAAGTCCCATGCCCCATATACTCAAAATCGGTTGATCAACTTGACAGTTTCCATTCACATCACCGAACTCTGCTAAGCAATGTGGTCTAGAGCGTTTCATTATATATTCCCTCCCCGCTGTATGTATATTTCTCTCCCACCCACCCACCCCCTCCTAATGTACAGTCCCCTCCCCATCATATGTATATACTCTATCAGGATCTAGGGGTAACAGTACTGTATATTTGAATACCGCTTATGTCACAAATGTATCAGTACTAAATACCTATATGTCCCTATGCCATAAATGTCATGTATGTTGTGTATGTCATAAATGTCTATATGAATTGAAAATGGGGGACCCTGATGGAAACAAGACAAACGTCTTTCTCAGGTCTGCATCCCCTTAACAATTGTATGTATTGAGCCGTACTGTATTGTACCCATTCTGCAATCTGTTAAATAAAGTTTTCATTCATTCATTCATTCATTCATTCATCCATTCATTAATTCATTCATAACCATCTTGCAGCGTTGTTATCAAAGCATTGCAACGTTAGAATAGTTAGGATATCAATTGTGCATGAAAGGACTATATTTATATTGTTTGATTAGTATTATGAGATTCCCTGGCAGATTTCGTACAGTCAAAATCCGTTGATCTTGAGTTTCAGTGAACACATTGCACTCACCGTCACCAGTCTGCGGTGGTCGAGATGTAACGTTAGTCCAGTTGACTCCAGCAGCCCTTCAAACATGTTCTTTATCTCGTTTCCATGTTGTATATTAATTATCTCTCCAAGTAGTTGCTAAATGGTTTGTTAGTTCGTTATTATTACTGCGTTCTTATTATGTAGATTCATAGCGAGCGTCCTCTTGTTGTTTACTGTAGAGAGCGCCTATTTCTTTCAGAACGTCAGTGGGCAATCAGAAGTGCGAAACCAGAATGAGGCTACGGAAAGAAATAATAATAATAATAATACTTCGTTTTATATAGCGCCTTTCAGTCTACAGTAAACAAAACAAACGCAGGCGAAATAAGGACGCTCGCTATGAATCTACATAAAAAGAACGCAGTAACGAACTAACAAACCATTCAGTAACGTAAGTAGCGTTACTGAATTTCAAAAGTAATGCGTTGGAGTACTAGTTGCGGCAAAAAGTTACTTCGTTTCTGTAACGCGTTACTTTGTAACGCGTTAGTCCCAACACTGGCCGCCATCATTCCATCATAGACATTATGGAGAGAAAATGTGTGTAGTTCAACACTAAGGTGCATTATGGAGTTGTAATTCGAGTTGTAAATGAGTAGGCTTTATTTAACATATTACATATATTTGAACATATGAGGGTTTTTTCTGCTAGGATAAACGCAGTAATCCTAATCCAGTTTTAATAATTTGGTTTTACTGCAGGGCAGGCTAGAGTAACTCATCATTAATCCCTCCTGTATTTGTCTCAGCTCTTTTTTTTCTCTCAACATAGAACGTGATATACAATATCACTTTTGTTATTGCTATCTGTATAGGATAAAGAATCCCCAAGGTAAACATGACACTGTTATCCAACCAGGACTTTCGCAGAGAGACTACTAAAACCACACGAGTGGCACTTCGTAATCCCCTGCCGAGTCATTCTGCAGATGACTCTTAATTGATGTGCGATTGCCTTTTTTCTTCTTTTTTTTTATATTCGACACATGGAATTTTTAAAAACAAACATTCCAGCAGGTAAAGCCGCTGGCAGAATGTGAAAATCTCTTGGGCTTGACAGCCACTAGCTTGGCCTTGACAAGCCGCACGGATGATTTATTAGTACTGCAGTAGTGACATAAATAAAGATGTGTCTATTCTCTTGTATTTGTTCATCGTGTTGCTTTCTCCACGGCGGAGTGGCAGTTTTGAATGCCACGCGATGGAAAAACTTTTCTAAATATAAATCTGACCCGCGTCCTTTAATCATCTCAGGCAAGTCTTGGGGCTGCACTTTGTCAAGAGACAGGTGGCAGTGCATCCTCCCTCAACCCCGACGGCGCTCCTTCCCTTCCCCTCATTACAGTTCCCCGCTTTAATTGCATAGAGAGACGGCGGTCTCTAGGGTCACACATACCTAATTAACGGCAGAAACGCCTGGATGTGCCTCCCTCACCACGAGAGAGGTCTTTGAATCAAATGAGAGGCGTGTTCGTCGAGACTGAGCTTCTGGGTGACGCCACCTGCACATGATCAGGCGAAACAGCTCTGCTCTACTTCATGCCTATATCGGTGATATGCGGCACAAACCCAGGCCGCGAGGAACACCGGCTCATGAAGCCCAAAGTGACCCCGGTGTACGGACTGGTGTAATGTCGGGGTACGGACCGGTGTAATGACGGGATACGGACCGGTGTAATGTCGGAGTTGGGACCGGTATAATGTCGGGGTACGGACCAGTGTAATGACGGGATACGGACCGGTGTAATGTCGGGGTACACTACGGACCGATGTAATGTCTGTATGGACCGATGTAATGTCGGGGTACGGACCGATGTAATGTCTGTGTATGGACCGATGTAATGTCGGGGTACAAACCGATGTAATGTGGGGGTACGGACCGATGTAATGTCTGTGTATGGACCGATGTAATGTCTGTGTATGGACCGATGTAATGTCTGTGTATGGACCGATGTAATGTCGGGGTACGGACCGATGTAATGTCGGTGTACGGACCGATGTAATGTCGGGGTACGGACCGATGTAATGTCCCCGGTGTACCGACCGATGTAATGTCTGTGTACGGACCGATGTAATGTCGGGATACGGACCGATGTAATGTCGGGATACGGACCGATGTAATGTCGGGGTACGGACCGGTGTAATGTCGGGGTAGGTTTTCCCGTCGCGATTGTGATTATGTATATTGTTTCATATTATTTTGCGATCGCCATTTCTGCTTAGAAGCCAGACTGATCACCAAAGTAGCTGTCGATCCCAAAGATTTGCTAGCTAGCGTTGCCTAGTTAGTTAGTGTATCTCGAGTAGGTCCATGCCCTTCACACAGGCAGGCTGATTTTCGAATTTTCCGGCCAATCACAGCCTCAGGGCATATCTTGTATCGTATGGGTGTATCTTGCCCAGAAAGAGGTGCAGAAAAAAGAGGCAGAAGGACAAAAGATGCATGTCTGTGAATTGATGAATCACAGGGTGAATACGATATGAGAAAATGTGAAAACAAACGAAACTAAAAACGGCCCTTAATGCCACGAGTCGTTCTCAAAGTTCAAGGTACTTTCAACGTTGTCTTTTGTTGCCACTGACCTTTCAAAGCACCACCAGTCAGATTACAACTTTATGTGATGTAAGCAGATGCGACTGCCAAGTGACTGGGCCATGTAAAGATTCTAAAGTTGAGTCTGGTTGTTTTGCACATTAAAACCTTACAATGACCTTGGCGTGAAAAGGCATTGCATAGCAAACAGTATTGCACCATACGTTCTCCCTCGCGGCGAGCACGGTGCAGAATGCTGATCGTGTGCAGGTGGCTTATAGCTCTCTTCTCAGGTGCTGGGAAGTCGCCAACCAGCCGCCATGTATGATGATCCCAGGTCATGACCTCTGCTTATGGAATCACTATAGGATTGCTGAGGGGATTCTGTGTAGTCAGCAGGTCCCCTCCACTCAAAACCACTTTGTATCTATAGTTAACTGCTCTTGGAGGCTTGACTTTCACTCTAGAGATTGTTATTTGCGCAGAACTTGTCACCAGAGAGCCCTCTTCACATTTTTCTACTGGAGGGGGGGCTTCTCTGTACTTTCTCAAAATCAGAGCCTCCTGTGTGACACAATGGTCGCTATTGCCCAGCTGGCCACACTGTCATCCAGGATAATTTTTCAGCTAATCTCTAGTTATACCAAGATTATGTTGCTAAGAAGTGTTATGTTTGTGTGACACTACATTTTTGGCGAACCGTTTAGATGGACAATGACTGAATCCTTGTGTTCTTAGTTACAGCTCAATGAAATTATGTAGATGGGAAGATAGCAATAAGGACTGCAATTATTTCATTTAGCTGTAATAACATGACACAATGATTCAGTGTCCTCCGATGACATTGTTGGAGGGCATAATATTCAGTCAACACAGTTAATGTGTGCAAAACCGCTTTACAGTTTTGGCACTTTTGGGATATCTGTGAGATCATGTGTGATCTCATGTGACGTGCCCCTGGCTTCACCCCTTGGGTTCAGTTTCTCATCCAAAATCTCCCCGCTTTCCCTCTCTCTCATTTCCCATCCTCCTCTCCTCCTTTTCTTCTCCTCTCTCTGCCTTCTCTTCCGACACCCCTACTCGCTCCCTAATATTTTCCCTGAAAATCTCTTTTCTTATGAATTAAGACTTGAAAATGTGTTTCAGGAAAGGTACTTTAGTTTCTATGTGGCAAATTTTATTTGTAAAGCATGCAAGTTCTCTCATGTGTCTATTCAAGGAGGAGAGGACGGGAGTGCAGGGTTTGGATGGTAGATTAGCTGAACAGCAAAGCAGTGCCCTGTGTGGCCACAAGGCTGCAGAGAGAGATGGAGGGAAAGAAACAGAGAGGCAGAGAGGTTGAGGGAATGAAGGGAGGAAGAGAGCTTTCCTGTTGCGTTAGCTGACACACACACAAAGACACGCATGCATACATGTAGCACAATGCATACAGTACATAATGCACAATTGTTTCGGACACAAATGCACTCATGTAGACTTGATAGGGCTGGATGTTTGCCTGTTGATTCAGGTCTCACTGTGCTCAGGTGTATTCAGATGTACAGAAGCCATTCTGGTTTATGTTTGACTGTCGCCACTTTTTTAATAAGGCCATCTACTCTAGCGCTACATTTGGTATATTGCCCAGATAGGTGATAAAGGATGAATATGAATATATCGCCCAGATAGGTGATGAAGGATGAATATTAGTATATCACCCAGATAGGTGATACAGTATTAGTATATGGCCCCGAGATGGGTGATAAAGGATACATATTTGTTTATCGCCCAGATACTGTAGGTGATGAAGGATGAATATTAGTATATCGCCCAGATAGGCGATGACTGATAAATATTAGTATATCGCCCAGATAGGTGATAAAGGATAAATATCTTCTATATCAGCTTCTATCTCTCCCTCTAGGTTTGTCCCGATTACCATTTTTTGGGCTTCGAAGCTTCAGTAGTAATTATCGTCTAATAATCGAAGCTTCATTCTTCATGTGTGGATGTTTCAATGTGTCGGGTAAATGTGGTAGATAGGTTTCCTGAAAGTTCATATGATGTCCTTGTCTGAGAAGAACTGATTTCCTAAATTGATCTTGGATTATTGTTTATCTAATCTGTTTCTTAGGCACATTGTTGGAGTGGTAAAAAAAAAAGCACACAGAAAACAAAGCAGTGGAATTGGGATTTTGACATGGATTACCATTGCAGTGATTGAAGCTTCGGAGCATTTGGATCAGCCCTTATCTCCCTCTTTGTTGAATGTAGTGTTGTCACAATACCAACATTTTTGATACCAATACCTAGTTTAGTATCACAATACTCTATACATAAACAAAACTGAAACGATACTGATTCAATACTCTGTACCTAATGGATCAGAAACAGAATGTCCACAAGGGTTGATCACATTTTCAAATTCATAGCTAAATTTACAGTGGGGGTGTGCCTTTTTTTACTGGCCGTTCTGTCTGACACTATAGAGCCACCATAGTTTAGAAGTGACATGCACTTCCTGAATTGTAGCTAGTAGCTATTAAACAATAATAGCTACCTGTAACTGTAGCTAAATATGTTTGTCATTTTGGAACTCTTAATTAGAGCCATATGAAATCCGTTTTATTTTTTTCCAAATTCCATTTAATTTTTTTCCAAATTCCGTTTTTTCCGTTTTAATATTTCAGAATTCTGTATTTTGCTTTGTACGCTCATTTTACCATCAGAAATAGTGTCTAATAAGTGGGAATGAATAAATGTCCACAATTTAATAAGATATAACAGTCCATTTAATAGGGCTGTCTTAAATACTTTGAAGCTTCGAAGCTTCATTCGATGGGCATGGGATTCGAATATGAAAATAAAATTTGATTATTAAAAAATATAAAAATATAAATGATATATATATATTTTTGCAAAATCAACTCTGCCTCTCTTTGTTAATTACAACAAGCAATGCTGTTTGTTATTTAAGATGAGGTCGGACTCGGCACTGACAGATTTGTGTTCATTGTGCTGCTTTTATAAATCCTCAAATGACGGCTTACAATATTTCATGAAAGCAAAGTGTTTTGTTTGTCTAAGATTTAAAAAGGTTTAAACTTTACAGCACTGACAAGTTGAACAAAGTGCTGTACAAGTCCCACAACATAATAAAATTACGCTACGTATCTCATATAATCACCATATTAATTGTTTTTTGTACTCCTTGGAGAGGTCTGTTACTGAGGTGCTTGGAGAGGTCTGTTACTGAGGTGCTTGGATATGTCTGTCACTGAGGTGCTTGGAGAGGTCTGTCACTGAGGTGCTTGGACAGGTATTTGTGTCTCACTGAGGTGCTTGGATAGGTCTTGGTGTCTCACTGAGGTGCTTGGAGAGGTATTTGTGTCTCACTGAGGTGCTTGGAGAGGTCTTGGTGTCACTGAGGTGCTTGGAGAGGTCTTGGTGTCACTGAGGTGCTTGGAGAGGTCTTGGTGTCTCACTGAGGTGCTTGGAGAGGTCTTGGTGTCACTGAGGTGCTTGGAGAGGTTGTGGTGTCACTGAAGTGCTTGGATAGGTCTTGGTGTCTCATTGAGGTGCTTGGAGAGATCTTGGTGTCTCACTGAGGTGCTTGGAGATCTTGGTGTCACTAAGGTGCTAAGAGAGGTCTTGGTGTCACTGAGGTGCTTGGAGAGGTCTTTGTGTCTCACTCAGGTGCTTGGAGAGGTCTTGGTGTCACTGAGGTGCTTGGAGAGGTCTTTGTGTCTCACTGAGGTGCTTGGAGAGGTCTTGGTGTCACTGAGGTGCTTGGAGAGGTCTTGGTGTCTCACTGAGGTGCTTGGAGAGGTATTTGTGTCTCACTGAGGTGCTTGGATAGGTCTTGGTGTCTCACTGAGGTGCTTGGACAGGTTTAAAGTGTTAACTTTCCTTTCTTACATGACAGTGTTTTAATGAATCAATGAATGATCATTACATTTATATAGTGCTTTTCTAGACACTCAAAGCGCTCCCCACACAATGTAGGGTGGAAATCGCCTCCATCACCACCACTGGTAGAACCCAACCTTGGGCTATGCAGGCTCAATGTCTGCCATACACTGGCACCAGGCACACATCACACCTTTACAGCACCTTTTGCGTACAGGCTTCCTCATGTCAGTGGGTTAACCATCGGCGTCGGCTCTGTAGGCATAGTAGTCCCACAGTAGACGTAGCAGCCCCTTGTGTTAACCAGTACAACTAGGCCTGGAGGTTTTATAGCTGAAGTACCGGGCGTTGGGGAATTCTAGAACCAAACCGTTTTTAACAACAAAGTATGGAAAAAATCCCTACGTTTCGGTGTACCGTGCAACACTAGTTGAATGTCCTCTCCCATCGTCACGGTAACTCTCCACCGCGTTTCAACCAACACAACAGAAACAAGTCATATAGCAATAAGCAAACCGATCCACCCTCCATTCATCCTCCTATTCCTCTGGTTCCATCGTTACTAAAATACACTTCCAGACGGAGCGCTCTGTCTCCGTATTCGTCCCCATGTTATTCTACTCCTGTTGTAACGGATCCCCTCCCATCCATTGACTTCCTCTCCCTTTCTTCCCGCCAGACAAATTGAGAATCATTTCCAACCAACATTTATGTTTTGTCGTCCCGTTCCCAGCAGAGTCTCTGACGCCGACTATATTTTTTGTATTTTATTTAACAGTTAAACTAAAGGGAAAAAAAACATAACCATATTGTGTAGGATACGTTTAGAAGCCTAGAGGCTTATAGAGAACTTCCCCTGTTTTGTAAAATCAAACATACAAAAATATACATATTAGTGAAAAGACTAAAATCAGACGCCGTCTCACACAGCGATCTGTCGCACGTTTTAGTCCTAGAGGTGCAGTTTTCCAACATAGGAATGTTTGGCTTGCGATACGGGTTCACGGGCGGGGCACAGTGCAAACGTCATCTACTTATTTCCATCAGATGAGAACTTCAGTATAAATGTAAACACCGGTTTCACCAAAGAGGCCGAACACTATATCCGCTCTCTGGATACATTGGAATCGAGGCTATCAAATGCCCCTCGTAGGAGGAGGTGACATTGACTCTCTACTTGCTGAGGAGAGAACCGTTCTGGATACACTGGGTAACCCCACACCCAGAGGTCCCAATGAGCATTTTAGTATTAGACCGTTGCTCGTCTGCGCTTTTCACTATGATTTGTGTTGTGTTGTCTTTTCGAAGATGAAAGGGTCGGACATGATTGACTCCTGCGCTGTTCACTATGATTTGTGTTGTGTTCTATTGTTAAGTACTGTAGGAGAGGGTTAGACATGGTTGACTCCTTTGCTGATTTATATTGTGTTCCCCCCCCCTTTTATTTTTTTGGATATCCGAGGTTCTTTTAGAATATTGAGGCACCTCTATTTAGATCTAGCCATATTAAATGTATGATGGCTACTGCCCTGATTGTAATATCGTGCTTTTAGGGTCTATATTTCTCTCAACATTTAGGCTAATGATTTAATATGTATAACTTGTTGATATTAGTGGGGGTAAAAGTGGTATTACACCTGTATCATGTGACTTATCATGTGACCAGAGCACAACGTCTATTAAACACATTCAGTGCCATTCACGAGAATTATCGTTGCTGGGGCCCAACCGTTCAGTGCCATAAACGAAGATTCTCATTTCTGGGTCGTTTTTCCTTTTTTCCCGATTTTAATACCCTATTCCATCTCGGGGAGCTGTGGTTTGCCTGAAAAATGCATACTGGGAATCCGAAGGTGCAGTACCGGCCGCATCCTACCAGGCGGCGGTATCGAGCACCATTTGAAACGTTGTGTCTTGGGCTGTGCGTCGATTATATAGGTCCGGGGGGCCTTTTCTTTGTCGGACAAGTGTAGCGGTTATAACGCTCGGATTGAGAAGAAATGATTACTCCTGTGGGATTATGTTGGCGAAACGATGGACATCAATACTTGGAATAGCGATCATATAATTGGAATATTCTTTTCGGCGTACATCCTAGTCAAGGTAAGGGCTATATGGTATCAATCTTGTGTTCATCCAAGAATGTTTTCATTGCGATCCGAGTGTATGTGTGTAACGCTAGTCCATAACGTATTCCGTTGGTGATGATCAAAGCATCGATGCATGCATTCATGATGGAACATAATACCAATCATATGCTTTTGATTTTTTTATTGTAGCGTGTGTAGGGACAAAACGCCAATGGATTTAGTATTATACACATTGCGGCTTATAACCAGCCTCTCAGGAATTGGCCGGGAATTCAGAAATTCAGAAATAACACTCATATTCACCACGGTATAAAACGGGAACATATGAATGGACATTTTTTTTCTTTTTTGCATCTTGACCGGAAGAAACTCGGTGTCAAATTACTATAGTATTGTATCCATAGCTATAATATTATAATTAGTGCTGTAAATCGATTAAAATATTTAATCTGATTAATCGCATGATTGTCCATAGTTAACTTGCGATTAATCGCAAATTAATTGCATTAACATTTTTTTATCTACCTTAAACTGATCTCTTTCAAGTTTTAATACTCTTATCAACATGAGTCAACAAATGCTTGCTTTATGCAGCCATTTAACACAAAAGGATGACCCTCATGCATTGCAAATTTGCATCAAATTCAAAACAGTGATGCACAAAATAACTTAAAAGAAAATTATAATTTAAAACAATGAATGAAGTGCATGAAATAATAGGGGAAAGAAAACGTTAGGAACTTGTTACATTCACCCACACAAGGGCTGAGAACTCACACCCCGCCCCCCCTCCCCTCTCTCTCTCTCTCCCTCTCTCTCCCTCTCTCTCTCTCTCTCCCTCTCTCCTCTCTCTCTCTCTCTCTCTCTCTCTCTCTCTCTCTCTCTCTCTCTCTCTCTCTCTCTCTCTCTCTCTCTCTCTCTCTCTCTCTCTCTCTCTCTCTCTCTCTCTCTCTCTCTCTCTCTCTCTCTCTCTCTCTCTCTCTCACACTCTCCCAGCTCTCTTTCTCTCTTGCCCCTTCCTCATCTCTCTCGCCCCCCCTCTCTATCTCTCACACACACACACACACACACTTTGAGTCAGAAACAAACATAGTATCAATGAGTATCAATACACCTGAGTGAAGTCTAGTAAAAAAATCAAAAATGTAAAAAAAAAATAAAAAATTGAAAAGGTTAATCGTGAGTTAAAAGCTCTGTGTATTATTTAATTATTATGTAGATTACATAAACGTTAGCACCTTTATTCTGAAGAAGAGCAGTAGCTTGGAAACGTCACTTGTGTGAGAATAAATGTGTTAGAATAAATCAACCTCAAATCTCAAGCCCTCTTTTCTTGATCTTCCAATGACAATGGTTGCGAAGAGAAATGAGGGTGGGGCATGAGATGGGTCAATTGAAGGGAGCTACAGTGACATGTCGTTTGGCGTGAGACCGGCATGAGGAGAAAAGCCCAGCGTCAGTGGCAGCTTCTAAATCTGCTCCTATCTGTTCACTTTCACAAGGCCGCACTGCTCTTTTACGATGCTTATTTCCTATCGTCCTGCACTTCCATCGCTCCCCTGTCTCCTTTTAAAAGAAATTTAAGCAATCTGACCTACTTTACGATTTCACATGGACTCTTTGTGGAGGTATATGTTGTTATTTTCTTTATAATTTTCTCCTCTACCCCATTTCAGAGTGATGTTCTGCCAACTCTCATAACTCTCAATGCCTCTATAGAACCTGCGTTCTAGAAAAAACGCCACAGACAATGACACCTTTATCGATAAGGTGCAAGTCCCTCCATGCCCCCCCTCCCCGCTCTGTGGGCAGGAGCATCACTCAATATCACTGCTAAGCTCGACACTGCAGGGACAGAAAAAAAATCTCATTTTCAATTTGAGTTCACATTTGAAGTTTAACACTTTGGGTGCCATGGGTTAAATTCATTATCAACCGTAGGTTGCCGGCTCTATTTGTCTATAGAGAAAGTCCCCTTCTTTGCAGGGCTATAACTTTTTAAATTCTATTGCTACATTGCCATTATTAGGGCCCATTCAAAGTCCTATATGTTTCAACGTTAAACTTTTTCATTCACATATTCACAGTAAAGTATGGTCTAATGTAAAGTATGTTTTCATCTCTTTCTGCAGCTTTCTCCAGAACGTGATCTATAGCCCCAAATACATTATATTGATGATGCAATACAGTTTTATGGCAATCAGCGCGATATAAAAAATTCCAACTAAACGTACTTCTAGAAGTTACTACACGTTATCTGATGTTGACCGGATGGGCTAGGGGGCGTTTATAATTCCGTGGGCAGCGTTATACCAATCATCTAATGTGGGTCAAATGTTGATAATAGCAGTTAGTATCGAAGACGGTAATTTTACACGCTAAAACTCACCCCAGTCTCCGCGCGCCGTTGGGCGATCATCGTAGAGTAGAAATTTTACCATTATGGGATGTCGATTTACCCGGTCCATCTCCAGCTTGTATAATGGTACATACGTCCAAATCATGTTGTTTATCGAGTTATTGGCAATCGATCGCTATGTAGTGTGTCGAGATCGAGTCCCGGGACCTATAGCGAGTGCCCGGAAGTAATATGGCAGACCAGCACAACCTCTACGGCACTTCCTGTTAAGCGATTGCGCCGATCGGCCACCAGATGGCGCTCCTGAACCGCCAGAGAGCTCAGTGGGTCCTCCTGGTGGATCTCAGGCCAGCGGAGGGGAAATATGAATCCGATCCCAGATTTTTGAAATATTGATATTAAAGACTCTGTAAAGCGTCCTCTGCAACTTGAGCATGGCCGGGAATGACGCTTTTAAGCGTTTTCCGGCAGTCAAAGTGTTAATATGACAAAAAGCACATATAGTGTACTTGAGGGAGACTTTGGATATTATGTATGTAGGAGCCAAATCCTATGATGATAAATTGTATCTGTATTGCCCCATTAGACATAGTTTATTATGGTCTTTTTATTATGGTCTTTGTGCTTTGTGTTTATTAAATGTCATAATGAATTCCAAGATGGAGACTTACCTGGTCAACTCCCCTTTTTTCCCACGTTCCCCCTAACTACCCCTATAACATGACAGGTAGTTTAGAGTTCAGGTAGGCCCAGGTACAGCGGTACCATATAGTTTTTGACCGCACTTGATTCGCACTTAATTGACCGTTTATGTTCATTTACTAAATCCTTTTTGTTTGTTTTATAGTGGTAGGCAGCTATTGGGGCTGTTGTGATTCGCTTTCCAATAAATCCCGTTTATTTTTGACAAAGTACATCGGATCAGCATCATATTTTCCTTTGGACTGCAATTCGGAGCGTGTCGGACTAACAACGCATTACCTGGAGCCTCAAGGCAAGTTTGGTTCGTAGGATTGCCTTTACAATGTATATTATTTTCTGCTGGACCCGGAGGGCCGGCCTACAATAGCTAATGTCCCTTACTGACTCACTGACTGACTGACCATCTTTGCTTAAGTCCGCTTGTGGGTTTGCCACTATTTTCTCGCCCCTTATGGCGGTGTCGATGCGGCGGGGTGTTTGGGGGCAAGCCGCGGAGCGCATTAAAATCACTGTGCCTGGAGCGCGGACCTTCGTGCTGCTGAAACGAGATTGCCGCACAAATATACATACACATGTTTTATTGATGTCACTGCTGCAGGCCTGAGGAGCGAGGATGGAATAATTCCACTCTTTCTGTGCTTGTAGAAGCTGACTCTAAACCTGTAGCGTCTTCCGTGTGTGTGTCAGTGGGGCCTAGTAGTGGAGGCTACACATTATGCCCTCAACGATGGGACTTAACGTTACACGTTTTCAGTCCCTGGCCGAATACAGCCAATAATTAATTCATAGGCATCGTTGTGTGATGGACATGCAATCTGTTACGGTCTCCAGACGTGTTAGGTTATTAAAAGATTAAACTGGACTTTGAGGAAGTCTTTATTCATTGCACACATTGCAACCTCATCATGCAGTGACACACACCGGCGATGGGCGACACACATAGGAACATGGAATTTTGTCTTTCCGCTTGACCCATCCTGTCGTCCCCCCCCCCAAGGGCAGCCGGGAGCAGACCAAGTGCTCCTGTCCGTCTTTGTTCTGCATGTTTTTCCATTGGGTTTATCTCTTTTTTTCTGGAGGGGAAACCCTTGCGAGCACAGGCTGAACATGCAAACCGGCAACCTGGTCCCCAAGTGGGAATTGAACCCAGGTCCTTCTTGCTGTGAGGGGACAGTGTTAATCACTGCACCACCGTGCCACCTGTGAATATAGCCCGGATGGCTTCTTGAAAAATAAATGTGCTCACTTTTATTCTCTGGCCGCATATTAAGTAACACTGTAGACTTACAACTCCCCGTCAATGGCAATACGACACAGGTGCTGTGATTATTTTTAGCATGTGATAGTGCTCCTGCTCTTCTAAATAGAAGTCCCAAGTACTTGTATCAGCTTGCCTCTAATCGGTATATTTTGCAATACAGAAGCTGTGTCTCTCACGTTACATGAATAATCAATGCACCTGTGTCTGTATTGACGAGCAAGCGACTACACACCTCAGTGGCAAGTGGCAATCAAAGCGATCACATTCATTTTCAAGACTCTCCACGGGTAAATTCATAGCCTCACACGTCTACAGTCAGACCTAAACAGATTGCATCTATGTTGTAGGGCTGCTCCATTATGGCAAAAATCATAATCATGATTATTTTCATTCATATTGAAATCATGATCAGGATTACTCATTGATTTGAGAACATCATATGACGACGACTGAATAATTGTTATCTTTCTTCTCGACCGAAGGCTGCCTTTCTGTCATCTTCTACACGTTACCAAAGATGTAAAAAAAAAAGCACCATGGCTCCCTTCTCCCTCTCAACATGAAACTACTGTTTGGTCTTGAGGGGGGAGGGGCGGAGCGCATCGCTGTGAAGGAAGCGTGCGCTGCATTTAAATTTACAAACAAAACGAGAACAACACGGCATGCGGCATAATAGTTGTCTCCCGATTATCTTGTTTTCATGTTTGTGCGAACATTCAACAAATTGAAACTTGATTGATCGCCCAGCCCCACTATGTTGCACATCACCTTCAATCTATGGACCTACGGATGTCCCTATGGATTCATCCCAGAGGACCTCAGATGTATAGGGGAGGGTCGACCGGCCATAGTATATACTCACTCCACTGGCTGGCACAGACGCCCACTAGCTGTGGGGCTTAACGCTGTCATTATGCTGCAATATTTATACGCCAACGACGAGCATTAACATTAAACCACTTGCCAGCGTACGGTCTTATCTATGATTATCCTCTTCCGCAGGATTTGGCACAAATTAAACTCAACACTCTTGTTTACTGTCATGTCATAATTAACAAACGTATATCCCCACTGGCATGTATCCGGGTCCGTCTTAACTAGGCTTGTTCCATCAAGTGATGATATTGATTTTCCTGCTCTGTTAATTATCTCTGCCCTATGTACAGTTATCTCTGCCCTATCTACAGTTATCTCTGCCGAGGGGTACAGCCTCAGCGAGGTGGCGCCCCAAACTGAATACGTCAGACCGTCTCGGTCCACACCTCCGCTTATTGGCCCTAGGACTCCCCGTCAGACTGGTTGACCCCCTCCTCTCAGCCTGACGGGGTACCTACCGACCTGTCCGTAGCTCAGTCTGCCTCATTGACTTTTGGAAGCCTTCTCCCCTTTGTGGGTGTTCGCGCGCGTGAGGCATATCGACTGAGAGCAACAGCGTTTATTTATGTATCTCATGTGTTGTTTTTTTGTTTTGTTTGTTTATTCTGGAAGTCGGGAAGTTCACGCTTGCCTGATGGTGACCCGAGGGAGCGGAAGGATTGGGAGGGAGAGCACTGAGAGCTGAGACAGTGACGGCCTGACAGTAATGAAAGGTCTATGGCTGTTAGTCACATAAGAGAAGGAGAGGCCTCTGTTACCAGCAGATAAGCCTTCGTTTGCACCCAATACTGGCTTTGTCTCCCGCTACACACACATACATTCACATACACACATACACTCACATACACACACATACACATACATACACACGTACACATATACACATGCACGCAAACAGAGTTGACATCTTTCAGCCATTTATGTATGTTACTTCTAAGTGTAATTGGATTTTGGATCTAAGCAAGTCATCTTCACTTTCCCAACAGTGGAGGAGTGTATTCTTCTGAAGGCTGGCGTTTGTTTAAGTTCCGAGGAGCAGCTTGTGCTCTGTCGGCCACAGAGGGGAATAGTAGCTGTAATTCAATCCCGTCTGGGCACTCACTATACAGGGACTCAGTCTCCCGTTTATTGTGAACATATTTAAAGGGTATTGGCTGGCTTGAAGTCTGTGGTTAAATTGCAGACTATTTAAAGTCATAGCTACTCTCCGGACCATGCTTTTAAAATGGAAAACGTCCCGTCACTCTGAAATCTGTATATCCCATGTATGCGTGATGCTTTTAAAATGCCAAAAAGTCTTGTCATTCCCCAATTAATATCCCAAACCTTGTACGGCTTGATGCTTTTAAAATGCAAATGCTTCGGTCACCCTCGCAATTAGTGTATTATAATGTTCTTGACACCTAATGTCTCCATTCCTACACCAGTTCATTCAATTTGTCTTCATAACGGCCGCATAAATTCACTGTAAAAGCAGGATACAACCATTTATCTTAATTGCTTTCACTTCTTCGCCGCAGAGCCCTGCACGTCCGGATGCCGGTTGCTTTTGGCACGTTCCGTGACGCAATCCTATGTATTTTACCCGCATCCATTTAGTTGTTAATTAATTTAGCTTCTTAATTACGTCAGCTTGATGTTAATGTATGCCGGTGATTAATGTCACTGGAGGTACGCGCTCTTTCATCCTGACAGACGCACAACAACGGTTGAGAGAGTACACGGCGGTGGCGCCCTTAGGCTCGGTCTCTCCTTTCCTTCCTTATATCAGAGCCACTCCCCGCACGCCCGCACACACACACACACACACACACACACACACACACACACACACACACACACACACACACACACACACACACACACACTCTATCACTCTCATAATCTCACAATCTTTTTTCCTTTCTCGTCTTATTCTCCTTCCTGTCCCCGCGTGGCGTATGCGTCGTTCTATGAATCAGTGTGCTTGTCATCACATCACACGGTTATCGTACGAACCTCCTGGGCTTCAGTGGCCTGTTTTATGCCATTTTCTTTTCATTGCATACAATGTTGTACAGTGTACCGCCAGGCGCCCCCGGGTCTTGTGTCATCCGTACGCCGCACGACGACGACGGAGGAAACCAATCGGCACCTGGTATATGCAATAGTGATAAGTTGTGTTTCTTTCTTTACATAATTGCTGAAGTATTAAAAGGATATGTTGACTCCTTTCCGGACGGCGTTCATACCCCCCCCCCCCCCCCCCCCCGTTTGACTCCAGACGATATCGCGGTTAAACATCAGGGATTCCAAAAGTAGTGTAGTAACTAAAGGATTTGTCTTGTAAAGCATTTTATAATGTTTTATGCCCCTTTTGAGGACTTCCTGAAAGCATTCATTGATTTGAAAATTCTGATTTATGAACAACTTTTAATTGACAATTTAAATTTTTGTATGCCTCCATAAGGCAAGGCGTTTTGAAACCGCAGATTGGCCGTGTTACCTATGCACCATCTCCAGCACGTAGTAGTAATACACTGGCTTTTTTCAAGAAACAAAATAGTGTTATCAGAATCAGTAATACTAGAGGATCGTGGATTTGTGTTGGAAATGGGGTAAACCTTTACTGCAGGGGTCGGCAATAGGCGGCCCGCGCAATAATATCTGGCCCCTCAGAAAAAAAATATAAATATTTTTTTTTTTTTTTTTTTTTTTATATTATTGTATATCAGAACAACTAGGCTAGGTTATATGTTAGCTATAATGTCCAAATAGAGAAACTACCACCACCTAAAGAATGCTTATTATACTTTGTTTTATCCATGTTGAGAGTGAATAACAGGTAGGCAGTGAGGTGCAATGTAACGTTTGCTCAACATGAAAAAAGTCGGTGGACAGCGCCTGGTGCTGAAATAACAAACAAGCAGTGTGGTGTGAAATTAAAACACCAGTTCAGTAAGTCATTCAAACTTTATCTTTACTAATATATATATATATATATGACTGTGGCGGCACCACACATGTGAACAGTAACAATGCAATTAAACTGAAGTCAAATCAGAGCAAAAAAAGCTGAATCTGCTTCAAGAAGATGCGCTACATTAGGTATATAAGGAATTACAGAGAAATTTATTAACTAAATAAAACATACAATTAGGGGTTTAACCCTCTAAAGCCGGGCGCAACACTAGACATGTTTTGTAAAACATTAAATATCTTTGGATTTGTTCGTGATAAAGACTTGCTTTATTGTATCGGAATCGATTGTCATCTAAAAATGTTGTGCATCTCTCAGAGAATGCGCAGATGTAAAGCATAGAATCTTGAAATATCTAGATTGGTTGTTTTCCCTGGACTGCATCTAATCCGCTGTATCTATCCATTTATCATATATCTATGTCTGTCACTATAGCCAATGGAAATGCTAGAAATGGTCACGTGGATTGGGAGAACCAATGGAAAATTCCTATTGTTTCTCAATAGTCCAGGGCTGTCAGATAGACGCATTTGTTGCACGTAATGTAAGATAGGCTGATAAGAGAGAGGCGCTTGTCTCTGGTTTTATAATAAAATAGCAAACAGACAAGGGTATAATGTTCAGTGCAAATGTGTATGTCGTTTACAGTTTATTATGCCACCTATGCAGCTCGTTTATTTTGTCCATTCTCTGCCTCTGCCACAAATGTATGTCTTAGTTATAAGGTGGTCTGTCACAGAGTTAAAATGTGTTCACTATCAATATATTAAATTAGCCATTGTTTTTGTTTCCGGCCCCCCATACAATGGCTTCGAAAAAATTTGGCCCTCGGCCAATCCTAATTGCCTACCCCTGCTTTACTGCATGTTGTGGTGTGGATTAAAAAGAAGGGGGAAAAAAAGCTTTCTGGTTCACTTGGAACCCGACCAGGACTCTGTAATAAAATAGAATAGAAATACTTTATTTATCCTGAGGGAAATTCGGCTAGGTACTAGGGGTGTAAATATTTGACCCCACAACGATTCGATTAGATTCCGATTCTTCAGGCAACGATTCAATGCATCATGAAATGTCTTCATTTGACCATGATTTGATTCGATACATTTTCTATCTGTTAATTCCCCCCACATTTTTTTTATACACATGTGGCTGGGGGAACTGATTCACTCAGCATGAATGGACTATAGATCAATAATAGGGGTGTACATATTTGACCCCACTTCGATTCGATTACGATTCTTCAGGCAACGATTCAATGCATCATGACATCTCTTGACCACGATTTGATTCGATGCGATTCGACCTTAGGATGCATTGTTACATCATCATCATCATCATCATCATTTATTTATTCGTACATGGAATTACCACAGTCCAACAGTACATATTCATATAATTCACCAAAAATACCATGGCTGAAAGGAACAGGAAGAAGAAAAAATCTTATATATACCTGCCCCTACACACACACAACACAAGGTACTGTAAGTAAGCTAATAGCTTTGCATTGACTACACTACTGGCAAGTATTTCATACAACTAGCCCTTTAACTTTCGCCCACGCCTGAGTTATCCTTTAAGGCGAAGCCATTATCCGGGAGTCCACGAAGGTCTTGATTCTCGTGTTTGGCATGACATAATTAGTCAATATTTCGGATTGTGTCTCATTCTGTTGTCTGACACGTTCTGCGTCTCTCCGTATCGACTGGTTCCGTCCATTCTCTTGGCTAATACGATTTACTCCGTATTAATGAGGAGAACCGCAAATCTCGGCTCATTCCCACCGCAGACTATTCACTTCCACCTTTCCCCCACAAGTTAGAGCAAATACCAGCCCCCTATTCTCACATTCACAATCAATCCTTCATGCAGGGGCGTCAAACTCTATTAACGAGGGGACCGAAATTAAAAACAGATGATTTAGCCGGCCGGACATATAATAATACCCCAGGTCACTTTCCTAAGGTCACTGGCTTAATTGACCATTTTGTTTATCTATTCAGTTTGTGCCTTCCAGCTCAATATGTTGTTGTAAATGCTCTTCTGTTCATTATCTGGTGCCTCAATGAATACAAGGGAGGATTATGTGTAAAAGGTGGGTAAGGAGGCGAGCGAAGTATGAATGCATCTTTATTGCGAACATGATTTAAAAAAAAAAAAAATTATATTATATAATGGAGAATATCCACATTACCAATAATACTTCTTTTTTAACATTCAGCGCCATGCCCGACTATAGTTGGGTTATCTCGCCAGCGGTTGAGCGCCAGAAAACCCGAGTATACTCGGGTTTTCATCGTTTTTTCTTTTATTCGATTTTAATATTCTATACAGTCTCACGGACCTCGGTGTATCATTGAGACTCATTCTGAGACCTCGAGATTGCAATGCCGGCCGAATCCTGCTAGGTGGCAGTATCGCCTACCCTTTGAAACCTTATTTCACACTGTTACATTTTATATGGTCCGGGCGGAGAATGGGACCCGGGCAAGTGAAATGCTTCATTCAAGCCACTTGGAATGCGTCCAGCACACTTGATTCATAGTTTGTCCCATTTCATGTCAGGGACCAGATGAACATCAATACTGGACATCGGGATCAGACAATTGGAATACCGTAATTCCTCTAATAGTAACCCCGGCTTGTATTTGTTTCAACTGTAGCGGGTACCAGGCTTGTATTAGGAGGAGGCCTGTATAAGAGGGAGGCCTATATTTCAAATTTTCAAACGGATCATAATGAATAAATCAACATTTTGTGTCAGTTTGAACCCAGTAAAATGTACTGGGTTCATTTATTGAAACCAAGTACTGTATGAAATAGTAAACAGTGCAATTACAGGTGGTCACTGGTCATTTCAACGTTTTCAAAGTGAAATCAAGTAACTAGCTCTGTATGCAGCTCAGTATATTAGTAACCCGGCTTGTATTAGGAGGCCGGCTTATAATTGCTTAGCTCAAGAGCGCACCCGGCCATTAATAGAGACCCGGCTTGTATTTGAGACCCGGTTACTATTAGAGGAATTACGGTATTCATTTTGGAATACCTCCTAGCAAAGGTAAGGACTATATGACGTCAATCCTACTTTGATCCTACAATGATTTCACATCGATCACAACGATCATATGTCACGTACTCCAAAACGTACCTATTATATACCTTTAATTTGGAAATAGTATCGTGTCCATGTCCAGGCGAGCAACACAAATGACTTTCGCAAAATGCACATAGCGCTCCATGACTCAGCTTCCAGGAATTAGCCCGGATCACTCTGAAACTATACAATATTCACCACGGGGTATACCACGCAAACTTATACATGAAATAATTTACTCTTTTTTTACATGTTGGACGAGAGATAGTGACTGTCAAATTAGCCATAGTATTGTCTCCATAGCTATATAATATAGAATATAGATATAGCTCTGCAAACATTGTGAAACACTGTGAAAATGACCATCTTTTTAAGCGTGGCCACAGACCGCGCAGATGGGGAAATAGTGTGGCGCTGAAAGTGTTAACATTGAAAACAACAATAAATAAATAATATCAGTATCTATCCACAATGTAGTACAAAAGAAAAAGTAGAACACACACGTGTGTGCACACAAAGCATCTCTCACCTAGGCTCTCACTGGTAAAAAGCAATTATCTCCATGGCTTTGATTTCAGAGCAGGTACGTGAAATGTATTCAAATAATGATGAATTTGCAAGCTAATGACATCTGTTAGGTTTCAATTAATTATTCACAGACGAGCGTTAATAAGATTAGCAATTCCTGGAGAACAAAGTGGAACACATTCATATGCAACACACACGAAACAAACCTCTAACCTTGGCATCTTTCTTTCGCCGCTTTCACTTATCTTGCACAAAACCAATTATTTAAATTCACTTGATGAAGTAAAAGTGGACGCAACCGAATAATACCGGCCATACATTTTTTTTTCATCTTTTTTCCCCATATCCCCAATTTAGTCGTTATGCCAATTCCTTTCCTGGACATTGCGCTGCTCTACTCTTGGTTTGGGCAGGGTGTAGAACTACCACACTCCAATACATGTGGAGTCGCCAGTCACTTCTTTTCACCTGATGGCGAGGAGTTTCACTGGGAGAGTGCTGCGGTTCACGCTATCTCTCCCAGATCCCCTCCCTACTGAACAGGCCGACCAGTAGGAGGCACCATAGCAACGACCAGGACGCGTCTATTCTTTCCCCACTACATTTCCAGTTCCGCGTGCGCGTTCTGCGATCTGATTGGCAACCGAAGGTTCCGGGTGCGATCTGATTGGCCACTGACGTTTCTGGTCATGTGACATGTGCGCAATCGCGTGACGCACCCATTTCCGCCTCGAGCAGCAGCAAACTACCTAACGCCTAGTTTATCACTGGTTAAGCTTAGGCGACTCTTTCGAAGTTGGTTAAGGTTAGAGTTTGGAATCAGGGCTGGTGTTCTATCGCCCTGCTCTAAGACAAACTCTAACCTTAACCAACTTCGAAAGAGTGCCTAAGCTTAACCGGCGAAAGAACTTGCCGTCACACGATTGGCGTGACCAGAAACGTTAGTGGCCAATCGGAGCGCAGAAGGCGAACTGGAAATGTAGTGGGGAAAGAATTCAGGCGACCAGGACTCATACCGGCTTCCCACCCATGAACACTGCCTGTTGTGTTCGTAGGGGACGACTGATTTAATTAGACATTTTATTTTATCCCAGGTCTCTGCAGTGCTTTGACCTATACACTACCCAGCCACCCAGCTTTTAACCCTACCACACTACAAACGGTTAACACCTTCACTACCACACTATATAAGGTTAACCCTTTCACTACCACACTACAGACGGTTAACCATGTAGTGTGGTAGTGCAAGTGTTAACCTTCTCTAGTGTGGTAGTGAACGTGTTAACCGTTTGTGGTGTGGTAGTGAAAGGGTTAACCTTATATAGTGTGGTAGTGAACGGGTTAACCTTATGTAGTGAACGTGTTAACCGTTTGTAGTGTGGTAGTGAACGTGTTAACCGTTTGTAGTGTGGTAGTGAAAGGGTTAGCCTTATATAATGTGGTAGTGAAAGGATTAACCTGTAGTGTGGTAGTGAAAGGGTTAAAAGCAAAAGTAAATAAAAACACAAGGTACAACTGAAGGCTAAATACTCCAATAGCCCAAGAAAGCAGGGTTCACCTATTGACTAAAAACACGATGCAGAAAGGGTGGTTAGGTGGCCGAGCGGAGATTGCGTTCGTCACCAGCCCCGGAGCTGAGCTGGATTTGCCTGTTCGAATCCAGCTCACAGCTCCGGGGTTGTCACCAGCTTGGCTGGCCGTCTGCACTGATACAATTGGCTGTATCAGAGGGTGGGAGAAGCTGGCGGGGTGGGTCCGGGTCGTTGTAAACAGCGACTCCTACAGTTCGGTCGGGGCGCCTGCCAAGCGCGGATTGGACGTGAGGGGGATAGTGTGGTCCTCCCACACGCTACGCCCTCTCAATGAGAATCCGCGCTGCCAGGTGAAAAGAAGCGGTGATTGGCTGGACGTGTGTCGGAGGAAGCACGTGGTAGCCTCCACTCTCCCAGATGATCTGACTGTGGGGGGTAAGTGCGCAGCGACCAGGAAGGGACTGGGAATTGGCATACGACTAACATTGGGATGGGAGAAAATCGGAGGAAAATAAAGGGGGAAAAAGACAAAAAAAAAAAAGAAAAAAAAACACGATGCAGGTGCAGTCAGATAACGCCCTGTGCGATTACTTGAAAAAGTCGAGACATTTATATTGCTGCGAGACGAGAGGTGCGTTTGATCTGTATCACAGGCCAGTCGAATTGCATCTAGGGAGAGGCGGGCCAAAATTAACCGATAATCAAATTCCGTAATAGGGCCGCGGGCCTTGCGTTTGACACACGCACATACTCATCACCAGTGTCACTCTTGAGTGTGAATCGGTCTGACAGTCCAGCGGCGAACAGCCACGGCGACGGCCTGGCTTGAGATCGCGGTGATAAGTGGACCCCTGCTGTTGGATAGCGGATCGGTGTTTCCCATGTAGCACGTTATATATACGTCGGGGTCCTCCTGTCATGCTAGCTGGAGCTCCTCTCTAAGTGCCAGTGGCCAGTTGGGAGAGACATGGCCGCCTCAGTGTTCATCACACGGTGCCTCGGTCTCCCTGCTCCAGCCCATCAGTCAATACCGCGTGGCCTTAACTGCAGGCGCTCTCTATTGCCTCTATTGCTGCTGAAGAATGTCTCCGCTTATACCACCTGCCAGGCGGCTAACAGAGTATCGCCATTGTCCGTACTCTGGAACTCCAGAGAAACAATGAAATAACGTGGCATTCGGGCCAGTCACTTTGCATTCCACTTGAAGGTGCAAATGTGTATTCTATGCAGCAGCCGCTGTTCATTTTACTAAAGCGTACCGATTCACTCGTGCGCAAGACCGTTCTTACGTATAGGGATGCCGGCATCGTGTTAAGGGTGATGTATGGCTGAAAAGAGGAAATTGCTAAATCAAAACATGGCAACTTAAGGTGTCTTCCTTCATGACGTTGCGGACACCGTGGATATATGTAGACCCACTAAACACAGGTAGCGGTCTGACTTCACTCCTATCTCCCCATTTTCACTTTAGACATTCACTTATTCACTTTAAACATTCACTTTAAAGACCATTTTTAAACATTACATCTATTTATTCGTACACATTTGCACTACCCCTTCAACCAAATGTTTGCATTATGCATATCGTACATTATACAATATACATAGTTTCGTATATTTTGTATAGTGTTTGGTATTTTACTCTTTTACTTTATGAAGCACAATCTCAGGAGGCTCATACAGAACCAAGCTTTTCACTATAATGTACATGTACCTTATATGTGACAAATAAAAGAACTTGAACTAATCTGTTGGCCAACATCCTGTGTCTGTTTTACTTTTCTTTTCATCCCAATACGGTGGAAGAACAACAAGAGATCAGTCAGAATATTATTTAATATCACATCACCATTCATCTCATTAGTAATGAGCACTCGAGCCAGTGGAGACCTGCACTCACTTCCAGCACACGCTGGTAGTTGGTGAAATCTGTCCAGAATGAAGATTAACAACAGAAACAAATGGCTTTGGATCTTGGATTGTCGGGGGTTCCCTGTTTCGTTTGATGGCAGGGGGATTATAGGGTCTTGAGGCTGCACCACCACATGAAACCCCCATGGTGCTGATTATTCTAGACCAGGGGTGGCCAACAAGTCAGAGACTAAGAGCCACAAAAATTACTGTGGTACCACAAAGAGCCACACCATATACCAGCGTTTCTCAACCTTTTTTTTCAGTCACGGCACCCTTCATGTGTTTATAGGTCTCACCCTCTGGCCTCTGAAGTTGCTAATGTCTTTTTTACTTGGGCCTCAGTGTTAAAAGTACCCTGTGAGACCCACGGTTGTAAAATTACAAAATCACTTTTAGCCATTTAAAAAAAAGAATGTTTATTTAAAAAATGTTAAGCACATGTACAGTATAGTCAATTGGTCCTGTTGTTCAGCCTCACAATGCTATTTGATAGTAAATGTGTTTATATGTCCCACCCTCTGGCCTCTGAAGTTGCTAATGTCTTTTTAATTTGGGCCACACAGGGTTAACCTCTTAACACTTTCAGTGCCAGCAGGGGGCGCATGATTTAGTGCTTGAATGCCCAGCATCCACTTCAATGTTAGCGTTAATAACGCCTAATCTATGTTTTAAATTATGGCTATGTGTCTAATCTGCCCGTCGCTTATCAATGACTCGTTTTCCAGTCAACATTGTCGAAGCGGATTGTTTTTTTATCGGTTCATTTTCGTTTTATAGCATTTTGAAAAGCCCTCGTTTTCAAGGAAAATAAAAAAGATTCCATAATAAACGCCCTGTACTGGAATATTCTAGAATACACAAAAACGTTGTAATTTTTCAGCCTATTTATGAATCGTTTTCAAATAAACGCTAGATTATCGATAGTATATGTGTACGTATGCACGCTATATAGGCGATCTGAAAAATCGATTCTCTGATTTCCTCAAAGCCATCGCCCACACACACACACACACACACATAGGGCGAACGCTGAGAGCTCAGCGAATACAACTCTGATTATCCCAAGACTTGTAAAATAGATTCCTTACCTCAGATCAGATGTTCTCCAAAAAGATCATTCCAATTTCTGATCGCCATTCCAAAAATCTATCGCTTTTATTGATCCAACGCTGGGTAGTGGAAACACATATTCCAGGCTGTTCTGAGGGACCAGAATGACTGCAATCGGCTCGGGTTACATGCCTGACAAGTAAAATGTGGATTCCGGATTTTTCTTTTCTCATCCATTTTCATTGAGTCCATTCCAAAAGGGTGCATTACCATCTGGGAGACGATAGGGGGCGCTTTTTTCACATCTGAGCTCCTGATGGGGCTGGTTTCCCAACGAGAGACTCGGTTGATGAAATATGAATTCAGATCGCTAATAAAAAAACAACACGCTAATTGTCGTGGTGGGCATTCAGGGGGCGGGCTGATAACACGTGTTATGTCAAGGTGGGCACTGAAAGAGTTAAGCCCGAGATATACAGTAAAAGTGTATATTTTCAGCATTACGTTTGTTTACCAATTATTTTAACTGTTATTAGTGAAATATAAGATTATAGAAATCTCAGGGCATTGAGTCGGAAACCGGCGCATATTGACAGGAGGAAGTGGCACATCCAAAAGTGAGTAGTCTTTTGAAGGAAGAGACTCAGGGCTTTCGAATTTTGAAAAACTACCCTACCCAGCTCACACCAGCCCCTGTCAATCATCTGACTTCTGGATTAACTTTTTTATTTCTCTTATTTTTGGGGATTATCTCCCACAAACCTGAACGTTATTACCATAAAACAGAACGCAGTTAGTTTCTCTACCTTTCTGTGAACGTCTTGCAAAAAACGGTGTTGCAATACGATGAAAAATGGTGGAGAAATGTACATTGGCCACCCCTGTTCTAGACGATGGCGAGCTCACCCTGCGTTCTCCCTGCCTGCTCTCTGCGTTGTCATCCATTAATATGATTAACCCTTGCTGTGTCCACCCAAACACTGGCCAGAGTTGATTACCGTAGCGGTTGCACAATTGCACCGTGCAGGGCAGCTTGGTGGCACAAAGCAGTCATATGTCTCTCTTTGTTAGGAATTCAGTTCCAGTAATATCTAAGAGCCAGAGGACATCTGTGTTGTCATGGTATCTGGCTGACCCTCCGGAATGGGCCATGACAATTTGTTGGTTAATTACTGAAATGGGAGGGCGGGTCAGAGATGTCTTGTGTAGCCCTGTGATAGATGAAGTGCCTATGTAACATGTGGCTCTGGAGAAATGCTCACACATGCAGCGATTAACAGAACCAGTGGATTGGCTCGTGCACTCGGATTGGCGCGAGCTAATGCCAATTAAATACCGCTGCATACTCTCTGCTCTCATCCACACACATCCAAAACACTGGTCTTCACTTAGTTGTTGAAAGTGATTGGCAGTTTGCTGGATGGGTTTGTTGCAGCCTTTTAGGCTTTTCGGTATTGTCGATCACTCACCATATCTAAACCCCATTAATCTTGTGCTCGGAAATCCTACTCGTGTCATGGAGGGAACTGCAAAGTTCACAAGAAAGTTGTGATCTTTCTTTCTGCAGAGACTTTGGTGACCCATAGTCACCCATAGTAGTGGCACAAGGGAGTGGGTTTGGCTCATCTGGCCTGCCATGCTCAGTGGGAGGGGCATGGGGGGGGGGGGGGGGTTGCTCCACTAGGCAGCTCATTAGGAATATGGCCTTCTGCAGTGGGCTGGCCTGGAGGTGTTGTGTGGAGGAGAGGAGAGGAGGAGCGAAAAGGATGGAAAGGGAGGTACAGGGGAGAGGAGGGAGCTGCAGATTGTTGGGCCCTCTGGCCCTCACATGCTGAGAAAGGATAATGTCCGCTAAGCTCTGTAATTTTTTAGGTCATGGCCTATATTGGGAGCGTGGTTTAGAACGGGAATGGGCCAAAAAAACAAAACAAATCTATGTAGTAGTCACAACGAGGCGGCCACAAAATGGGTGTTTAAGCATGAAGCATGTATAGACTGTTTCACTGGACTTCTGTTGCTAGGGAACAGTTTGGAGCCAACTATTGCATTTAGCAAACATTGCAACATAATTAGAATTAGATCAGAATACATGTGGGTCCTTTTTAGAATGTTATTTTATTGTTGTGACTTATGTATTATTGTTATTGAAACTTAACTCAATCAGCGGCAACCACGTAATATTACGTGTTTGCTCGCCAACGCTTGAGTGCCAAACACGTAATAATACGTTTTTAGATCCTTTGGTCTTTTTCATCTGATCCCCGTTATAAACCATCGTCTGGATCATTCTAGCCGTCCCTGGCCCATTTGTCCACATTGGAATTGCAATGCAGATCGAATATCACCAGGTGGCAGTATCGTCTGTCTGAACTGGAATGGCTTGGTGTTGATACACGTTTTCCTTTTCTTTTTGTAAGGGCTCCTCCTCCTGCTTGAACGATATTCACAACGACTGCCTCGAAATTCCGTTGCCGAAGCGTATTTTCCATCGAAACATGTATAGACATATACACGGGTAATCGCGATGGCGATGCGATCACTTGGAATTATTCTTTTTTTAATACCTTCGGGCTAAGGTAAGGTATATTCTATATTCATGTTTTTCTAACTATCACAGTTTTGTGTTTTACCGGACGTAAAAGATGCTCGACAAACACGATTACATTTTTTTGTTAAAACTACCCCCCCCCCCCCCCCCCCCCCTTGATTTTGTGAAAGTACATGTGTACATGGTATGTACCTTTTTGATTTGGGTTTTAGGGGATCAACCAGAACGGTTTGGGCTTATTGTATATAACGTGTTTTATCTCGCGTTCTATGGAAAAAGACTGGATTATTTTGGAAATGTGCGATGTTTAGCGTGTAATCAACTACAAACTACAGTGTGTAGAAATGAACTGATTGGACTATGTATGTGTCAGTCCAATGAACAATGTCTGTCAAATGAGCCATACTATTGTCTCCATAGCTATAATACAGAACACATGATGGGTCTGCAAACATCGCTAAAATGGTCAATAACGCTGGCGCCATTGAGTACGGATGGGGAAAGGGCGTGGCCACCAAAGAGTTAAGAAAGGGATTAAAAGGAGATGTATTTCTATTGTTGGGGTTAACTTGTGAAACAATGCTGATATACATTTAAGAATGAGTCATTCTCTTTTGAAAAAAAAAAATCTTTATTTTTATTTTTGTTTCTGTATTGGAGGCTTAATTTGGTAAGAATTAGGACATGCATATATAAGCATTATGCTTCATCCTGTACATTTTCAGTCACTGCCAAAATCAAAGACCATTGACAGTCTGAATGTCTTGAATCTTGAATGATTTGAAACAGTCTACCGTACTTTTCGGACTATAAGCCGCGGCTTTTCCCCCCATTTTTCGACCCTGCGGCTTATATAACGGTGCGGCTTATATGTGACTCGACGTGACCAAACCCGAAAATGTAAAAATCTAAATATTGCTTTTTTGACTGCATTGAAATGTTATTTATCTGTTCCCTTATTTGCTAAACTTAATACAACTTGTAAATGAGTTAATTCTTGTTATTTGTCCGACAGTATTGTGTCCCAATGCTAATTACATATGGTAATTAAACATTAAAACACCTGCAGCTTATAGTCCAGTGCGGCTTATATATGTACACATCATTCAATTTAGCTGCTGCGGCTTATAGTCAGGTGCGGCTTATAGTGCGAAAAGTACGGTATATGAAACCCACAAAATCATATAGAAATAACTATTGTACGGACAACATTATGCAGTGCATTTGGTACCAAGGTCTGTTTCACATCATCCATATACTCTGTACCTGTCACACATATTACCATATTTGTACTGTACAACTATACTGTCGTGTGATATTTTGGTCCCAGCCATACTCATACTTCTTAGAAGTATTGTGGTCCAGTGCAGGGAGATGCCAAAGACATGCATATTGGTCTAGGCATTAAGGTCCATTACTGCACATACAGGCAAGAAGAAGTTTACACAGGGTCTGTTGTCTGTCACAGATATAGGGGGTATTTCATTTAATTTCAAACCTTTAATTATACTCGAGAGGCAACCAAGGTTTCCCTCATTTACAGTTACGTCAAGTTTACATACAGAAATAAGCGATCATAAATGCAGCATAGAAATCACAGCATAACAAATAATTGTAAACATTGTGATCGACAATTATTAGTGATCAAGGTATCCATGAGAAGATGGACCATAAAGTACAGTAAGAACACAACTCTCACAACCCTGCATATCATTTATTAAACTCTCTAAAATGATTGAGGGGCATGCGTTTGACCTTGCATTAGAGATAGGTTAATGCAAGATTTATATTAGATTGGATTTTTAGATTCTGTCCTGAGGCGTGTGACGTCACTTTACTTCCCAGTGCTCATTGGTGTGACTGCAGACAGTTCACCCTCTAAATGGAGGTAATAGAATAAATCCTAGTGCTGTTTGTATCCATCGGCTTGGTCACCTTTGCAGTTTCTCATCGCTTGACTTATCGTTTACTGCGCTTCGCTTTAAGTGTGTGATTGCAGCCAGCCAGGTTGGCTATCGCTGACAACTGTTTGGTGTCGAGGGTGGAGGAATTGACCTTGATCTCAAACCCTGCCTTCTTTTCTCGATCCTCCAATCGCAACTGGTTGCTTCCTTCGGACGAACAAAAGTAATTTTCACAAGAACTGAAACTCTCAAAGTCTAGCTGTTCAGTCCAGGGGAACAAAAAGTAGCATCACGTTAAGAGGAGAAGGAGAGAGGGACGGGGGGACGGGGACGGGGGGGGGGGCACACACACACACACACACACAATACCCTAAATTGATTTGTTGTCACTGTTGATACATTTATTACACAGAACATTAAACATAAGCACTTTCTGTGGGGAGGAAAGAAAGATGCGTAGACAACAAAAATCTATATTAGGGCCGCGTAAGTAAGAGAAAGATGGAAACAATCACCCGAGAAGCTTGGACATGGTATTAAATGAATAAATGCATCAGAGACAAGTGTCAGCCAGTCTAGCTAAGGTACGAAATCCTAGTTATATTCATCGCTTTTGTTTTAATCCCCCCCCCCCCCCCCCCCCACCCCTCAAATTCTTGGCAGGCAGTTCTAGTTCAGAGTCTCCTTGACAGTCCTCTGGGCACTGTGTCCGAGGCTGTGCAGTTTAATATTAATAGCAGCACTATATTTGAATAGATGGATAGTATTATAGGAAAATCCTATGTTAATGCTTTGTACCCTTTAACCTCTTAACACTTTCAGCGCCATAAACTGTCCCCATCTCTGCCGCTTCAAGGCCATCTTAAAATGGTCATTTTCGCTGTGTTTCACGATGTTTGCAGAGCTGTGTGTGTGTTCTGTATTATAGCTGTGGAGTGGAGACAATGGTGTGGCTAATTTGACAGACACTACTTGTAGTCCAACATGGAAAAAATTGTTTGTTTCTACACACTGTAGTTTATTACACACTAAACATTGTGCATTTCCAAGATAATCTAGTATTTTTCCATAGATCGTGAGATAAAAGCGGTATGTGCAATAAACCCAAACCGTTCTGGTTGATCCCCTGAAACACCAAATACTCCCAAATCAAAGGTATATACCATGTACACATGTACCTTCACAAAATCATCAAGGGGAGGGGGGGGGGGGGGTCGTTTTAACTCAAAACCGTGATCGTGTTTGTCGAGCATGTTTTACGTCCGGTAAAACACAAAACTGTGATCGTTAGAAAAACATGTTTCAGGTTCGGTAAAATAGACATAGAATATACCTTACCTTAGCCAGAAGGTATTCCAAAAACAATAATTCCAAGTGATCGCATCGCCATCGCGATTACCAGTGTATATGTCTATACATGTTTCGATGGAAAATAGCTTCGGCAACGAAATTTCGAGGCGATCGTTGTGAATCTCTTTTCAAGCAGGAGGAGGAGTCTTAACCAAAAAGGAAAACGTGTATCCACGCCAAGCCATTCCAGTTCAAAGGTAGGTGATACTGCCACCTGGTGATATTGACAATTCCAACGTATACAAACAAGCCAGGGACGGCTAGAATGATCCGGATGATGATTTAGAACGGGGATCAGAGGAAAAAGATCAAAGGATCAAAGCCCGACTATACTTGGGTATGACGCTCAACCGCTGGCGAGATAACCTGACTATACTCGTGCATGGCGCTGAATGTGTTAACAGGCACCCAGAAAAGTGGCAATTTCTTTTTACTTGAACTTGAGGACTGCATACTTTCTTTGCAAAGCTCATCTTTATACTTATAGCACATGCATAAGCCTGGTCTCTTTTGAAAGATAACATTCTGAAGTTACTAATGCAAAAAAGTTAAATCACTTTTAGTGCTAATGAAATAGAGTAACAGAGGTCTGAACTTGAGTTGAACTTGATCTTGTGTACAACATTTTTCTGTAGTGGTTGCAATATCCCCAAAAAATATATATTAAAAAACATAGGTATAAGCTGGAAAACAAGCCTGAAGTCTTATGTAGTACAGGTCCAAATTTTTATAAAAATCTTCAGAAATGAGTCTTTGGGAGAGATCCGGGTAAACCGTGTGCCAAAAAAAAAAGCTCTCCAGAATTCCATTATCTCCATGCCCATTCATTCTAAATGTTTTTCACTTCTGGTTTTTGCCCGTCAACTTTCACCTAGATCCCGTATTCGCACCCCCCACGTGGGGCATCATTGGAAAGTTACACTCATTGGCTACAACGCTGATCATTTTCGCCCTCAGCGGATGATTGGCAGTTCTGGAGCGTCGCTCGCCTGACATATCGTCATGTAACTCAAGAACCTAGGCACAGATTTGGTCGAGTGAGGTGGCGTTCGGACGGCAACAAATAGATCTTTAATTCGGTAATTTATACGTATGTTCGGCGAAAAATGGAGCCGCTAGACGCTCGCAAAAGTGCCATGACTTTGTGCGTTCCGCCCACAGGCCCGCTGGGTCGTATACGGTGCATGTTAAGAGGTTAAGAAACACTGTCAATATGTCTTGTACTATCCATTCACGAGAAGCTCACCGGACTTTGTAAAACAAATTCCTGTCACAATAGATAGATAGATACTCTCATCAATGCCTGTAGGGAAATGAGGGAGTAAAACATCAATGAGCACAGCTGTAGCTGAACGTTAGCGGAAATAGTTTATGACTAATCAGCTTTAATGATAATGACGATATCAAAGAAATGGCTAAATGGCGTCAATAAACGACAGTCTATTTTAAATGTATACAGTAATTGCTAGTTTGTTATGATCAGGATAAAGTGCACCCTGTCACAACTCGTCACTCGTCACACACTCTCTTTGGTAGCTCAGATTTGCACTACAGTATAGTCTTCAGGACAGGAGATGTGTGTGTCCATGTCAGTAATTCCCTTTTACCATAACCAGCCATGTTAGTTTATTCATTTTGTGGAGTTTATTCTCATATCAGTCCCGAATATAGACTGCTGCCTTGTTGACTTTGGGGGGAACTTTGTGCATCTGTGTGGCGTCCTGATTGTGCCCCATCTGCGACGGCGATACGCCAGAGATGTGTTCAAGTTCACCCATTGTCCACAAAAACATTATACTCTAGTCTCCAGTCTCTGTGTGGACTGCAGTGCTGCTTTTGTGGGGAACAGAGAACGGTCAAGTGTTATTGCCTTCTGTGGTCCCTCCAGCGGACCTGCCTTTCTCTGTATCTCTCTCGTTCTCTCTGTCCTCTCTGCATCCCCCCCTTGCTCATCTCGGACCCTGCCAACTCTCTCCGTTGAGTCACCGAACAGCACATGGCACATGATGCTGTCCCACTCGCCCACTCACTCCATTCTCTCTTCTCTTTTTCCATAGCCACACTCTCTCCCTCCAGCCCTGCTGGCCTCGACGCTACCCTTCCCTTCCTGTCTTGGCTGTAGCCAGTTGGGTCAGCTTGAGCCACTGTGATGCCATCCTTACCCGACTCTCTTACCACAGGGCTCTAAGCTAACCTTTCAACTAGCAGCACTGGTGTAACCGACCTTCTCAGTCTGTGGCACCAACTGGCACCGACATGTGTTTTTGGGCTGCGTAGTATTCAGGAACTTAATTGCACGCTCTTTCTTTCTTTCATGTTCTTTATTGTATACCATGCGCAGTGGCTGACTTTACAAGTGAACTCCTTTAGAACAGTCTAATACTGACGTGGCTTCCTTGAGGAATCTTTAGCTATGGATATAGAGTTATTAGCTTGATTAATGTACGTAGCTAACATTGATGGCATTGCATAACATTAGCTTTGTACATTGCTAACGTTAACGTATGTTGATGCCGTTGACGTTGCTACTGTAACATTGATAAGAGCTCGAGTTACGTTGCTAACGCTAACTCCACTAGCGTTTCACCTTGGGGTTCGCTGTGTGCACATAGCAGCGTGAATTGTGATTGGTCTACCTTTGTGGGGATAGACAGACAGAGATACAGACAAACCCTGTTATAGATCGCCCGTGGCCAGCGCCACGCCGTGAAAATGAATATAGATAAATAATACAGGGGAGTTCCTCTTTCAGTTTTGAACTGGATGACTTTCATTCTCCCCTATTGAGTGATTATTCTCGCTAGCAGCTCTGTGTTTTGAGTCACACATTTGTCTCTACAGGTTTTGTTTGTTCCGCTGCTTGACATTTTGGATATAGCTGGGCAGGATGACATTAGAATGGGAGTCGCACGGGTCGGGGGCCATGGTTTGCCTTTGCTCCGCATCTCTGCCTCATCGTTCTCTTCTCTCGCTTTATTAAGCTTATTTATTTTTTTATAATCAGCTTTAGACAGCTTAATTGTGGCACTCAATTGAATTGAGTCTTCACAATGAATGAGTTGTTTCAGCTCTGATCCACACGTTCTGTTTCCTCAACTGATGATTAAAAAAAATACTCCAAATTATTTTGCCTGGCATGCCCAATTATAATAAAAAGATAAAAAAAACAGTGCAATAGGGCAAAATATACTATTACAATAAAATGTATTACATGACTGCATCTTTGTTTTAATTAACCATTCTACCCCCCACACACACACTCCCAATAACGCGACAAAGTCAAATATGAACTTGCAACCATTTGGGTCACAGTCTAGAGCTCTGTACCATCGCAAATCTCCCTTGCTGGCAAACTGGGCCTCTTCATTCCTGCACTCTGACATGCAGAGATTAAGGACTTGTTCTGCTCGATTTGCTTTTCTGCCAGACCTGTTTGGCCCATCTCGTTAAGCTACCACACCAAAGGAATATACGGTCAACAAAAGCAGAAATATACAAAGCGGCATAATTGTATCCGTGTTGTATGTTTTTCCACCTACAAACCAGGGAGTTTTTTTTATATAGGGCTATTTATTTTAGGTGAGTTGTTGTGTGCATGTATCGGTCTAGTTGTTATGCTATGATCCATCGGAGTGAACCGTCCTCAGGCCAGGGCACGATAAGGCTTTAGTGTGAGGGTTGTAATTTATTGGACCGCGGTCTTGATTCATGAGCGGTACTGGAGCCACTGACTTCATATGAAGGGGCGAATTTATCAGCTATGTGCACATCCCACATACATTCCGGCTCCCTTATATTCCCCCTCAGGGATATTGGCTACTACTACTTTAACACAAGGTGAGGATAACACTTTTTGCCTCCCTTTTAAAATGATGTTAAAAGCCATTTCTGCTTCATTACACCATACAGTTGGGATTGACACAGAATAAATGGGAAATCGAGAGAGCTTGACATGTGACGAAGGTGGACCTGAACTGCGTTTATGATACAGAGGCTGATGTTACCTAGCATTGGAAGCATAGAGCTTGTGGGCCAGCATGTTTCATCCGTGGATACTGTAGGATCAAACACGTTACCTTACTATTTTGGCGGATAAGTAGTCAGAAGGGTTCATCTACAATCTGCTATTATTTTATTAATAATATTATTTAAATGTTTTACCTAATTGAATAATTAGAATAGAAAAGTGTCAATGATTACCTGCCAAAATGGTCTTTGAGGTGGTGTTGTTCAATCATACAGATGAAGTGACGCCCACTAAGTGGACGCTCATTCCTTGGAATCGCAGTCTGTTTCAAAAGACAAAAAAGCTTCACTAAACTTTATTACGTCTGCATGTGCCCTGATGATGGAACTGTACATCAGGCAAACGCCTGCGTACACCAGCAACTAGGACAGAGAGACTTCGGCTCAGCTTCTTCCCCCAGGCCATCAGAGCCTTGAACACTGAACTCTCCACACACAAGCACACATGAGCACACACAACACACACACTGTACACGCTCACACACTAGCAGCCACTTTAACATGAGCACACACACACTCATGCTGCACACGCTCACACTTATGGTCACTTTAGAAAATGAAAGGTCACTTTAAAAAATAGTATAGTATAACTTGAGATTGTATAATATAGCATTGTATAGCAGTGTACATAAAGACCCAGTGCCTTACCCGTAGCTAACAGTGTATTGCACTATCACAGGACCTAGCATGTCTTACCATGCTCTTGTAAAAACTCATGTACATATACCGATATGCCCTACTTTGATTACTTGTATTATTGCACAAATGTCATTTGCATCCTATTGGATTCTTATTATTGTATTATGCACAATCGTTGCGGGCAAGACCCCCCGCATTTCACTGTATACTTGTATGCCGTGACAAATAAAACTCTTGACTTGACTTGACATCTGAAGCATGTTTATTGAATGGATCAAGCTGCCATCATTGGACCTTTTTTCTTGGGAAATGTACCTGATTTTAGTTTTGCTAAACTTCCCATCCTAGTCCTTTTTCTTTTTCTCAATTCAATGGAATAAGCAACATCAGTAGTGTGATGACTGACGATGTGCTGCCAGGGCCTTGAAACTGTCTTGAGACGGGATGTCTGGAGGTAAAAGCACTCGCGGGTTCAATTCCCAGTAGCGGTACATCCGCCAGTGTTCTCGGGTGGGGTAAGCCGGTGGGGTCGTTGCATTAGCGACTCCGACTGGACGGTTTGGGGCGATGCTGTTCAGCAGGGAGGGTATCTGGGGGGGAGATAGCGTGAACCTCCGCTTGTGTTACGCTCTCCCAGTGAAACCCCTCGCTGTCGGTGAAAAGAAGCGGCTGGCGACTCCACATGTATCGGAGGAGACATGTGGCAGTCTACACCCTCCCCAGACCGACGGAGGGAAGCGCAACAACCGGGGCCGCGGTACACACGGGCACTTGGCATAATGACTAAACTGAGCAGAATGTGAAAAAAATAGGAAAAGGAAACTATCCGAGACCAAGGGTGTTGAGACTGCTTGCAATTGTGCCACCCTACACCATTCAGAACTACATTACTGCCCTGCCAGCCAGCCTCTGATGATTTAACTTCTCCTTTCATACACACTTCTCTCCATAATGTCTTATCTATTACATCTAATGGGTATTGCAAATGTATTCTTTGGCTTGAGATCAGGGCGTGCTTTGCCAAGAGACGGGTGGTAAAACCTTTATTCTTTTTTTATCCATATAGACTGAAATTCATTACCATTCGACTGGATTAAAATATGTTCATTTCAGAAGCAGTGGTAAGGATTAGGAGTGTCAACATTGGTCAAAAATGATATTTGATTATTCCTTCTTAAAAACACATGTTCAAATATATATTATAATTTTAAATGTTTAGGCTGTGTTATTGCGTGTTATGTCTACAAGAGGGGAAATAATGGAACCACGGGGCGTCTTGTCTCTCATGACGAGCCACCCACTTGCTAGAAGCACTATATAGAGCACGAAATACCAGAGGGATTTATGAAGTCTAGCCAGTTAGCTTGACACCATTAACAATCTTTGTAAACATTAGCATGCTCAGCCACTCCTGATGCTTTGAATACACGGTAATTCCGATAGCACCAATGATTCTCTTTGATAGCACTCTGAATTTAAGAACATTAAAGGTTACTATAATAAATACAATTTATTCGGTTGCCTGATTCAGCAGGCTGTGGGCGATGACATCAATGCCTCTGCACTTCCTGAAACTTTTTCCATCAGTTACAGAATGGTGGCTAATCAATTAATCATAAAGAAATGCCCTAGGCAAGTGAGTAGGCTAGATTATTTATTGTTTATTAAATGTACTATAGATAACATTCAGCCACTAGATGTCACACTAGACTAGAGCACCAGTATAATTTATCCAATCAGGTGCATTCCACGTAGGGAAATGGAATTAGGGAGGGGATACATGCACGTAACATGTAAACATACATTTTGGATGCGCAAATCTTTTTATCTTATTATAAATGCATTCATCAATATATATTTTTGGGGGGGAAGCAATACTTTTATTATGCACCTTTCTAAAAATATCTGTGTGGATGTATTATATATATATATATTTTTTTTTATGATTAGTCTACACATGTATATAATATCTATAGCACCTTTTAATATTCTAATTATCTGCCACACATGGCAGCAGCTACTATTCCTTGGATCCACCACATAAAAGATAAACATGTACATAAACATTCATACATATATTATCCATTACTTACTTTTTAAATTATGCAAGTTTTATGCTAAAATCATCTTAAAAAAATCCTGGTAAAATCATCTTTTATTAAAAGAAAATCACTGAATAAAACAATAGGCTGTTTGGTAAATGTGTTAGAAGTACTCCGGGGTCCGGGCGAGAAGGCTGCATCATTAATGATTGTATAATGACATTTAAAAGTCTAGACCCCCAGAAATAAGACAACGGCCCTTCTTCACATTCCTTCCAAAAAAAAAAAAAAAAAACTGTCTTATATTCGGCACAATACGGTAACACCTACTGTACAGTTAGGACAATCAACACATATACATATATTCCTAACTTAGAATCAAGCACAAATATAAGCAATATAAACAAACAAAATGAAACTGACTACCACAGAGAATAATTTTAAAAGTAACTTTAAAAAGACTTAACAGGCCAGATTTGCAGGCAGCCTCTTGCAGGCCGTAGAAACATTCAAAAGGGCCATATCTGGCCCGCGGGCCGCTAGTTGAACATGCCTGCCTTATAGTATTAGCAACATAACGTCTGTAAATGATTGAGAATGGAGGAGAATACAAATAAGAAGAAAGGGACCGGAGCTCTTACAACACTCTTCTCTTCTGATCCATGTCATAGAATCATTTAATTTCTCTGTGCATTTATCAACATTGAACACGAGCGTCACTGCAATCTTTTCCAATAATTAAGAATGACATTCCCGTCAATCTTTCGAGGGTGGATAATAGAAGTTTCGGGCACAGTTAATTTGCCTTGCCAGCCTGTACTAAAACTGATTGATCTTTGTTTTGGTGATGGAAGAGATTCTAGGTAGTGTGATTTCACAGGGAATTCTGCCTCATTAATCATTCATTCTCAAATGAGTGATTGCTTCAAATATACCATTATGATGCATCATAGGACACGCAGTGCTATTGTTTCGGTACATTGCATCATAATGGGCTGTCCTCAACCAAAGGAATTCTTAGTCGACTGATTTAATCGACAAATCTGTTTAAATTGTGTTTTCCCACATGCAATAATAAAGCTGAATGACTTTGAATCTAGAATGCTTATAATCTTTCAGGAAATATCTCATTCAGTGCTGAAAAAAGCACTACAAAAAGAAAAAATCAACTAATTAAGACCAAATTCATCGACTAAGAGGGGCCGGTCCTCTGTATATGCAACACAACTGTTTTGCTGATGGAACAGATTCAAGGTAGTGTAATTTAATTTCAGACGAAATCCTGCCTCATTGCTCTCAAATTAATGACATGGGTTTGATACAGTATGCACTGCATCACATTCACAACATGACTCATCTTTTCCAGTGAACATCCATATGGATCTGCGCTTATTTGCTCTTTCATTCATCCTTGTTTAAAAGGTCACACAGTGCCTGCCGGCGCTGAGAAGTTTTCCCTCAGTGATGGAGGCCTTGAACCACTTTTTAAAGAAAGTGTGTACGTACAACATTACATTGGAATATTTCTGTTCCACTTTGACTTGTTCACAAGATCCAATAATGAGTTGTTCAATTATAAAACTTTGGTGTGCACATGGCAACCCTTGTCTCTTCCAACATGTAGGAATAATGAGCATTCAAAACATTCCGTGAAAGGCCCCCCTTGATATGGCTTCCTCTTGTGCGCAAATTATATATACCGTGCAACCGACTGCTGCTATCTTTCTACCAGTCGGTTGTAGCCAGCATCCTATTTTTTTCTGTGGTGTGCTGGGGGGGGCAACATCAACTCAAGGGACTCCAGCAAGCTGAACAAGCTGGTGAAGAAGGCTAGAAGAAGACTCATCCCCCCCTGACACACCACAAACCACCTGGGCCGGTCCTTTATACCGGCAGTCATGAGGCTCTACAACAAAGGGCTTGAGCGGCCGGCTCTGCTGCCAGAACTATCACTGTCAGAACTCGGGACTTGAGAACTAGAGACTCACATCACCATACTGACTATCTTGTATTTTGCACTAGAGACTCATATCACTGGACTCTTATCACTGGACTATCTTGTATTTTGTACTTTTCTATATTTTATTGTATTTATATTTTAGAGTATCTATAGTGTATATAGATACTGGACTGTATAGGACTGTGAAGCTATGTATCCCCCACCCTGTATCCCCCCACCCCCCATGCTGCTTTGACACCCGAATTTCCCCAAGGGGATTAATAAAGGATAATTTTATCTTATCTTATATTAATTTATTCAACAAAATAATGCTTATGTGACATGACAATGACACACATCAAGCCAAGTCCATTTTCACATCAATACTGATACAATTGTTTCATCTGATGAGGTTGATCGGCATGTTTACCAATGAACGAGGATCAACTCATCGGTTATTTGTGAACATCCCTCAGGGTACTTCCAATACTTTCTCCATAACATAAAGGTACACTATGCAGTTCGGCGTAATCTTTCGTTTACAAAACACATTTACTAATTAATAAACTAAACAAAATCATTTTGAGGCACTGTGAACGAAACCGCCTAGCCTAGAATAAGGCTTGTAAACCAAACCTTGGGCCCAGCTAAAATAGTTTTCACTTCTCTCACTCTCCCAAAACTACATAGTGCACCTTTAAACAAATCCCATCCCACTCCTCTTGGCTGTCGGCTTTTCTCACACAATCCGTCACCGAACGGATCGAAATTTGACTGGTCACTGTTTATTTTTATATTAGAACCTAGAACTGTAATCGTGCCGTTGCAGAAACAACAGCTTTGCGGATGGTAACGTATCTGTCTGTTCCAAATGTTTTCTCTCTCTCCAAATGTTTCTGTCCCGTCAAAGCAGGCACAAGGTTGGCGGACACAGCGGATTGTCCTCATTGAAAAATGAATAAAAAACGGGCGTAGGCAGGCAGACGCAACGGATCAATTAAAATGCAGCCCTTTGGCTTTTAAGCGTCATTGTCGCTTCCTACATGATCAACACTTCATGTTGCCCACACCAGCCCCTGTGTCGTGCCCTACACACCAGCCCCTGTGTCGTGCCCTACACACCAGCCCCTGTGTCGTGCCCTACACACCAGCCCCTGTGTCATGCCCTATACACCAGCCCCTGTGTCGTGCCCTATACACCAGCCCGTGTCATGCCCTACACACCAGCCCCTGTGTCATGCCCTACACACCAGCCCCTGTGTCGTGCCCTACACACAAGCCCCTGTGTCATGCCCTACACACCAGCCTCTGTGTCATGCCCTATACACCAGCCCCTGTGTCATGCCCTATACACCGGCCCCTGTGTCATGCCCTATACACCAGCCCCTGTCATGCCCTATACACCAGCCCGTGTGTCATGCCCTATACACCAGCCCCTGTGTCATGCCCTATACACCAGCCCGTGTGTCATGCCCTATACACCAGCCCCTGTGTCATGCCCTACACACCAGCCCGTGTGTCATGCCCTATACACCAGCCCCTGTGTCATGCCCTATACACCAGCCCCTGTGTCATGCCCTATACACCAGCCCCTGTGTCATGCCCTACACACCGGCCCCTATGTCATGCCCTATACACCAGCCCCTGTGTCATGCCCTATACACCAGCCCCTGTGTCATGCCCTATACACCAGCCCCTGTGTCATGCCCTATACACCAGCCCCTGTGTCATGCCCTATACACCAGCCCCTGTGTCATGCCCTATACACCAGCCCCTGTGTCATGCCCTATACACCAGCCCCTGTGTCATGCCCTATACACCAGCCCCTGTGTCATGCCCTATACACCAGCCCCTGTGTCATGCCCTATACACCAGCCCCTGTGTCATGCCCTATACACCAGCCCCTGTGTCATGCCCTATACACCAGCCCCTGTGTCATGCCCTATACACCAGCCCCTGTGTCATGCCCTATACACCAGCCCCTGTGTCATGCCCTATACACCAGCCCCTGTGTCATGCCCTATACACCAGCCCCTGTGTCATGCCCTATACACCAGCCCCTGTGTCATGCCCTATACACCAGCCCCTGTGTCATGCCCTATACACCAGCCCCTGTGTCATGCCCTATACACCAGCCCCTGTGTCATGCCCTATACACCAGCCCCTGTGTCATGCCCTATACACCAGCCCCTGTGTCATGCCCTATACACCAGCCCCTGTGTCATGCCCTATACACCAGCCCCTGTGTCATGCCCTATACACTAGCCCCTGTGTCATGCCCTATACACCAGCCCCTGTGTCATGCCCTATACACCAGCCCCTGTGTCATGCCCTATACACCAGCCCCTGTGTCATGCCCTATACACCAGCCCCTGTGTCATGCCCTATACACTAGCCCCTGTGTCATGCCCTATACACTAGCCCCAATATCTAGCTGTTAGCAATCCACGCCCACGTCACGATGCATCTTAGAATTGCAAAATTGCCACACCGCTAACCACAGATGCCAGGAAAAACCAGATAACTTTCCAATACAAAAATGTTATATCATGGGGCACTTGTAGCATGTAAGAAATCAAAGCAGAGTGACTTCATCTTATGCCTTTTTGGCATCCAGAATGATTGAGCTTAGCTCTCTCTCTCTCGCTAATGGACTAAATGTATTATAGTGCAAATCATTTTTCTCCAATGAGCCCAAACTAATGACCTCAAATGAATTGAAGTCTCTACTGCTCAGCAAAAGCAGTGGATCAGATTGGCACTTGATATCTGCCGATATAAGTATCAGCAGCAGTGGTTATTAGTGCATCCTTGGTAAACATACATGTCTGAATGTATTCTAATTAGGGATGTCCGATATTATCGGCCTACCGATATTATCTGCCGATATCGGCATAAAAATGTGATATCGGAAAATATCGGTATCTGTTTTAAAAATTATATATATATATTTTTTTCTTTTTACATTTCTAGAACCTTTTATTTACCCAGGCAAGCAAGTAAGAACAAATTCTGATTTGATTTATTGTCAAAAGTATGCACAACAAGAGATATGTAATGTTAATTACCTGAAATTATTCAGTTTTTTTGGGGGGGAAACCCTGCATATATCGGTATCGGTTGATATCGGTATCGGAAATTAAGCGTTGGACAATATTGGTATATCGGTATCGGTAAAAAAGCCAATATCGAGCATCCCCAATTCTAATAGATTTTTTGTTGCAGAGTTGAGAAATATCGCAATTTCTCTCCCCTCTCCCCTGCTCCTCTGAAATTATTTCTGTGCATTAATTCTCATGCTATGCCTTTTTAACAAGTTTTTATGTGTTTGTGTGTTGGTGGTGGTTGGGTTGGGAGTGAGGTGTGTGTGTGTAGGGGGGGGGGGTTGTGTGTGTGTGTGGGGGGGGTTGTGTGTGTGTGGGGGGGTGTTTGTGTGTGTGTGCGGTTGGGGGTCACATTCATGCTTTCAGCCCTGCAGGGTGCAAATGACATGGCACTCAAGTGACTGCCTCTGAGATCACCTGCCAGTCAAAGTCTGCATTGAGAACCGAGATTGTCAAGACGGCGAGGGAATAGATGGAGGAGAGGGAGGAGAGGAATGGGTGTGTGGGGGTGCAGAAGAAGGGAGAGAGAGGGGCGAACTGATGGAATGAGAGAGAGAGAGAGAGGGAGAGAGAGAGAGAGAGGCAAACTGATTGAATGAGAGAGAGAGAGGGGCGAACTGATGGAATGAGAGAGAGAGGGAGAGTGAGCCCGGTGCCTCTGATTGCAACCCTCGCCAGCACCGGTATCTGATGTGAAGCAATCAGACTCGTGGCCTCCGCAGATTTGGGATTTGTCTCCTGGTTATTATGAGCATATTGCAGTAATCGGACGGACAGAGGAGATCCTCGTTGTTCGTCTGCTTCCATCACGATGCCACCGCGTGACTCTGGGACTTCTCCCACGTCTCTCGTGGAAAGTGCATTTAGCGCTCCCGTCATGCATCAATATACTGTATTCACGGCTGGGTTGATTCCTTGAACTGACCGCGGTGCTTCTGTTCCTCTGCCGGGGCCACATGATGCTGCTGCTGCACTCCAGTGGCCAGAGTGACTTCGCACTCTTGTTTATTGTACTTTTGTTTAATCTCTTAACACTTTGAATGCCACGAGGTGGCGCCAGAGGTATCGCTTCAATGCCACCATCGGCACCAAAGTTACGCTTAATATCGCCTAATCTATGTTTTAAATTATGGCTATGTGTCTAATCTGCCCGTCGCTTATCAAAGAATCCTTTTCCAGTCAGTGCTGTCAAGGCAGATTGGTTTTTTATCGCTTCATTTCCGTTTCAGAGCATTTTGAAAAGCACCCGTTCTATGATAATCGTCTTTTACTGGAATATTCCAGAATGTTGATATTCGTCGGCCTATTTATGAATCGTTTTAAAATAAACGCTAGATGATCAATATTATACGTGCACGCAAACACATTCGAGCCGCGCACGGATAATCGCCGTGTTCATTTCCTCTTGGACTTTTACAGTGAAACCGAAAGAGCCCATTTCACAAAACAGCCTATATCTTTATCAAAATTAGTCTGATTATCCTAACACTGATAACATAGATTCCTTACCTGACATCAGATGGTATCCAACTGGTATATTCCAATTCCTGATCACCATTCGAAAAAATCGATAAGTGTATGGATCTAACGTGTGTACAGCACAGTACATGATTCCGCAGGGCTGAGAGGCTCCAGAATGAACTGTGGTAACCCCGGCTGCATCAGTGGACTGGAAAATGTGGCGTACAGGATTTTTTCCCCCATCCATTTTCATTGAGTCCATTCCAAAATCCCTTATGTCATCTGGGAGACGATAGGGGGCACTTTTTTCCACATCTGATCGCCGGCGGTGCTCGGGTATACTCGGGTAGGCTCGCGTGATGCAATATGATTTCAGATCGCAAAAATAAAAATCAGAGAAATCTCGGAAACCCGAGATATCTCGTGTGTGGCAGTGAAAGTGTTAAAGGAAAACTCCAACATTTTGGGAAATTAGCTTATTTGGCATCTACCCTGGAGTTAGACAAGAAGATACATACCCTTTTTCTTCTCTGTTCATGCAGTAGGAGTAGGAAGACACGCACCGTTAGCCTAGCTTAGCGTCAGTCACTGGAAGTAGGTTCCTCCATTAGCCTAGTTCCAAACGTCTTCACTCCTACTGCATGCACAGAGACGAAAAAGGTATGCTGCATCTTGTCTAACTCCAGGGTTCCCAAAATGTTGGAGTGTTAAGATACATACTTTTTTCTTCTCTGTGCATGCAGTAGGAGTAGGAAGACGCGCACCGTTAGCCTAGCTTAGCGTCAGTCACTGGAAGTAGGTTCCTCCATTAGCCTAGTTCCCAACGTCTTCCTACTCCTACTGCATGCACAGAGAAGAAAAAGGTATGTATCTTCATGTCTAACTCCAGGGTAGATGGCAAATAAGCTAATTTCCCAAAATGTTGGAGTTTTCCTTTAACCCTTCGAGGCGTACGATCACGCCAGTGTGATCAGAATTTCAAGAGCTGAACAATGTTATGTTGGCAATGTAACATAAACTCGGCAGAATCTGCACCTGGCTCGCTGATGACAAACTATCATTACACCTGGGTAAAACGGAGTCCATTCTCTTTGGATCGAATAACAAACTCAGCAAGGCCGACGGCTTCTCCGTTACAGTGGGTGACAATATTGTCACAAGGAAATTACATACCTGGGTTCCATCCTAGAGGCAAATCTTTCCTGTCACAAAACGGCATCCAATGTAATAAAAAAAAAAGTCAACCAACGAACAAGATTCTTGTACCGGATCTCCTCTCTGGTATGCAAGAATACCCTGAAGACTCTGGCAGGAGCACTCATTCAAGGGTACTACGACTATGCTTGCACCTCATGGTACCAAAGCACCTCAAAGGCACTAAAAACAAGACTACAAATCACAAAACAAACTGGTCAGACTACTGCTTCACTTTACTCCTAAAACCCACCTCACCCCTGCCCACTTTGACAACCTAGGATGGCTTAGAGTACAGCAACTTGCAATGGACCTGGTCTACAAGATACACTACACCACTACGGTACCCATGTACATGTCGAAATACTTCCCAAAGGTCAGTGAATACCACGACCACAACACCAGAGGGAGTTCCACAAATCATGTCCAACCCAGATTCGGCTTGGTTGGACAAGTGACTAAACACGTTTCGCAATTATGCCACAACAATGTGGAATGCCCTACCCACAGCCGTAAAATAATGTGAATCCCTACCCACCTTCAAAACCGCTCTAAAAAAGCACATACGGGAGGCCGCAATTCGAAACTGGCCCCGGTAAATGTCCAAACCCATCCCAACCCCCCCCCCCACAGTTTCCTCCCCCTCAAATGTATATATTCTCTTTTAGAAACTCTGTCTGTAAATAAACAGTACTGTATATTTGTATGTCATACATACCCTGATGTAAACAAGACTAAAGTCTTTCTCTGATCTGCATCCCCTTAACAATTGTGTGTATTGAGCCGTACTGTATTGTACCCATTCTGCAATCTGTTAATACAATTTTCAATCAAACAATGGCTACCACTAAAATCTATTGAGTTAAACAATGCTAAGATAGAGGTGTGTGTGTGGGGGGGGGGGGTATACACTATGGTGTTCTAGACTTCTAAGAGGACATTCGCACCGCAAAGGGTTAAAAAGAAACGACTGAAACATCTCTTTTCTTCTGCTTCCCACAGACCATCTTCGTCTTGTTGTTGGGGCCTTTCACCTTCTTCAACGCCCAGAAGACCAAATATCTTCAGATCCTCACCTCGCTCATGCGCTGGATCGGTAAGGATAAACTCCCAGTACCACCTGCCTCAGCATTTACACACACGACAAACCCCACCACAGACCATCTTGAGTTGATTTGACCCGTGTGACGCAGGCTGTGTATTCTCCCTCATGTAAACATTTGACAAACTCCATTATCCTCGGTCCACAGTCATATCCTCGCCTCGCACCTCCACGCCCAGATTGATCTCTGCCACTGTTGCACATTTTGACAGGAGGCACTTTGTATCCCCTGGCCGGGGTTGTGCCTCTCTTCTCTTTCTATCGCTCTCTCACTTTTCATCCATCTCTTCTATCGGTCTCACCTTTCATCCCCTCTCTCTTCTATCGGTCTCTCACCTTTCATCCCTCTCTCTTCTATCGGTCTCTCACCTTTCATCTCACTCTTCTACTAGTTTCTCACTTTTCATCCCTCTCTTCTACTAGTTTCTAACTTTTCATCCCTCTTCTATTTGTCTCACTTTTCTTCCATCTCTCTTCTATTGGTCTCTCACTTTTCTTCCCTCTCTCTTCTATTGGTATCACTTCTCATCCCTCTCTTCTATTAGTCTCACATTTCATCCCTCTCTTCTACTAGTTTCTCACTTTTCATCCCTCTCTTCTATTGGTCTCTCACTTTTCATCCCTCTCTTATATTGGTCTCTCACTTTTCATCCCTCTTCTATTGGTCTCTCACTTTTCATCCCTCTCTTATATTGGTCTCTCACTTTTCATCCCTCTCTTCTATTGGTCTCTCACTTTTCATCCCTCTCTTATATTGGTCTCTCACTTTTCATCCCTCTCTTATATTGGTCTCTCACTTTTCATCCCTCTCTTATATTGGTATCTCACTTTTCTTCCCTCTCCTCTCTTCTATTGGTCTCTCACTTTTCATCCCTCTCTTCTATTAGTCTCTCACTTTTCTTCCCTCTATCTTCTAGTCTCTCACTTCTCATCCCTCTCTTCTATTAGTCTCACGTTTCATCCCTCTCTCCTATCGGTCTCTCACTTTTCATCCCTCTCTTCTATTGGTCTCTCACTTTTCATCCCTCTCTTCTATCGGTCTCTCACTTTTCATCCCTCTTATATCGGTCTCTCACTTTTCATCCCTCTTCTATTGGTATCTCACTTTTCATCCCTCTTTTCTATTGGTATATCACGTTTCATCCCTCTTCTATCGGTCTCTCACTTTTCCTCCCTCTCTTCCACCTGACTTGTTTCCCTCCCTCCCTCCCTTTCTTTACCCAGGCATTTTTCCCATCTTGTGTCTTTCTTTCCCCATTTCCTCGCTCCCTCCCTCCACAGCGTGGCCGCCGTGCCCGGGTCCGTCGATCATTCCGCGGTCCCGCTCTGTGTCTCTGATTCCCATCTCCTCTCCATCCCTCAGCTTGACAGGCCTGACAGGCCGTCCCAGGCCTGATTGGACCGTCACTCACAGGGCGAACGGACGAAAATAAACCGCCCGGTCCCGGACCCGCTGTTAAAATCACAACACCACTGAATCACGGGCGCTCCCTCCAAGCCCCCCCGCCCCGGCCCGTACACTGGTCCACATGAACATAGGGTCATGCTAACACATATGCATGCGCGCACGCGCACACACACACACACACACACACACACACACACACACACACACACACACACACACACACACACACACACACACACACACACACACACACACACACACACACACACACACACACACACACACACACACACACACACACAGAGTCCACTGGCCACTATCAGGCTGGCTCAAAAGCTCTCTCAGTGATCTTTCGACTGCACCCCTCATTCACCCTCCTCTCGTCTGTCCTCCTCTCCCGGCTCTGCGCGTGATCGATTGGCGGTGTCACCTCCGCGCCGCTCTTGATGGCACCCGGCTAATGACAGCGGCCTTGCTCTTTGTTTCCTCACTGCATGGACGCCAGTGGCCCAGTGGACATAGACAGCGGCCAGCCTTCATATCACCACAGAGGAATGGATGCCGGGGGGGGTGAAGCAGCCATTAAAGAGACCATTTAAATCCCTTAAGAACAACATTATGGGCTGAAGTTTAGCAGACAGCTGAGGAGAAAGTGATGGTATAATGACTTACCCCCCCCATCCTCCCCCGTTGGTCTGCCTCGGTGCTTCTTTCTTCAGAGTTATTGGTTATTTATTGTTAGTTTGAAGGGACATTTTTCATGCAGGCTTTTGCTTATTTCTCAGAGGGAACGTAACGTTGGGATCCATAATAGACACATAGGGGCCTGTTTGAATACTTAACCGTTTTGAGTTTCTGTAGGGATGGGTACCGAGAACCGGTGCAATTTGGTACCGGTTCCTGATTGGTCAGAATCGCAATAACGCTTAAGTAATTTCCTATTTTTAACTAAATAAATTATATGGTACATTTATATAACTGCTTTTATCCAAAGCGCTTTACAATAATTTTTGTTCTTCACATTCCCCCATTCACTCACACATTCACACACCGACGGCAGAGGCAACCATGCAAGGTGCCGACCTGCTCATCGGGAACAGTTAGTGGTTAAATGGTAAATGGCTGCTTTTTTATATAGCGCTTTTATCCAAAGCGCTTTACAATTAGTTACTTACATATTACCCATTCACACACAGACGGCGGAAGCAACCATGCAAGGTGCCAACCTGCTCATCGGGAGCAATTAGGGGTTAAGTGTCTTGCTCAAGGACACAACGACACGCTGCCCAGGAGGAGCGGGAATCGAACCGGGAACCTCCGGATTGCCAGAAGACTGCTCTACCTCCTGAGCCACTGTCGCCCCTGGTTAAGAGTCTTGCTCAAGGACACATCGACAGATTCGACACACCCGGGAGGAGCGGGAATCGAACCCGGGAACTAGGGCTGCACGATTTTGGGAAATAATCTAATTGCGATTTATCTGACAGATATTGCGATTGCGATTATAATTTTTTTTAAGCAGCCCCACAGAGGTTTATTGTCAAATGTGGCTTGCATCTGGCCTACGCGGTGGGTCTTTTCAGGACACCGAGCCTGAAAATGTTTCTTTTTTACCTGGGAATCGATACCGGTACTCAACGGTACCTTTTTTTCTGTACTTTACTCTCCCTCTCTGAAGTCTAAACTTCACAACACACAATCTAAAACCCCATACCTCCCTCTCCCAAACCGATCTTGTATCTCAATGGGACTTCCTGGTTAAATAAAATTATATAAAAAAAGATAATTGCGTTTTTTCTTTTTTTTTTTTGGTCTGATCATTCCAATTCGCGATTCCGATTTAAAATCGATTAATCGTGCAGCCCTACCGGGAACCTTTACGACTACCAGATGACCGCTCTACCTCCTGAGCCAGTTTCGCCCCGAGACTGAAAGCAATATAGGCAAGAGAGGAGATGCAGCTGAAAGCGATAGTGAAAGGATCCTCCCGTCTGGCTGGATCCTCTCCAGTGTTTCCCCCTAGAATACTTTCTCAGGCCTGGCGAGACGCAACGCAAAGACACCTTAACAGACGAGACGAGGACGGCATATCGGCGCGGTCGGCTTCAGTCAGATGGCACAGCAGGTGGTCTGCAATTTATATTTGCTAGGGATGGCCACAAGTAATGTTTTCCCAGACCGAGTACTCGCATTAAGTACTCAAGTAGTGATTGTTTAGGGAAATAATCTTTTTAAAAACGCATGCCAGCAGCAATAACGAGTTATGGCGCAGTCACACACACACATACATTTAGAATCTTTATTTATGTCCACATAAATACAATGTCTAAAGGACACAAATATTATCAGTGCAATTGGACATTGTGGGTTATTCTGTTCTATTCTGACAGACACATAGGATGTTGAACCAGACAAGTAGCATACAGCTCATGGGGTACAGATAGCAGTGTCTTCTCCAAATTGTGCGGCTGCCAATAATAGCTGACAGACACTGAGCAATATCTTGCTAATTGTTTGGCTCTTCCCTTCGGAAGACCGGCCATCTGAAGGCCTTTAACACCCAACTTATGAACATGACCCAGGCTTCCAAATATGAAGACTAAATAGTGATGCACTATATATCGGCCCCCGATATAATATCGGCCGATATGGCCGTTTTTTTACACATCGGTATCGGTCCGATTTCAAGATGGGCCGATATTAAAAAAAAAACGTTTTTTTTTTTTTTTAAACATGTTTTGGCCATAAATAGTTTCAAAATATCAGTCATTTCTGAAAATAAGTTACAAAAGTAAAAAAAAAATATGCGTTTTGGAAAATAGCTCTTTATTTGATTATCAAAGTGTTTTCTATACAGAAATATCGACATTGGTAAATATCGGTATCGGCCACAATTTTCACATCGGTGCATCACTAACTAAAAGTTTACAGTTGTAGCCCAGTTGTGATATATTATGCTCTAACAGTTGATACTTCAACATTTTGGTTGTAAAGGCTTCTTCTAGACTGTAGTCAAATGTACAGCCAACTTCTAGAATGAGAACCTCTGTTATTCTCATTAACAACAACATCGGGGGTGTTTGCTGAAATATCAGGGAACAGTGAATTGTCACCACACAGACACACACACACTACCGATTTGAGTATGTCCCGCGGACATAACGATGCACAGCAATATACTGTATGCTTAATGCGTATTGTCAGTCAAAACTGTCCATTTGTAATAATTACATTACCTCTACTGTCTGCAACAGGTCTCTTCGCTCATGGAATGGCATGTCTGTGTCAATACTGATCTATGAACGCAACGCAAAGTGGGCGACATATTGTTGGCACAATTTGGAAATGCACGAACACGAACCACTGTTTTTATCTTTTAGACAACGTTAAGCTAGCTTTCGCGGTACGTTCTCCATGCTCCACAGCTGACCAGTGTTGTCTTCCTGCAATAACTCGCGCCGACCGGGATTTCAAAGCGCAAAACGAGCACTTTTGGTGATAAAGAAATATATAAAAATCGGCAAGTACTTCAGTAATTGTTCGCTCTGTATATTCAAGACTTAGAACAAAGTGATGACAAGGAGAGGATGACTTGATAATCTGTAATAAGCTGTGTAACCTCTGACCTTTGCAAAACATTAGCGCATCATGAACACAGTGTGCATGATTCATTGCTGCACTTTATCTCCCTTGGCTTGGAGAAAGCCAAGGAAAGTGCTCACCTTGCAGCCTGTTCCTGATTAGGGCTGCAAAAAAAAGGGATATAATTTTTTTTTTGTTTTTTTTTATATAAACTACCGGTACATATCTTTGTGAAAGTGGCTTCTCAGCTCTGGTCCAGCTGAAGACAGAGCAGAGGAACAGATTGGACATTGAGCATGACCTCAGAGTTGCTTGTCTACCATCACCCCAGACTTTGAGACTCTTGTCAGGACCAAACAACAACATCATAACATGATGATCCCATAGCAAATTAAAATAATGACTCATGAAACATTTGAATTTGGATCTTAAGCCACTTTAAATGAAAATGTATTTGAAGAACAATACAGCAATCACTCATAACAAGATAAATAAATTAAATAATACAAATTAAAGTGGAAGTGTACTTTAAATAACTAAAAAAATTATAATAAAAAAGAAATAACTAGCAGCATCTGCCCCCAGCACCGCGGCTGATGGGGCTGTAACTTGGTCCAGGACCAGGAGGGTGACGTGGAACAGCTGTAAGGGGAGAGGGGGATGAGTCAGATCAGACAGACTTCTAGGTATTTTGTTTGCTGTGTGTGAGAGGAGTCCGTGTGTGTGTGTGTATGTGTGTGTGTCTTACTCTGATCGCTGTGTGAGTGAGAGGAGTGTGTGTACTGTGTAATTTGTGTGTGTGTCTGTCATGTACGAAGGTCTGATAATAACAACTGGAGGGCGGCACATGAGCAAAAGCAGCCCCTCTCAGTAAATATGTTCAAAATCAAGGTCCCAGGTGTAGGTGAAAAAAAAGACACAACACAAGACGTTTTCCAAATCGTAAATTATATATTGAATGGAGGTAGGAGTTTAAACCTCCTCCATGGTGCACAGGGGAAAAGGTAGGGGAGGACATACAAGACATGCATATAAGGCAACTCAACCCAGATAGACAAACCTTGAGGCTACCGTACTATGTGGCCGTGTGAACATCAGAGAGCACACGGTTCCATACACAAGGTGCAGAAACAGGCTGGCACCATCATCAGTCCCTCAGGTCTATGGACTAGGGCTAACTGCATGTCCATATTATATGAACATACACACATATCTATATCCACGCAGTGGCAAACAAAGGCAACCTCATACACTGAGGTCACTGGCACATGACACACAACAGGAATCCCGACGTGCGTGTGCTGTCAGCTACTTGTGCACCCGCCCCTTCCTGATGTGACTGCCATCAGCTGTAGTTCATTAAGCAATCAGCACCCTTCAGTATAGGGACGGGCAGCACCTGACAGGAAGAGAAGAAGAGATATCATTAGCTCTCATGTTCACACACACACACACACAAACGATACTAATCTAATGTTCACATGGTCTTCCAAATACAGTAATAATGATAATGACCAACCCACGTACGTCACAGTGTCTTACTCTGATCGCTGTGTGAGTGAGAGGTGTGTACTGTGTAATTTGTGTGTGTGTCTTACTCTGATCGCTGTGTGTGAGTGAGAGGAGTGTGAATGTGTGTGTGTCTTACTCTGATCGCTGTGTGTGAGAGAGAGGAGTGTGAATGTGTGTGTGTCTTACTCTGATCGCTGTGTGTGAGTGAGAGGAGTGTGTATGTGTGTGTGTCTTACTCTGATCGCTGTGTGTGAGTGAGAGGAGTGTGTATGTGTGCGTCTTACTCTGATCGCTGTGTGTGAGTGAGAGGAGTGTGTGTGTGTCTTACTCTCATCGCTGTGTGTGAGTGAGAGGAGTGTGTATGTGTGTGTCTTACTCTGATCGCTGTGTGTGAGTGAGAGGAGTGCGTGTGTAATGTATTGTGTGTCTAGTCTGATCATCATCTCCTGCAGGGGAACAATGTTTTCAATGTCCAAAATTTGCTATGGGATCATCATGTTATGATGTTGTCTGGAACCCTGAGAAGCCACTCTCACAAAGATAGGTAGTGCAAAAAAAAAAAAAAATTATTAAAATTTTTTTAATGACTAATCGACGCAACAATTTCTCGTTGACGATTTTTTATAATCGACGTCGTCGATTATGTCGACTAATCGTTGCAGCCCTATTCCTGATGTCTGTTTTCACCTCCCAAAAGAAGATTTGTCTTATTACATATATTAGTAAATTGTGAAGGTATCTTTTTCTCTTAACCTGCTGTAACTTAGCCTTTAGTTTTTGCCATCCTTTTCTGATGCATTATGATAGAATATATCAAAGGAGGCTTATTCAATTTGTTAATATTGCTGTGCATGATAATGCATTTTGCGTATATATATATATATATATATATATATATATATATATATATATATATATATATTAGGGATGCTCGATATTGGCTTTTTTACCGATACCGATATTCCGATATTGTCCAACTCTTAATTTCGATACCGATATCACCCGATACCGATATATGCAGGGTCTCCCCCCAAAAAAACGGAATAATTTCAGGTAACTAATAATTTCACTGGATGCATTCAAAAGGCTTTCTAAATGTAAGCATTATCTGTGCAAAATATGATAATTAAAAAAGTAAAAATTAACATTACATATCTCTTGTTGTTGAATTAAACCAACATGCATACTTTTCACAATAAATAAAATAAGAATTGGTTCTTACTTGCTTGCCTGGGTAAATAAATGTTAAATAAATGTAAAAAAAAAAAAAAATTATTATTATTATTTTTTTTTAACCGATACCGATATTTTCCGATATCACATTTTACTGCCGATATCGGCCGATAATATCGGTCGGCCGATAATATCGGACATCCCTAATATATATATATACGCCGTTCACCTTAAATCACTGCTCAAGTGAAATTCAGCCACTCTTTCTGTGCTCATCCTCCCCTTCATGGCTAAAGTGAAGGTTTTCTTTAATAGGGGGTGTCTGGGGATGAATTGTGTGGTAGGGTGCTCTGTAAACTTGCATCTAGGACTATCCTTCGTTTGGGTACCTCTAATATAAAAGATGAATGTCGGCTGTCGGTATATTGTTACACTTGAGTGTCTCGCATAGCCAGACCTCTCTCCACATCCACGCTAGTTAGTGCTTGTGCAGCACAGGAGGTATTATAACCCGAGTGTAATGTTGTAGCATTCACGCTGTTATAATGTTGACGCTGTTGTAACATTGGCGTGGTTGTAACATTGGCGTGGTTGTAACATTGGCGTGGTTGTGATGTCGACCTTGTAGTAATGTTGACCTTGTTGTAAGTTTGACCTTGTTATGCTACCATTGACCGTGTTATGCTAACGTTGACCTTGTTATGCTAACATTAATTGACCGTGTTATGCTAACATTAATTGACCGTGTTATGCTAACATTGACCGTGTTATGCTAACGTTGACCTTGTTATGCTAACATTGACCGTGTTATGCTAACGTTGACCTTGTTGTAACCTTGACCTTGTTATGCTAACGTTGACCTTGTTATGCTAACATTGACCGTGTTATGCTACCATTGACCGTGTTATGCTAACATTGACCGTGTTATGCTAACGTTGACCTTGTTATGCTAACGTTGACCGTGTTATGCTAACGTTGACCTTGTTATGCTAACGTTGACCTTGTTATGCTAACATTGACCGTGTTATGCTAACATTGACCTTGTTATGCTAACATTGACCGTGTTATGCTAACATTGACCGTGTTATGCTAACGTTGACATTGTTGTAACCTTGACCTTGTTATGCTAACGTTGACATTGTTGTAACCTTGATCTTGTTATGCTAACGTTGACCTTGTAGTAACGTTGACCTTGTAGTAACGTTGACCTTGTAGTAACGTTGACCTTGTAGTAACGTTGACCTTGTAGTAACGTTGACCTTGTAGTAACGTTGACCTTGTAGTAACGTTGACCTTGTAGTAACGTTTGACCTTGTAGTAACGTTGACCTTGTAGTAACGTTGACCTTGTTGTAACGTTGACCTTGTAGAACGTTGGCCTTGTTGTAACGTTGACCTTGTAGTAACTTTGACCTTGTAGTAACTTTGACCTTGTAGTAACGTTTGACCTTGTAGTAACGTTGACCTTGTTGTAACGTTGACCTTGTTGTAACGTTGACCTTGTAGTAACGTTGACCTTGTAGTAACGTTGACCTTGTTACGCTGACGTTGTCGCAGGGGTGTATGATGTAATTAATTATGATGGCAGTGGCTCACACCGCGGTTGACTCATGTTTCGGAACAGAGGCTCCCAAATGCAAATTATTATTGATTTCTGAATGAATGGTTATTGGGGTTCTTTTCTTTTTTAGCATACAACCTTTGTTCTTGTGGCCTGGCAGGGGTTCTGGTTGGCTTGACCCCCCTGCCTGTACAATTACAATGGAAGCACTGCTCTCTATTGCTATGAAAGCATCGACTGTTTCTGACTCAGGCAAGACAGCTTGACAACTCTCCCTCTCCCCTCTTCCCTCTCCCCTCTTCCCTCTTCCGCTCCCTATCTTGCTGCTCTCTCTCATTAAGTCAGTATCGTATCACAGTGGTCTCTCTCCGGTCAACTTTGACAATGTAATCCAGCCAGATCTTGCAAACAAATGTTATTTCCTTAAAGAGTCACTTCGCCACAAAACAATGCTGATTTATTTTGCACGTAATCTCACACGCACACAAAAGCTCTAAACTGTTCTGCCCACATTCATTAGTTTGACAGTTATTGAGAGTAAATGAGTTTGAATATGGCCACCAGGCATCTGGGACGTCCGTATGTTGTGTTAATTACAGCTCAATGAAATATTAGGGTAGCAGTCCCTATAAGTCTTATAGTATAAGACACGCTATTGCTATTGTTTCATCTACATCATTTTATGTACCTGTAATTAACACAACACACGGTCTCAATGTCTCAGATGGCATCACTGGTGGCCATATTCAAACAAATTTACTCAAAATAACTGTCAAACTAAATGAATGTGTGCAAAACTGTTTCATTATTGTATGTATGATTATGTGCAAAATAAATCTGCATGGATGAATGAATGGATGAATTAATCTACACAATCCACTGCAGAAAATAATCATCAAACGGGTGATGCCTGCTATGGTTTATTTTCACACAACTTGAACAATAGCCCGAGGTGGGAACAGGGTGGAAAGGAACCCAACCTGAGCCACGTGACATAAGAGCTAAATGGCCACCGTGTGAATATGGTCAATTGAACTCTTCGTAACTTGTGAATCCACAGTTGATTGTAAGAAACTCTGATGCTTCGGGCGTTATCTAAATTAATGGATTTACTTCACTTCCTGACACAAAAATTATGTCTTTTACAGTGTGTGTCCTGGAAATGTACGTTTGGCCGTTTTGGTCCATTGGGTTTGTTATTATGGGGGTCATTTTCATTGGCTATAGCCCCTTATAGCATCTCCCTCCTGCATTAGATTTACAGGGCCGTCCCTTTCCCAGAGCCTGTTCCATTGTCTTAAAGCAATTTGGATTATGTATGTCTTTGTTTGTCAGGGGTTCACAGGGGAGGTGTTGTACTAGGATGAAAAGAATGTATTTTGTCCACGAGGCATTGCCACTCTTCGAAAATACACAATAATGGCACAGTAGGCCTGCAGCAAGACGATGGATGTGTTCACCCGCTCCACTCCGTACTTAGGCCATCGTAGGGATGGGCATTTTGAAGGCATATCGATATTTGAAAAATAATTGTTAATCCGCAGTGCGCTCATAATGTAGCCCGAAGGGCTTCTGTGATCCTCGCCTTCAGTAAACAAATAATCATAATTGCGACTGGTATGTAAGGAAACCAAATCCAATTTGTTAAATTTATTGAGCATAGTATAAAACGAGAGAGACGGCCTTAACAGCGCCGTAGCTAGACAGCAATCAATGTATCAAATGGTTCCTCTATAAAGTCCGCATCTGTTTCACGGTGTGGCGCGTAAATCACTCGGTGCCAAGGAATTCTCCACCATTAATCCCCCACCGTGCAGCACTCTAAAGTCTACTGTAAGGATGCACTCAAGTCTACTGTAAGGATGCACTCAAGTCTACTGTAAGGATGCACTCTAAAGTCTACTGTAAGGATGCACTCTAAAGTCTACTGTAAGGATGCACTCAAGTCTACTGTAAGGATGCACTCTAAAGTATACTGTAAGGATGCACTCAAGTCTACTGTAAGGATGCACTCTAAAGTATACTGTAAGGATGCACTCAAGTCTACTGTAAGGATGCACTCTAAAGTATACTGTAAGGATGCACTCAAGTCTACTGTAAGGATGCACTCTAAAGTATACTGTAAGGATGCACTCTAAAGTCTACTGTAAGGATGCACGGACAAAAGTGAAATTACCTTTATCTAGCTAGCCAGCCATAGCACTATTGAAATTGATATGAGAAGTGATAAGAACTAGGCTAGTGTCCTAGCTATATCAAGCAGTTTTTAGCCAGTTGGTGAGCTACTTGGTTAGCTTTCATGAATTCATCTGAATGCCGTGCTGATAGGGTGACCGAACGTCACAATTAGTTTGTGACTGTCCCGCATCCCGCAAATGGATGGAGTGTCCAGCATTTCAATAAAACTAATATATAATATTGGTAATATATACCTATTTGACAATTGTTTTGTCTAGTTATTAATCGCCAACAATGTACTGATGCCCCAAAAGTAGCATAGCCTACACAAAACTTCAAATCAGTAGGCAGAATCAGTGTAATTAACATAAACAAAACCATCAGCTATAGTCAAATGCCTAAGTCATTTTGAATATTCAAATAACCATGCCCAAAAAAAAATGCTACTTTTATAGAACAATCTGGAGATTATTGATTTATGACCAGATGTCATTTGCGCTCCGCCGACGGACGGCACGGGCGGAAGAGGTTAAAGAAAGTGAATTTTGTTTCTTTTCGGCCCCCCCTGCCGGTCAGGGCCGGATTCGTAAAAAAATCGGCTGAAGCTCCAACGAACACGCCGCTGGTGTCGAACCCTGTTCCATCCTGCTCATTACTCACCACAGACAGGCGGCGGGGCTCCCATGCGAGCCTCCGCAGTCACCCGCGTCGCCCGGTGGAGAAGCGCGGGGCAGGTCGCGGTGGCAGGCTTGGTGAATGAAGGAGCGCTAAGTAGAGTGCAGTGGGAAATGTCAGTGGCGTGTTGGGGGAGCCTTGCCCCTCGCCCCCTTGGCCTTAAGCCTCTTCACGGTTGTCGTCACTCAACCATAGCCACCTTCCATGTCAAATGAGCCGCCTAGTACAACATTTTCTATTTCATTTTTTTTTTTTTCATTTCTTTTTTTTACAAAGGATGTGAATGATGTGCCTGGTGGTATGCTGCTTGCCATATGCAGTTGTGTAAGGATTATTCACCTTAATTCAACCATTTTTGCTTTTCTATCTGTAATGCCAGTAGCAGGGACAGTTCTCTGGGCGTCATGAAGAGCGCTATATAAATCCAAGCGATTATTATTATTTGAAGCCATGGCTACAGATGTGGTACCTTGAGAGCAGATGATTCAGGATGGAAGAAGGTTATTGATACAGAATGATCAACATATTAACATATTAATTAATGTAGAGTTGCAATGATTCCATTGTTTTCCGCATACTTGCTACATAAAAGAAAACGTCATACCTTCTGCTTCTGGCATCACAGTAAAGCCTGCCCTCCCTGTTAGTATTGCTGTAGTAGTCACTGATTCCAAATGCTGAAAACTGTCCTTAATATTGTCATATTTATTGTCATACATAAAAGTGATATTCATATACTGTAGGCTATTATACACTAAAGGCCCTCCCATAGTCGAGCAGACTGTACACAGAGCAACTCCGCGGAGGTCCGCGCGGACTCAATAGTCCAGTCATTATATGAAAAAACCTAGGACAAATTGCAACAGTAGCAAACTCAACTGATTTTGTATCCTCATTATGTCCTTAGTGAGGGAAAAAAAGTCCCAAGGAATCCCATCATGGGAAAGTTTTGAAAACGACCTATATATATTCATATCGAAAAATGCCTGTTATAACATAGTGGTGAAAATTTTACTTTTAGATATCACTATAAAAACTCACAAGCTGATTACACACACAAAGACAAGAAAAAAAGTCAATCACAACTTCATTGAATTATTCTGTTTACTCATGCAAATCACACATTATCTTATTTGATATGCACCAATTAGCATACACGCCAGAACTAATCAAAACATTTGATAAAGAAATTTTTTTCTTCTTGGAATATTAGTAGATAGGCTCTGTGGAGCTCAGTCCACGAGGATGGGGCTCAAGGGTTTATGTCCGTGGGGATAGGTCCATGGAGATGGGTTTTTTTATAATAGGCGGAAACTACATATTTGTACAGCATGCAAAACACTACATGATTCTTGCACAAAACTACATGGGCTTAACATAAATTTGGTATGTCTGTATAGGGGAGGCTTGTAGGTACCCATGTAACCCATTCCATTAACATTTATTGAGGTAGAAGGCCAAGGGACCATTTGAAAAATGGTGATGGCCATATTTCCCTCCCCAAAAAATCGTCTTAACTTTGAATAATTAGGTATGTAGCCCCCTTTCCAATGAGGTAACATGACATGGTTGGTCTCATTGGAAACCCGAGGTTGTCTAGAATCAAATGGTATCTTTACTTTTGAGCTACCTCAAAATTTGAACGCGTCACAATCTCTGAAAGACAGTGTCGTCAGTGATCCTGCCAGCAATCAAGTACATTGAAAAAAAACACATTTCCCATGATGGGATTCCTTGGGACTTTTTTTCTCTCACTAAAGACATATTGAGGATACAAAAACAGTTGAGTCTGCTAATGTTGCAATTTGTCCTAGGTTTAGCCTAATTCTGGCCTATAATGACTGGGCTATAGGGGTAACAAAACATTGAAAAAAAACACATTTCCCATGATGGGATTCCTTGGGACTTCTTTTCTCTCACTAAAGACATATTGAGGATACAAAATCAGTTGAGTTTGCTAATGTTGCAATTTGTCCTAGGTTTAGCCTAATTCTGGCCTATAATGACTGGACTACAAAGGGAGTCAAAGCAGACCCACAGCAGAGTGCAAAGTGCGAAGCTCCTATTTTCTGACGCGCGGACGTCCGCTGAGATCAAAAGCTCAAAGAGTCCACGCGGACCTCCGCGGAGTCTGCTCTGTGTACAGTCTGCTCGACTATGTGAGGGCCTTAAGGCTGAGCCCGAACATTCGTTCGTTATGTTAACATTCGAATTCAAAATCAAAATTCAAATTACATTTAATTTTTTTTTTTTTTTTTGCATGCGTCTATTCATTCTGTTTAAACCAATGTGGTTTTTCTTCACAGTTGCAGATAAAGATTAGGCTACACTAATATTATAGTATTAAAAAAAACTGCTAAGTTATATTCATTAAAGAAAGTTGATTTAATAAAAGACTCATTTAATCAGATTAATCACTTTATTCAAATTGAGGATTTAGTTTGAGGATATTTATAAGAAATATATATTTATTTTGAAAAAAAATACTTTACATTTTTTTAAATGTTTTAATGAAAAACGAAACCCTGACGAAGTTCGAATCCCAAAAACAGACTTTGGGGACAGTCTTATTATACACTGTCCTATAAGTGTTACTCAAATCAAATGGTTTAATGACATCAAATCCTGTACTGTAGCTAACCGATAATGCTGCATCATCAAATAGCATTGTGCTCCTTCTTGATTATTAATTGCTACTGGTGCACTACTAGTATCACCTAGTAACTAGTTATCTATTATCTAATATATTATTTAGCCTTTAGTTCTTCTACACCTCCTCTTGTGTTTAATTTCTTTACCTCTTAGCGATTTCCCCTTCCATGAATGTCAGTAAACACGGCAACCATTGCTGATTGACTATAACTCTATTGACGTTTGAGTGCCAAGAGTATCACTCCCGACAAGACAGCCTGTTGGCATGATTGCTCTCCAAGGGCTCCATGTCTTACTACCTGGACATCTTTATACCATACAGCTGACATGGTATATTTCCCTAGGCCCTCTGTGTGCATTTAAGTTTGTTAACATCCACAAGGGTGAATAATATATAGAGAAAAGGCCTGTCGTTCCGTGTCCTTCCAGCGCTTGCCTCTTAGCCTCCCGTGTGGAGAGGGACCATTAGATGCACTCCAGAAAAGGCTTCCAGTGGGAGGCTGACAAGGGGAGAGGGGTTAAGAGCCCACACTTTAATTGATATTGAGTGGTTTGAGTGGAGGGTAACGAACGGGAGAGACCCCTCACTCAGTAAACGAGTATTAATCACCCGTCCTCTGTCTCCCCTGGGACGGATGGATAGGTGTGGAGCCTCCGGGTGGCTATTTATTACGCCCCCAGCCGTGGCATATAGATTCTATGCCGTGGAAAGCATGCAGCCGGAGAGCACTGTCCCCACTGTCACATTTATTTCTGTGGAGATGCTTGAGGTAGCCAGGCCCAGGGTGTGTCCGGGGGGGGGGGGGGGAGACGACGACTAGGGACTGGGAGCAATGAGGCAAAAATAAACCAACCTATTTTGTTTTCCCTCGCAAAATAACCAGTAGCTTAAATTGCTGACTTGCGGCATCAGTGATCCTTGGGTATTGCCATCCATCTCGTGGTCCTGGGACTGAATTACCACAACCTACACTGAGCTATGGGAAAACCTCCCGGGGAGATTTGCAGCTGCCCAGTGCCGTTTTAAAAAAGAGAAAGGGAGCAAAGCATTGTTTTTGAAGGTTAAGGGGACTCTGGTGGCTGATTGAGTAGAAAGTTGAGGTTTTCCATGGCATGCAGCTCAGGGGACGGGGTGATGAAATATGTTTGGGTTTTATGAACTGTATTGCTGTACCGTTCAGAGGTTCTGGAAATTGCATTTTAAGGAAAAGCTCCCCGGTTTTGATTTGCGTCGTTCCTTTTCATCGTACGCTTATGCCGCATAGCACTGCATAGATTTGACATTAGTTTAATCCCTCGAGCAAAAATACAAAATGTAAACGGAGCTCACACATAGGTTCCTTTCTGTGCAACCAGAAATAATAGAGTAACAATAGAGACGTATACGTATCTCTTGATGTTGACTAAAGGATAAATCGTTAGTATCTCGCCCTACAGTTTTAATTAGTACCCTTCTCCTTGATCCCTATTCAGTATTGACTGCTGTTTCTTTGTGTAATGAGAGTTTGATTTCCCACAGCGATAAATTCCAGGGCGCTTAGGGGACTTGCCTGGAGGATGTCTGCTTTGGTGGAGCTCGGGATCAATTGGATCTCAATACCTAGTAACTGGGGCGTCCGGGTAATGTAGAGGTAGAAGCACTTTCCTACCACCGCAGAGACCTGGATTAAATTGCTTGGTCACACATTCTGAGGAACAAAATTGGCATGTTATAGGCGGTTGTGAAGCCAGTGGGGAATTAGTCGTGGTTGTTGCATTAGTGTCTCCTACTGGTTGGTCGGGGCGCCAGTTCAGCGGGGAGGGGTTCTGGGGCAGATAACGTTACACTCTCCCTGTGAAACTCCCAGCTGTCGGGTGAAAAGAAGTGGCTGGCGACCGATGTATCGAACAAGACATGTGATTTGTCTACACCCTCTCCAGACTGACAGAGGGTAGCGCAATGACCAGAACCATGACACGCATGGGGAATTGGCGTAACGACTAAATTGGGGAGAGAAAACAAATAAAACGACTAACTCGGCTGTTGACCTCTGTACCTTATTTTACTTGGTGTTGGCTCCATGTCGTGGTGAGGGGTAAATTGGAATGTCAAGCTGAGTGTACAGTACACTATAGCCACCGGTTTTAAAATAAAGGTTAATTGGAAAAAATAACATCTAGTGGGAAATTAGATGGTGATTTGATAGAGTAATAATTTGATAGTGATAATAGTGATTTATGGTAGTAACTAGTTGAGAACATTAGGCTTGGTGTATCACTAGGCTTGGTGTATCAACATTATGCTTGGTGTATCACCCCCCTTCCCTCAAAAGGCCTTTGCTTTTTGGACAGGCTGCTTTTGTTTATAAGAATTTGTTTGTAATTGCTTGCCTGGATAAATAAAGGTTGAATAATTTATTTATTATTATTAAATTTTTTTGAAATCACAAGGTTGTTGTGAGTATTTATCTTTATTTATTTATCATACATGATAAATAATTTGTCCCCAAATCCCCCCTACCCCCACGCAATTGCACAAATTGTACAATTAACCATGTAGTTGAACATTTTAAATCAGCAAATAATACACAAATACTGATAAAACGGGTGCATTGTGCAGTACAAATTATTGTAGACTTTGTTTATGTTGTTGAAGTTGTTTTTCTGTTCCTTTTTTATTTGTATAGCTTTATTTCAGGGGTAACTTCTTGAATTTTTTTTATTATTGATATAAACCAATTTACCTGCTATTAAATCAGTGGCGTTTTCTCCTCCCCAAATTATATAATATAATGTTGGGACAAAATGTTTGTACTAAATGGAGCAAATCAGTTTATTCTTGTTGGATTTCATAGCAATAATACCGGTAATTGACATCTGCAAATCTGTAAGGCAAATTCCCCACGTTCACACAACGACCACAGCCGTTACCAAACCTAATGTGTGGTGTATTTTGGGCTGTGCATTTAGGCTTGTCAAATGCTTTGGCATGGCATGGAGTTCCCTACAGTTAACCTGGTTTGCGCAATGCCCACCCGCATTCAAAGTGCACGTATGGTCGCATCTTGGGGATGCGTGAACCACACAGAGCTTGGAAAAGGATTTGGCATGGGGGACGAACATTAATGCAATAGTTTGTCTTTGTATTTTATTTAAGTAAATGGCCTAAATACAATTTTTAACATTTTTTTTACCTACAGTACATCATGATTTGTAGTTTCTAGCTTCCATTCAGGTTGACAGCATCTTCTTCATGTTTGTGTTTAGAATCATTGCAACCATTTATGATGATCTGATGTTTGCTGCTCATACTTTGTTTACTGCAATTACTGTTAGTATTTTCTCTCATTCACCTGTCCTGCTTTCCCTGCTATCATTATCTTCCTAAAGTAGGCTTTTATCTAGCCAGCCATGCAGTTTCAAATATCTTAACTCTTTGTGTTCATGTTACGTTAGGATTCTTTTGACTACGGTTGGTCTTGTGTAATGTGTCATTGAAGGCCCATTACACTGTCCAGTATTAGCTAGCAGCCTTGAATCTGTGTTTAGATTCAGGGATAATATCTCCAATCTGATAGTGAAGAAAAAACATTGATTGCTTTGTTTGTACTGCTCGTATCTTTTAATAAAAAAAAAAACAGACCGGCTAATGTTACTTCTGTGTCTGCTTCTCGCTGTCTTCTGCAGACTGAGACGATGTTAGTCAGATATGTTGCCGCTAAATCGCTGGGTTGAACTACTACAGCTGTAGCAGTTGACCCTGCCACATGCCACTAGTGGCTTTTTACAGGGCTCTCCGACACAGAGACACAGGCAGAAATGATACAAATAGCATCCCGGTTTATTGAAGAGGTGGCAAGATGGTACAAGCCAGAGCAGATGGAACATTGTCATGACAGGTGAAGCTCTCCTCAGTGTGTGTGTGTGTGTGTGAGGATGGCTGATTTAACTTGTGCACATTGATTACCTCCAGGTGCAACAGGTGCGCAGCCACACCTGCTCCCAGGTCTGATTAGCTGTACCCAGGACAGGTGTGGCTGATCCCAGGTCTGATTAGCTGTACCCAGGACAGGTGTGGCTGATCCCAGGTCTGATTAGCTGTACCCAGGACAGGTGTGGCTGATCCCAGGTCTGATTAGCTGTACCCAGGACAGGTGTGGCTGATCCCAGGTCTGATTAGCTGTACCCAGGGCAGGTGTGGCTGCTTAAACCAGCCGTCCCCACACCACAACAACCATTACACGTTATTAAAATCACAAACCAGTGGTTTAGTTGTGTAATGATTATATAGCGTAATAGAGAATCGGCGGAGAAGGCCTCCTTAAAATCGTCTAAAAAACCCTGGCTACTGTACTTGTATGTCTTAATCATTCAATTAACTTTGTCGTAATTTTTGAATACAATGGCACAACTACAGTACTTGTCAGTTAGCATTAGGGCTGCAACTAATGACTAATTTGGTAGTCGACTAATCTGCCGATTATTTTTTCGATTAGTCGACTAATCGAAACCAATGTAAACAACAACAAACAAAAAAAAATGATTTTTTTTTTTTTTTTTTTTTTTTTTTTAAATTACCTATCTTTGTGAAAGTGGCTTCTCAGCTCTGGTCCAGCTGAAGACAGAGCAGAGGAACAGATTGGACATTGAGCATGACCTCAGAGTTGCTTGTCTACCATCACCCCAGACTTTGAGACTCTTGTCAGGACCAAACAACAACATCATAACATGATGATCCCATAGCAAATTAAAATAATGACTCATGAAACATTTGAATTTGGATCTTTAAGCCACTTTAAATGAAAATGTATTTGAAGAACAATACAGCAATCACTCATAACAAGATAAATAAATTAAATAATACAAATTAAAGTGGAAGTGTACTTTAAATAACTTTTGTTTGCTGTGTGTGAGAGGAGTCCGTATGTGTGTGTCTTACTCTGATCGCTGTGAGTGAGAGGAGTGTGTGTACTGTGTAATTTGTGTGTGTGTCTTACTCTGATTGCTGTGTGAGTGAGAGGTGTGTACTGTGTAATTTTTTTTTTTTTTTTTTTTTTTTTATATTTTTTATTATTATTGCAGAACAAAAAGTTATTAAAAGTCAGTACTCAACACACAATGCATAATGAAACTTTCAGTAAAGGTGGTTATAATATATGCAAGTACAGAAACAGGATAAAACAAAAATAGTCTATAATAACATTTTAGCCGTATACAGTGTATATCCAACGAAATTACAATTATATAAATGTTAGTATATAATATACCCCTAATACCTATTTTCTAAAACCCTACACACATATGCTCCAGCTCAAACCCCCCCCTCCCAGACCCCCTCTTGGATAGTACCTCCATTATCCCTCACTCCTAACCAGACACCACCATTATAAGCTAGCTTTTATTCTCTCCACCACTTCTAACCACATTGACATTTTGGATTCATTGATCCCAAGAATTCTTGCTGTAGATATTTCTTGATATATCACATCAAGATATGTAAGAAACCACACTTTTCGGCAAATTTTTTCCGGTTGAAACCAACGTGATGCGATCAGTTTTTTAGCTACTGTGATACCCGATCTTACTCTGATTGCTGTGTGAGTGAGAGGTGTGTACTGTGTAATTATTATTATTATTTTTTTTTATGACTAATCGACGCAACAATTTCTCGTCGACGATTTTTTATAATCGACGTCGTCGATTATGTCGACTAATCGTTGCAGCCCTAATTAGCATTGTCAACTCAATGACAGTAGGGCCGTGTCATACGTTCCACAGTCATTGCTATTAGTAATTCCTCCCATAGACAGGGTCAATTTTCAGAAAATCATAACCCTGAAGGCATTTCGTGTTTATTTTTGGTACACAACATTTCTAGGGGTATTAAGGGGTGCTGAATCCAAATCTGCTGTATACCAAGCTCAAAAATGTCAAATAAGGCCTCAAAATTGAGAAATCCAACATGGCCGCCAGCGCCAGGCTGAAATCTATTTAAGTGCATATCTTTTTGACTAAACAAGGTAGAAACATGAATGAAATGTGTTTTTATATGTTTGCATACATGAGGAATTTAAAATCATATCCTGATTTTAGATCAGTTGTGAAAATGTTGCTTGAAACTCATATTTATAGCAGAAACGGTGGTCGTTATTGATGCATAACTCATCAACCAAATAAGAAAGAAAAGCAGGATGATCCCAGGCCATGGATTTATTCATCAAACTCTTTTCTCTTGATTTTTTTTAATCAACATGTCATTTATGCAAATTAGATAGTCCTTAATATGCGTACAGTAGCTTAGGTACAGTAATTTATTGTCAGTCATCAATCGTATTCAGGCAGGTGTCGCAGGTGTCTTGCAGTTGCATGATTCATCCAATGCCACTTTTCCAGAATAGAATAGAATAGATTATAATATAATAAAATAAAAATATTATTTTACCATATCAATATAAGTGAAGGTTCAAGTTTCTTTATTAGTTATCATACAGAATACACAATACTTTGCATGAAATGTTTCTTTCTGTGTTGCTCCTGAGAGTGTGCTAGATAATAACAAGATAGTATAAAATAAGTATAATAAGTATAAAATAGAAAGTCAAGAAGTCAAGTACGTAAACAAGTGTAAACAACAAAATTGTTCAGTGTTTCTATATATACAGTATGTACAGCTGGTACAAAAATGGTGAGGTATAGCTTAGCTTGTGGTGCCACCTTGTAGTGGTGAGGTGCAATAAGGAATGAGAATGATGTGCAATTTCCTTACCAATAATATAAATATAAATATAAAGTGTAAATTGTGTCTAAAGTGGTAAAGTGGGTGACAGTGTGTTGTTTATTTAAGTGAGTGTATGTGCGCTGTGGGTGTGTTGATGGTTTGCTTATTGTTCATTGTTCATTCATTGAGCATCCTGATGGCCTGGGGATAGAAGCACCTTCTGAGTCTCTCTGTGCTTGCCATGGAGACTCCGGTATCGCTTGCCTGATCGCAGCAGTTCAAAGAGACAGTTGTTTGAGTGGCTGGAGTCTTTGATTATTCTCTTAGCCTTGCCCATGCACCGCTTGTTGTAAATGTCTTGGAGAGTGGGAAGCCCACCTTCAATTGTGCGTTCGGCTGAACGGGCCACTCTCTGTAGTCTGCTGCGGTCTTGTGCAGTGCTATTCCCAAACCAGGAGGTGATATTGCCAGTCAGGATGCTCTCTATTGTGCATGAGTAGAAGTTCTTGAGGATCTTCTGACTCACGCTGAACTTCCTTAAGCGCCTAAGAGGCGTTGTCGTGCCTTCTTGATAACACTGTCAATGTGTGTGGTCCATGTCAAGTCCTCGGATATGTGGACTCCGAGGTACTTAAAACTGTTCACTCTCTCAACCGGTGCCCCGTCGATGCTGAGGGGGCTGTAGTCCCTGACCCCGACCTCCTAAAGTCCACAATCATCTCCTTTGTTTGGCTGATGTTCAGGGAGAGGCTGTTCTCTTGACACCATCCCGCTAGAACCTTAACCTCTTCCAGGTAGGCCCTCTCATCGTTTGCAGAGATCAGGCCCACCACTACTGTGTCGTGAGCAAATTTGATGATTGTGTTGTTGTTCCGCTGTGCCACACAGTCATGTGTGTACAGGGAGTGGAGGAGGGGACTCAGGACACAGCCCTGGGGGGCCCCTATGTTGAGAGTGCTGGATGAGGAGGTGCAGTTGCCTGCTCTCACCACCTGGGGTCTGCCCGTCAGGAAGTCCAAGACCCACTGGCAGAGGTCATAGTTCAAGCCCAGGTCCCTGAGCTTGGCTATGAGTTTGGAGGGGACTATGGTATTGAATGCTGAGCTGTAGTCGATGAATAGCATCTCACATAGTTCCCCTGCCTCTTGTCCAGGTGTGATGCTGCTGTGTGCAGCACATGGGCTATGGCGTCCTCCGTGGACCTGTTGGGGCGGTATGCAAATTGCAGGGGGTCCAGGTTGATGGGGAGGGAGGAACAGATGTAGCCCTTCACTAGCTTCTCAAAGCACTTCATGGCTATGGAGGTGAGAGCTACAGGGCGGTAGTCGTTGAGGCAAGCTGGCTTGGATTTTTTGGGTACAGGGATAATGGTGGACTTCTTCAGACAGGTGGGGATGACAGCCTGTTCTAAGGACAGGTTAAATATGTCAGTGAATACCGGGGCCAGTTGGTCGGCACAGACTTTTAGGACGCGGCCGGGGATACCGTCCGGACCTGCTGCCTTCCTGATATTCACTTTCTTAAACGTCCTCCTCACCTCATGTTCTGTTATCCTGAACACTGAGTCTCCATCAGCAGTGCCCCCCCCCCCTCCTCCATTGCAGTGGTTTGTAGGCTGGTGCTGTTATTCCCAGCCTCAAACCTCACATAGAAGGTATTGAGATCATTTGCCAGTTGGATGTCACTGTTCAGTTTGAGGGAGGTGCCTTTGTAATCTGTCATCGTTCTGAGGCCCTGCCACATAGCTCTAGAGTCAGCCTGTTCATATTGAAGTTCAATTGAATCCCTGTAGCGCCTTTTTGCTTCTATTACTGTCCTCCTAACATTGTATCTCACCACCTTGTGGTCATTCATGTTGCCTGTCACAAGCCTGGCGTTGTATGCTGAGGTGCGCGCCTTCAGAGCTTCACGGACGGATTTGTCTACCCAGGGCTTTTGGTTTGGGTAAACTCTAATTGTGGTAGAGGGGATTGTTTCTTCTACCAAAGTACAAACAAAGTCCAGCACTGTTTCCGTGTAGTCATTAATATTATCTGTGTTATCGCGGAACACCCCCCAGTCTGTACATTCTAGTGCAGCTTGGAGCGTCTCCTCCGACGCCACCGTCCAGCGCTTCACCTCTTGCGATACTACAGGAATGCGCTTGAGACTTTGTTTATACTGCGGTACAAGAAAGATGGCGTCGTGATCTGACTTGCCGAAAGGACTGGCAGCATGTGATTTTTAACCGCTCTTAAATTGCGAGTAGCAATGGTCTAAAATATTCCCGCCTCTGGTAGAAGAAGTCACATGCTGGTAGAATTTTGGCAGCACTTTTCTCAGATTAGCGCTATTAAAATCACCCACAACCACAATAGCAGCGTCAACGTTAGCTGCTTGGAGCTTGTTTACCTCGTTGTGGAGCTTGGAGAGCGCGTCGCCTGTGTTTGCTTGTGGTGGAATATACACTCCGATCAGAATGACCGACGTTAATTCTCTCGGGAGAAAGAATGGCCGGCACTTGATGGATATATACTCCAGGTTTGGGGAGCAGTGGTTTGAAAGCTCCTTCACGTTGCCTGGATCACACCAATTGTTGTTCAACATGAAAGCTATTCCACCTTCCCGCTTTTTACCGGAATCTTCCTCTGTACGTTTGAATACTTGTTACAGTAATCCTTACAGTGACAGCTTATTCACACTCTTCCTCAGTGTTCCGGCAGGTGTTGACTTTCTTACAGTTGCATGCTTCGATACATGCCATGTGACTCTTCCTGAATAGAATAGAGTAGAAGATAATTAAAAGATTATAGCCAGCTCCCGTACAAGTATATGGAACAGACTTGTTTTTGATTTCACGACGTACTGGTCTGTGGCGCTGTTTGCGTTTCAGCCTTGTGCCTGTTTTGATGGATTGGTCATGGTATCTGTCAAAGACGACATCTACCCTCTGGTATTTTGCTCCCATCTTCAACACGGTGTCAGTGAACTTGTTGGCATAGTCACCAAATGTTGTAGTGTCAGGTGGCTTTCCGAGTGCCATTACCAGAGCTTGGCCATCAATGACCAGGCAGCTGGGTCCCTGAAGGGTAAGATCTGCAGGGGTTTTAACTTGTTTCGTCAGTATATTTGCTAACACAGACTTGTTGGTGGAATGTAGACTCCCGTTAGTTGTGGCCAGAGATGGTGGGATGGGCATGAGCTCATGCTGGAGGATATTGTCAAGGTCTACCTTACGACCTGCTCTGTAAGCTGTGATGAGCCTTTGTAGAATCTGCCTGTCCACTTTTGATGGTGTTTTGCTTGTTCTTGGAAAGTTGCACAACTTCATACAAAGAGGCAAATGTCTTGGCTTTGTTCATTCGAATGGGTGATTTCAGGTTCAGGTGCTGGTCACTATCTGGAGGTTCACACAAACGTTTGTCCACAAACATGTTCAGTTGTGCCTGTCCAAGGTGTTCTGCGCCAAGTATGGATTCTTGAATCTCCGGTGTGACTACGTCCTTGTTGATGTATGTAAGAAAACTTACAAAAGCACATTTAATTCAGGTTTGTACCTTGTGTAGTCACACTTAACTCATTAAGCCCCACCATCTATTTTTAGAAAATTCGCCTAAAACAGCATGCTTACATTAAAATGCTTATATATCCAGATCTATAAGAGCTACTTGCATAAACGTGGTGCCTGAAGAAAGCTAAGACTTGGGGGATTCTAATGTTGGTGTCCAACACTGTACAGTTATTACCAAATTGCTGTCGTATTCCTGCAAACACTGAATAAATGTAATTTTTGTATCCTCACCTATACAAAGATTACAGTTAGACAGTCAAAAACACCCATGGTTGCACCCCAGCTATATTCCTACTCTCTTCCTCCATAGGTGCAGATGTTCTGTGCAAAGTTTCATGTCAGTAGAATCAAAACTGTGGGTTTAGCACCTGTTTTTGTGGAGAGAGGGCCTAGTGCTGGCGGCCATGTTGGATTTCTCAATTTTGAGGCCTTATTTGACATTTTTGAGCTTGGTATACAGCAAATTTGGATTCAGCACCCCTTAATACCCCTAGAAATGTTGTGTACCAAAAATAAACACGAAATGCCTTCAGCACTTTATACAAGCACATTTTCTGAAATTCTGCCTAGTCTACCAGATGATGCAGTCAGACAGTGGTTATTTATTTATAGTATGGTGTCTACGTGTGTCTCAGAGCCTCCTCTATTGCATATCGACTCTCGCATTCAATGTTCTATTACTCCAGATTATTAAGTGATTGGAAAAATCATTCACATGTGTTCTGCCTTTTGTAAATGTTTAATAACACTCCTGAATATGTACACATCTTGATGCAACCGTGTACTGAATGCTCATTGTCATTCAAGAGGCGAGCATAGGGAGTAGCACTGAGGAAATAGTTATTTAAGTTTGAACGGCAGTCAATTATTCCCATTGCGGGAGGGATAGATAAAAACCCTGGTCTTAAGCCGATGTGTTTTAAAAGGTCCTGGCTCCTCCGATCGTGGATTGGCATGGCCTTGTGGGTCATAATAGTAGCAGCCAGGTGCATCTTATTTCTTATCTGTGGCTAATGTGCAATTTGCAGAGCTACGGCTGAGTGAGTGGACTAATTGATGTTTTCATGAACCCTGTAGATAATGTCATGGAGTTTGGCTGCAGCCTGTGGACCTGAGCTGCAGCCCGGGGTGCTAAACAGCAGGCCAGCTGCTGTGTTGTGTGCGCTATGCTGCTCCGCAGTGCACCGTCTTCCCTGATAACGCCATCTGAGACGGCAGGGTCGACTGTTACTGGGCAGGGCAGCCGGCATCACGTGGTAGCCCGCCAGGTGCATCAGCCCTCTTAACTCATGCTCCCGTGATAACTATGACTCGATGCGATATCCCAGACGGCTCTACCACAGCGGCGGTCTCCCGTGATACATGGGTGAAAACTGGGCAGAGAGCCCAAGCTGCTCATTACCACAGAGACTTAACCAAGTGTTCTCAAGGAGCGTGTCTCTTTAATTAATGATGGGTAATTGCTGTGTAAAGCCGCTGGAGTAGTAGTTATTTAAATACCTCAGACAACACCAGAGCAGAGCTTACAGGAGTTTGTATTACATTAAGAGTGTAGCATTTATTTTCCTTAGCGTAGAGACTGCTGAGACTGGCACTAGGGAGAAGATAAGAGCACACCTCCAGCGCCGATACTACTGTCACAGTACTGGCACTCGTTCTGTGGAGAAGATAAGAGCACACCTCCAGCGTCGAGACTACTGTCACAGTACTGGCACTCGTTCTATGGAGACGATAAGAACGCAACCTGGGAAGTCCTTGACCTTCCCACCGTAATCAAGGAACTGCTCTCTTAGGAGTGAGACCCCATTCGGCAAGCTTCACATGAACGTTGACGATTCCTCACCCCTCACCTTCAGACGTTGTTTGCCCATTCATTGACTCGGAAGAAGCACATCTCTGAGGGGATGGCAGAGGAAGAGTCCGTTTCCATTGATGGTCAACTGCTCCTTGGGGCATTGGGAGTGTCTACCAACCTTGGCTGCAACAGCTTTGTTTGCTACTACAGCGAACACAGCTGTACGAGCCTCCTCTGGGGGGTTGTTAAGTGGAGGCGTTCTCCACAAGGTCATTTCCATCCCCATCCCAGTGATATAAATCACACGCTGCTAGATGGGGCAACTGTTACGTGGATGTGATATGTGGCTATTTGACACCTGCTCAATTCACTCAGTCCCTCTTCCCCGTCATGTGTCAAGTGCGAGGGCCGCCGTGGCAGGCGTCTTAAGACCGAGCACGTCTCTGTGGCAGGCGTCTTAAGATCGAGCGTGTCTCTGTGGCAGGCGTCTTAAGACAGAGCGTGTCTCTGTGGCAGGCGTCTCAAGACCGAGCGTGTGTCTCTGTGGCAGGCGTCTTAAGACCGAGCGTGTCTCTGTGGCAGGCGTCTTCAGACCGAGCGTGTCTCTGTTGCAGGCGTCTCAAGACCGAGCGTGTCTCTGTGGCAGGCGTATTCAGACCAAGCGTGTCTCTGTGGCAGGCATCTCAAGACCGAGCGTGTCTCTTGTGGCAGGCGTCTTAAGATCGCGCGTGTCTCTGTGGCAGGCGTCTTCAGACCGAGCGTGTCTCTGTGGCAGGCGTCTTCAGACCGAGCGTGTCTCTGTGGCAGGCGTCTCAAGACCGAGCGTGTGTCTCTGTGGCAGGCGTCTTAAGATCGAGCGTGTCTCTGTGGCAGGCGTCTTAAGACAGAGCGTGTCTCTGTGGCAGGCGTCTCAAGACCAAGCGTGTCTCTGTGGCAGGCGTCTCAAGACCGAGCGTGTGTCTCTGTGGCAGGCGTCTTAAGACCGAGCGTGTCTCTGTGGCAGGCGTCTTCAGACCGAGCGCGTCTCTGTGGCAGGCGTCTTCAGACCGAGCGTGTCTCTGTGGCAGGCGTCTTCAGACCGAGCTTGTCTCTGTGGCAGGCGTCTTCAGACCGAGCGCATCTCTGTGGCAGGCGTCTTCAGACCGAGCGTGTCTCTGTGGCAGGCGTCTTCAGACCGAGCTTGTCTCTGTGGCAGGCGTCTCAAGACCGAGCGTGTGTCTCTGTGGCAGGCGTCTTCAGACCGAGCGTGTCTCTGTTGCAGGCGTCTTCAGACCGAGCGTGTGTCTCTGTGGCAGGCGTCTCAAGACCGAGCGTGTCTCTGTGGCAGGCGTCTTAAGACCGAGCGTGTCTCTGTGGCAGGTGTCTTCAGACCGAGCGTGTCTCTGTTGCAGGCGTCTTCAGACCGAGCGTGTCTCTTGCAGGCGTCTTAAGACCGAGCGCGTCTCTGTGGCAGGCGTCTTAAGACCGAGCGTGTGTCTCTGTGGCAGGCGTCTTAAGACCGAGCGTGTCTCTGTTGCAGGCGTCTTCAGACCGAGCGCGTCTCTGTGGCAGGCGTCTTAAGACCGAGCGTGTGTCTCTTGTGGCAGGCGTCTTCAGACCGAGCGTGTCTCTGTGGCAGGCGTCTTCAGACCGAGCGCGTCTCTTGTGGCAGGCGTCTTCAGACCGAGCGTGTCTCTGTGGCAGGCGTCTTAAAACCGAGCGTGTCTCTGTGGCAGGCGTCTTCAGACCGAGCGTGTCTCTGTGGCAGGCGTCTTCAGACCGAGCGTGTCTCTGTGGCAGGCGTCTTCAGACCGAGCGTGTCTCTGTGGCAGGCGTCTTCAGACCGAGCGTGTCTCATGTGGCAGGCGTCTTCAGACCGAGCGTGTCTCTGTGGCAGGCGTCTTCAGACCGAGCGTGCCAGTGGCAGGTGTTTAAGGGGCAATCCCAATTCCCTTTCCTTGGCCCTACCCCTAGCTTTGGAGTACCCTTGACTGGGTAGTGGCACTTCAGAACAGAGCTGCAAAGGGGGTTGAAATCTTTACCTACGAAATAGGACACCACTCGTTACAAAGGACTTACATATTTCTGTAGTGATACATATTATTTTGTATGTATCAGCTTATCTGCTTTTTGCAGGGCCTAGAAACATAACTTACAGTGTGGTTTAACATATAATAATGATGGGCCTTTTTTGTATCCACTTTTTCTCCTTTTTTTATTTTTCTCCCATCCCAATTTCGAGTTTCCAATTCTCCCCTCCCCTGTCTTGAACGTTGCTCGACTATGCCCCCCACTGGTCGGTTGTAGGGAGGATAGAAGCCTTGCATCACGTGTCCCCTCCGGTACACGAGGAGGCAGCCTGTCGCATCTTTTCACCTGCCAGCGCGGACTCTCAGTGGCGAGGTGTAACGCATGGGAGGCTCACACTACCCCCGCTACTTCCCGTCTCTGCTGTGCAGGCGTCCCCCAACCGACCTGTAGGAGTCGCTGTCCACAACGTCCAAATCACCACCCATCGACTTCCACCCGCTGACTCTGCCAATTGAGCCAGTATGACGGCCGGCCCAAGTCGGAGGCAATGCCGACACCCGGATTCGAGACCGGGGTCTCTTGCATTGGTGACGAGCGCAATCTCCGCTGCGCCACTCAGCCGCCAGGCCTACGTATTTATTGTATGTTTTTGTATATCAAACACAGCATTTTATTTGTAGCGTATTTTGCGATTACCGGTATGTCAATTGTGTGCCTGCAATTATTATTATTATTTTTTTTTACTGAACGGTTGTGGAACTGAAAGGTTGTCTGGAGAGAGAGAAGAGAAAAAAGCCACTCAATTCAGCGTTTTTCTCCGTAACCGGATGGGTCTCTCTCCCACACCGGCTGCAGAGAAAACCAACCCGGAATGAGGTACCGGCCAGTTCATCGACGGTTGGGCAGTTTCCCCCTCGTATCTTGATTTTGTTAAACTGATGATACCGTTGTCTGCCATGAAAAGATCATCCCGTCTGAATGAAAAGGCCCAATTTGCCAAGGTTTTTGCTTCTTTCTGGCAAACAAAGTAAGACACATGGCATATTTTTATTTATTTATTTATTTAATTTGTCTTGCCAACTGCTTCTCACGCTGATCGCTGTCTTGATGTGGAGTGTTGGTTTAGAACCGGTTTGTCTTGCGCTTTCATGGTTAGTCAACGGAAAGGCAAGGACATTAACGCGTACTTTAACGTGTACCTTACCGCGTACCTTAGCGTGTACCTTAACATGTACATTAACGTCTACCTTAGCGTGTACCTTAGCGTGTACCAGGCACTAACGCTGGAGGATCACAGGGAGCGTGATGGAATCCCATCAGCAAGTCAACAGCATGGTGCCCGAGCAAGAGCCTATTTATCTCTGTCATCAACACATATTAATATACAAACAAAGCATTTGTTTTTCGGACTACAACGTATGGCGTATATATCATACCAGTTAGGGTACCTTGTGTGTATACTGCACCTGTGTATACTGTTTACTTTTGCTCTTACTCATAGTATACAGTATATTCAGATTCTAATTCTTTATTGCCCATATTTATTGTAATATATAATATAACCGATACAGCATACAGACCCTCATCTGAACCTTTGATTACACTGTTTACTTTCTCATATATGTGCTTAAACTGTTTATTTTCTTTCATTATTATTCTCATATTTTTTATATTCAGATCTAATTGTATTGCCTATATGTATGTATTTCTACTATTCCCCCCCCCCCCCCCATGCTGCTATGAATAAAAGCCATGGCACAATAATAGGGCTGGGCGATATGGCCTCTAAATGATATCACGGTATTTTTTGGCTATGTTACGATACACGATGTACATCACGATATTTTGACATTTCCTCTAAAGCCCTTAAAAATGCTTGAATTAACCCTTTGAAGCATACAGTCACGCCAACATGACGATTAAAATAGTCCCTGCAACATATGTCTGCATTAAACCATGAAGATGCTTTAAAAAATTATTCTATTAAACAATTCTAAAAGAGTAGTCTACTGACACAGTAATACAGAAAAAAATGTATTAACATCCAAGACAATTTATATAAAAACTCTTGGGTGCCTAAGACTTTTGCACAGTACTGTTTTCTATCCACTTTAGCCAAAAATACACACAAACTACTGGAGAAAATAATAATCATGTAACCGAGGAATGGCCGCCTATACTTTTAATATATAGTAATATAAAATCACGGGAGACTTGATAGCTTAGACTTATGATTTTTATTATCAGCAATGTTATAACATCCTACTGGTAAACGAAACACTGTAAATCCAAGGTGTGTGTGCATCATCATCATATATATATATATTTACTTTCTAATTGCATGAAACATTATGAAGTATTCCCTTATGCCGCTTTTCCACGGTCTGCACGGTACCTACTCGGCTCGGTAGTACCCCCCATAGATTAGATGGATATAAAGACGGTACCCCCCCCCCCCGTCAGTGTAGCTGGGGCGCCGTGACGTCATCTTCAACGCAACACACAGTGGATTTCGACGCTAGCTATCAAGCTACTGTATGAATCCAGTGCCTTATTGGCTCATTTACGCTAGCCGCAATGCTAACGGTTAGAACGCGAGGCTACTACCAGTTCATCCACCTCGGCGCCTCCATATTCCATTGACGTTTCTGAATAAAACATGTAGGGCTAACGTTTAAACTCGCGAAGCTCTCTCCACTTCTCTCACACTCTCGTATCTCCGGCTGTCTCCTCAAAACAAACCTGTGGCGCCACCTCTCAGTCTCTGGGTGTGTGTGTGTGCGTGCCGTGCGTGCGTGTATGTGCGTGTAAGTTGGGGCAAGTGTGTGCATTTTTTTTTCTTTGAGAGGGAGAGACGAGAGAGTAAAGGCAAGCGCTGCGCCAAAGTAAGTCCTCTCAACCGCGGCGGCTTATAAACTGATATGAGGGATTGTGAGGAACATCACGATGTCCGCGATACGTTTAAAAAGTATCGTTTATGAACTGTACCCGATATTTATTTAATATCATCATATCGCCCACCCCTACACAATAATGAATATGAGAGGAGATGAGCTTTGTGAGCCATTGACCTGAATTAATGTTATCTCTCTGTTATTACCCATGGCTGGTATAGGTTTAATCGGCTGGTAACCTGGCTACCTGCATTGGATTTAATGCCCCCCCCCCCCCCCCCCCCCGGCCCTTAAGCCAGTCAAGGTAATCAAGGATAGGCACTTATTTTATGGTTGCTACAGCGCAGAGATTCATAACTAAAGGTGCAGCGATGGCCGTAAAACCATTACGGGCAGACATGATTTGCCTACCTCAGGTAGCACGATGCAGCACAGTGGCAGTGACAAATGAGCACATTACGAGATCCTTTATTCCAGTGCTTTTGTCCCACTGCGTTGTTCTGCTCTTTCTTGCCATCTGATTGACTTTCAATTTCTTTGAAAGATAAGGAGTCACTTCCTGTGTCTTAAGTAAGACAAATGGGCCTTTGTGTTCTTAATGAGCACAAAGGCTCGAGGATCACACAGGGACGGGGCAGAAACGTGATCAGTCATTACACATTATTAGGACTTGAGAACTGCATTTTTTTCCTTTTTAAGTTATGTTTTTCTTCTTTTTTTAATTACTTTATTTTCTTTTTTTTGGTATGTGAAATGATTATCCAAGCGGCGACCAGGGCCCGTCTCCCAGTGTCCAGCACTGGCGTGGAACAGCAGGCTACCGGGAGAGATCTCCACCGACCGGCCGCTCTGTACCTGCTGTACTGAGAATTAGAGCTGCCGCGGTATTGATTATTTCCTTACCCCACAAATTTGCAAAATATTTCCTACCGCCGCGGTTTTTACCGCACGCACACAAAAAAAAAAAAAAAAAAGTTTGAATGCATTTTTTTTTAGTAGTAGTCTACTCTTTATAGCATATAGCCTGCCTCTAGACTAAATGTCTATCTTTAGAGGATGACTTTGCAGCATGAATATTGTTTGGGATTCGGCAAGCACGCATTCGTTATTAAAAGTGAAACACGGATTCGAAGTCTCCCCTCTGGTCGTGCGCCGTTCACTAGGTGTCGCGGGCAGGAGTGGTAGCGGCGCGCCCGCCGGTTACCCCCCCGACCCTTTCTTCTTCTTATTATTATAACGTTACTACTTATGATTACAAAGGCATTCGATTTGTGGCATTAACGTTAGTATAGTTACACGTTCGTATTTACCGGACCATAGCAAGGCAAGCGTTACTAAATTAATATCTAAGTTCCTTTCTTTGCTCAGAGCGTGCCGAGTTGTACCCATTCTGCGGTCTGTTAATAAAGTTTTCAATCAGACAAGTGTATAGAACGAAGGGCTTTTATTATTACATTTCGTTGCAGTAAAATCATTATGCCTCGTTCCCTGAGGAGCGACGGCAATCCACTCCGGTCTCCGGTGGGAGATAACGTACTATTAGCCGTGTTGTGACTGAGCTCTGATCAATGGCTCATGGCTGAGATTCAGGAAGTAAAAGCACTTCGCGTATCTCTTCTGACCAATCTGTGGTCTGCAGTGTTTCATGTGACTTTTCTGGTACCCAATAGGGTCGCTTGGAATCTCGACAGAGAAGTAGGGTATATCTGCAGAGCCGCAAGCCCAACGAGAGCGTAATAATAATAATAATAATAATATAATAAAAAACAGCGGTGATGCCGGTATTCAGCCCAACGCTGCGGTGGGCATGATGTAACAGCGATACCGCGGTAATACCGATACCGCGGCAGCTCTACTGAGAATGCTGCCTGTGTTATTCCAGCTCACTGCCGCCGGGTGCGTCTCCCCTGAAAGATTATAGCAGGAGGGGGAAACAAGACAAAAATACCCTGCAAAGTCTAGTCTTCACACCATATGATCGCAGTCTATCGATCCCTGAGGAACAGCCGTGACCTTTTGCCCATCGCTATTAGATAGTAGAGTACAACTATACAACAATTATTTTGGCATCCATCCAGAGTGCAAATGTAACAGTAAAGTGCGATAGTAATATACAATGTACAGGTCATTAAAACTGGGTATAAAATATATTAATTGGTACTACTGGGTGTAGTGCTAATCAGAAGTAGCCTATGTACAGAGTTGTAATATTAATATGTACAGCGATACAGTATGGTAGTTGTCACACTGGCCAGCAGCGTAGCTACAGTACTAAGAGTAGGTAAGGGATATGTACAGATATAGATATAGTATCTACAGATATGTAAAAAGATTGTGTAAAAAGGTATGTACAGATAGATGTGGATATATATGGTAAGAATAAATATATATACTAGTCTATATATGGTATATACATCATTATTGTACATGCTATCACAGTTATATGCAGGTGTATATGTAGATGTATAGAAGGATTATATGCAGGTATATTCAGACTGATATGGATATATATATATATATACATATATATATATATACAGTACCAGTCAAAAGTTTGGACACACTTTCTCATTGAACTGAATAAGAAGGTCACCTAAAAAAGCGTAGGCCTTCACGGTTAGAAGGAGCCAGCTTGCTGTGTCATCTGTGTTTTCACAGCTTAAAGCCCTGTTCAGAGCCTGCTGGTGTAACGGCCAGACAGTCGGGATGAGTAAAAACCCCAAGACGTGAAAATCGCTGGCTCTTATTTTCTCTCGTTCTCCCATCAGTCCCACTGGGAAAGGTGGCAGGGGAGTGCTGTTCCACAAGCGCCAGCTTTCGGCTAGATAGCTGACGTTAAAAACATTTCCAGTCAGCTACTTTCTTAGGGATTTTATTTCTCTTTCGGACAAGCAAAGTTTGCCCCCCCCCCGAGCGATGGCGACGGTTGTGATTGGAGGATCGAGAGAACAGGGCGGGGTTTGAGATAGCCTACGTCACAAAAAAACGAAAGATGAACCGTCACTGGCTGCGTGTTTGCGTTGCACTTGTCAATCACACAAAGGCCCAATTTGCCAAGGTTTTTGCTTTTTTCTGGCAAACAAAGTAAGACACATGGCTTCTTTTTATTTATTTATTTAATTTTTCTTGCCAGCTGCTTCTCACGCTGATCGCTGTCTTGATGTAGAGTGTTGGTTTAGAACCGGTTTGTCTTGCTCTTTACTACTATTATATTGCATTTCATCCAGTTGAATGGAGAAATTAAACTGTATAAGGTAGGGGTGTAACGATAGGTGTATTCGTCCCACGACTTCAAGGTACGGACGTCACGGTACAGTACATCCAGCCATACGACGAATACGTCTCATACGACACTAGGTGAAACTAGTTATAATGTATGCTCAATATCTTTACTTTACTTTCTTTACACTGGCTTACTAACAGTCCTAACACAGAAGGTGATTCATTTAACGTAGCTTGTATTGCCACATTTAGATGATGAAAAAACGTTGAAGCTTGTAAAGGTATGATTACAAGCCGACAGAACAAATTGCCCCCCCCCCCCCCCCTTACTACAGGTGTCCCTGAAACAAAACCATGAATGAATGATATGTTTGTAACACATCAGTGTCATTACAATAGGCTGAACATTGTCATTGTTTCTTGTTCGCCTAATAATGTTAACCAATGGAAAGACACACGCACACACACTAACATTCTTCCGCGCTACTTTCCCCTCACAGCTGACCAAATAAATGCAAACATACTTTTGCTGATCTGGACTGGTCCTCTGAGCTCCTCTCCAGTCGAGCTGCAGCGTTTAAATCCAAAATATTGATACATCCTCTGACATTGTTGTGTAACATGGCATCTCTTCTAGTCTAGAGTATTATTTCGCTGCTTCACATGAAGTTAAATCTACTTAGAACCGTGGCTTCTCTGTACCGTTACACCCCTAGTATAAGGGTAAATCACCTACTGTTCTGTATATGGGTAAATCACCTACTGTTCTGTATATGGGTAAATCACCTACTGTTCTGTATAAGGGTAAATCACCTACTGTACGCCTAGCAACCTTCACGTTTCATCGAGCATATTTTCAACCTTTTTGAACATCAGTGGCAGAAGGAAGGTAGAATGAGATCTACCGAAACAGACACTTTGTACACGTATGAACACGCGATGTATTAAAGACGAGTACAATCTCTGGTTATCTTATGGTCCTTTAACGTTGAGAGGACATCACAAATCTGAGATTTATCCCCCTGATTACTAGCTTTAGGGGGCGTGGGGAGTATTGATTCTCAAAAGGGGGTGCCATTCCTCTTTAAACTGTGCACGCTGTGTCCTATGCACGCTAATAAAACCAGGATGAGAATTCCAAATTGTTTTTCTGAGAGGCTTCCTCACCTTGACCTAGAAAACGTGACCGGAGCGTGCTCTGTTGCTGCCGCACATCTCGTGGCGTCCAGCAGCCACCCTAAGGCGCTCTTAATTAAATGGCCCCCTGCCCGCCTTCCTTCCTGTATATACAGCCTGCTGGCATTAATGCCAGCGAGGAGGATATCTCTCGCTCTCTCTCTCGCTCTCTCTCTCTCTCTCTGCCCCGTTTCACATCAGACGAGACCGGACGCTTGTTTCACACATAGCGGATGTTAGTCTCCGACAAAGGTGGAGAGAGGGAGGGTCTAAGAGTTGGAAGAGGAAGAGGATGGGGGGGGGGGGGGGGGGGTGAGCTATCTGCAACGGGCAGATTGGTGATATACTGTACATTTGTGTGTACATTGTCTATAGAGAGGTGATATAGAGTATGATACTACACACCTTCCCATTTTGGTAACTCCCCCGCAACGAGAAGATGTTGGCGATAAGTGGCAGAACGAGACATTCTCTTGAAATGCTTGCAGTTGGGGGAACAAGAAGCTGTTTAGCTTGCTGTGTGTAAGGACGGGCGTTTATAGTTCACCTCCTGAAGTACACTTCTGTTTAGCTTGCTGTGTGTAAGGACGGGCCTTTATAGTTCACCTCCTGAAGTACACTGCTGTTTAGCTTGCTGTGTGTAAGGAGGACAGTCCTTTATAGTTTACCTCCTGAAGTACACCGTCTTGTACCCAAGCCTTTTTCAACAAACGTTACATAAATCTGTCCATCATATGATTGTAAGATGTGTCCCCTTGAGGTATCTAGAAAACAGCGCTAGCCACCGGGATACTAGTCAACTAGTGGCCACATGGCGTAACTACACCTCCGCCTCCGCTAACCACTACAGGAACCAATTTCGGAAAATAATCATGTATGGTAGTAAATGACAAGAGAAACATAATTTTTTTTATCCGGTTTTAGTTGTTACACCATGAATTACACATATTAGGACGTTGGTTTGTCAATTTAAAAGATACCTCTGCAAGTCAAGAAACGGACTTTTCGCGAGTTAGCCAATGTTAGCTAACATTAGCGATAGCCTGTGACAACGATAACATTCTAAAAGGACCCACGTTTATTTCCTGTTGCAATGTTAGCTAATGCAACCGTTGGCAGGAAATATATTTGGGTCCAAACTGTATCCTACTACATTCTATTCATATGGTTATGGACTTTAGGCTAGTACAGATGTTTTGGACTTTACTATATAAATGGACTTTGTGCTGATGGGCTGTCTGTAGGCTACTACAGGGACACTTGAGACATTTGATCTGCCAGGGGAAACTATTAAAAGAGCACTTCACCAAAAAAACAATGATTTATTTTGCACGTAATCACACATATCCAAAAACTGTTTTGCACACATTCATTAGGATACCCAATACAATAAACAGTTTTTGGAATGTATTGTGTTAACAATACCGATCAGGGATTAGTACCTCGCAGATATTAGGTTTTTCCCCACTTTTTTTTAATGCAGATAGGAGGTTTTGTTCTTCGGCCATTTCAACTGGTCATTTGTAATCGTAACGGAATACATTGATAAAGTCACCCTCCCAACTCTGCATTCCTCGCCAGGTGAACATGGAGGGAAACGTGTCGACAGTGTGCCTCGCGGCTTAACCGAGAAGAATAGACTATAATTACCCAGTGACATTTCCCTCCAGGTCCACTCTGGAGACAGATCCACTCGCCATAACACATTGTAGGTGTCGCACCACTCGGAGCTGTCAGCGCCGCGGCATTAGTGCTGCCAAACGGTATCGACGGCATCCTCCGTGTTACATCGCGTTAGAGTCGAGGTGTGGCGCCGCACGCCGGTGATGTCCTTGAAGATCGGTCTGCGGCAACAGTGTGGAGAGTGTTGAAGTGGGCTTGTACCCACACTGACATTGGAGACGGGCCAGATATCCATTAAATATTGACAGCTCGTGCCTAAGCCCTCAATAGGTTTAACGACTTCGGCTGCTTACATACGTACGTGCGTGCGTGTGTGTGTGTGTGGTTGTATGTGTGTGGTTGTATGTGTGTATTTTTCTCAGCATCCATTCTGAAAGAACTGAAAACATTGTACAACTGCACAGTAAGGAGCCATTGTCTTTGCTTCTCTTTCTCCACAGACACTAACCTGCCCGCTTAATGTCTTTGTTGTGTGTGTGTCGTCGTCCCCCCCCCCCCCCCCATTTTGTCCTGGTAATTGGAGTGGATCATTTCATCCCTCTGACATACATTAAAGTGCTACAGCAAGAGCACACAGTTTCTGATTAATAGGGCCAGATTAAAACTTTACCGTCTTCACCCTCCGGGCCCCACATCGCCGGCGCTGGGCTGTTTCACCTGCACCTCCAGTGGGTATAAAGCTTAACAAGGGGCCGAGGGCCCTGCCTGATCACGTTGTGTTAATCAGAGGCCTCAGGAGTCGACACACACACACACACACACACACACACACACACACACACACAGTAGCAGCCGCAGATTAATTGGTCATCACGGAGCCCCTTACTCTATCTCTGAGTAAAGAACCCATCCATCCTCACTGACACTGATGGGTTGCCTCGGCTCAGACGGATCGTGAGATATCACCAGCAAGGGCAGCAGAGATCGGGATCTTCTCAGACATCCAGGTGCAACGTAGAAGAACCAAGGAGGGCGGGGAGGTGTGCAGAGGGAGGGAGGCGAGGCGCAAAGTGTAGTTACGCCATGTGGCCACTAGTCGACTATAGCGCTGTTTTCTAGATACCTCAAGGGGACACATCTTCCGGCAAATGAACAGAGCAAGTCGCAGTTGAAAGTCACCTGTCGCCACCTTCCGTTACATAAGCAATCATATGATGGACAGATTTATGTAACATTTGTTGAAAAAGGCTTGGATACAAGACGGTGTACTTCAGGAGGTGAACTATAAAGGCCCGTCCTTACACACAGCAAGCTAAACAGCTTCTTGTTCCCCCAACTGCAAGCATTTCAAGAGTCTCGTTCTGACACTTATCGCCAACATCTTCTCGTTGCGAGGTGCGCGGGAGTCGGTACATACCAACATGGGAAGGTGTGTAGTATCATACTTTGTCACCTTGCATGGCAGCTGGCTTCGCGAGATCATGCAAGAATCCGTTCGTTATACGCTTGTGCCCGAACCACAGTGGTTCAGACTAGGGCTGTCGACAAATATTCTATAGCTTAATTAATAATCGAATTGTTAAATTTTTTTTTAAACATATGATAATGAATATTAGATTAAAGAAAAACAGCCCCCAGCTGTCTTCCTTGAACAAGAGACCCTTCCCCCACGACAGCTATGATGAAACACGGTGAAATTGCCCATACGAGCTCTTCTGGTCGCGCGTGACCGGTGCCGTGAAATCTGTAAAAGACTGCAGTCTCATTTGTAGAGCATGAACTGTTAATGCCATTGTATAACAGTTACCTTGCTTGAAGAAATTACTTTTTTTGTCACCATATTTTCTTCTCCACTATGTTTATAAAAAAAAATTACTAGTGCAGCTTTGAAAAGGTGAAACACAAATTTTTCAGGGAAATGATTTCCATGGTTTCTTTTTGTATCAACTTCTCTATCAACATTCATGTAAAGCTAGATATTATTCGTACCCACCTAGATGGTGACAATAATGTGTTTTGCGCGTGTGCGGAGTGAGTAGCTCGCTTTCACCTCGCCTAAAGAGAGAGCTCGATGAGAGTCGAGCAACCGGCTGACGGCCACGGCGAGCCTGTGACTAACTCCCAGCCTGCGTAGGTGAGACGGTCTCCCGGGCCACACCTCTCTCAGCCGTTAGCGGGACCACCAGCGCCGCTCTCCCAGATCCCCTTTGGAGACGCCCGGGCGCCTGGCACGTGTTCCGCAGAGAGACACGTGTGCTAATCAATCGGGAACGGATGCAGAAGTCTGCGAGCGGTAGGAGGCGCAGTGCATCACCTGCCGTGGCTTACATTAGGCTGAAGGGAGCATGACCGCACGGCAGTGTGTGTGTGTGTGTGTGTGTTTTATGCATCCGGCAAGTTTCTGGGTCAGGCAGCGGGATCTCATTAAGTGGCTTCAATATTATCCTCATGACGCCTAATGCCTTCTGCCCTCTCAGTGAGGAGGAGGGCGCGAGAAGTTTTGAAACTAGACTGCTGCGTGGCGTCGCTGTTGTCGGAATCTGAGACAGTTTTGTCACCTTGCATGAGGTACAATATACAGGGAGATACTGCCTCGGCACGCGGCGCGGTGACACACCGACGCTCAGCCAATGGATGCAGGACTACTGGTGTTTACGGTACGAGAGCGTACAGAATTCTCGGTGTGGTAAGACAGAGCAGTATATGCAGACAGTAGGGTAATACTGCTACTCCGGGGCGGTCATCAAAGAGAAGACGGCTATTCCCGGGTCCTTGCTCCACAATGGTGGAGCGAACTTCCCACCACAGTTAGGACAGCCGAAGCCGAAACCTGACCAAATCTTTCGCCGTAGACTAAAACACACTTCTTCAATCAATATCTCCGATGAAGGAAAATAAATAAATTCCACAAACCTTTGTACTTTTACTATCATGCTCTTTTCTACTAAATCATCTTCTGTTGTACCCTTCCTGCTGACTTGTCGTACAGAACTTCTAACTCGCTTTGGATAAAAGTCAGCTAAAGTCCAATGCTGCACACGGTGGGCGATTTTAGCCTCGAGCCTTTTTTTTTTCTTTTTTTTTAGGCAGACCGGCGACACAGCAAGGACAATGAGGAAATAACATGACTTCTACTGGTGTATCATTTGTAATATAAAATAATTTATCAATGCATTCATTGATCAATAACCTACATATTATCACCATGCCATTTGTCAATTATTAATTAACTAAGTTAGTTATTAATTTATATGTGCTGCTTAATATAGCCTACATTAACGAATTTGTCTTTATCGATACTCTCATCAATCGACAACCATGACATTGCATTACTGCTGATCAGCACACCTTTCAGGTTAACTGGTGGGGGGGGAAAGTGTCTCACTTTTTTTGCTCCCCGTAGACCATCGCTGTACGAATAGGAAGAGCCGTAGCATGTCGCGCTAACCCTTACAGGAGCTTTGTGGTCCGGCCTTGAACTTTCCATAAATCCATTTAGTTAGATCCAGCACTGAATGCATTTTGTGATTATGATACATAATAGCGTTAGTTATTTCCTGGTTGATTCAATACGTGATGTCACACGAATGCCAGATTCGCTCAGCCAATAGACTATTTGTTTTATTAGGTTGTATTTGGTGTGGGCTGCTAAGTGATAAGCTGATCGCATCGCCAGGCAAAATGTAAATGTAATACTAATCGGACGGCACATAACACACTCGATAGCTCGGTCAATGACGTTAATTGTAATTGTACCCAGTGCAGAGGTCGAAGTTGTGATTGGCCCCGAGTGCAGGCGTGAAGGAAAATTGACCAATTGACCTTATTCAAACGGTGGCCATTTTGCTCTATCGCGTCACGCTCAGGTTGGCTCGGAAAGGAGCCGCACCCGAGCGTGACAGAAGAGCAAAATGGCCACCGTGTGAATATGGTAAATTCCCAAGACAAGCTTGCTACTGTGTCTTACCGCCACTGCTGGGGTGTAGCAGCACGGAGGACGCTGAATTATCGGCCAGCTCAGCACTCTCCTCCAGCCCATTAGGACCTAAACCATCCTGCCTTGTCAACATTAATCGCTTTCAGATTAGCAACAGAGAAAGGCGTGCCCTTTAAAGAGTCGTTTTTTCCCCCTTTTTTTTAACAGTAGTGGAGTAATGACTGGGGAAGGGGGGAGGAAGGGATAGGAGTGGGTTGGATTATAGGAGGGCAAGATAAAGGGATCATTCCAGGATTTGGCCCCAAACTGACCCGGGGCTCATGGCAATACTCCAATCCATCAACTGCCCGCTGTTAAACCTCTGCCAAGCTTTGTCTCGTTGGCATGCACAGGGGGCGGAGGCTGGACCCGGAGGAGTAAACAATGTTTTCAAGGCCAGAAAGAAGTTTTGCACAAGATCATTGGAAACATCAGAGTGATAAACAACGAGACCTTCCCGCTAATAATGTTGAAATTCAATGAAACGCTACAGTATACAAAGCCACTCGGGCAACAAAGGTCACAAATAACTGTGCGATGCATCGCAGGATGTAGGCCTCGTCGTTGTGGCTGTCGCTGTTGGTGTTCGCGGTGACATACAGTTGCTGTTGGTGTTTGCGGTGACATACAGTTGGTGTTCGCGGTGACATACAGTTGCTGTTGGTGTTCGCGGTGACATACAGTTGCTGTTGGTGTTCGCGGTGACATACAGTTGGTGTTCGCGGTGACATACAGTTGCTGTTGGTGTTCGCGGTGACATACAGTTGCTGTTGGTGTTCGCGGTGACATACAGTTGCTGTTGGTGTTTGCGGTGACATACAGTTGCTGTTGGTGTTCGCGGTGACATACAGTCGCTGTTGGTGTTCGCGGTGACATACAGTTGGTGTTGGTGTTCGCGGTGACATACAGTCGCTGTTGGTGTTTGCGGTGACATACAGTTGGTGTTCGCGGTGACATACAGTTGCTGTTGGTGTTCGCGGTGACATACAGTTGCTGTTGGTGTTCGCGGTGACATACAGTTGGTGTTCGCGGTGACATACAGTCGCTGTTGGTGTTTGCGGTGACATACAGTCGCTGTTGGTGTTTGCGGTGACATACAGTCGCTGTTGGTGTTCGCGGTGACATACAGTTGGTGTTGGTGTTTGCGGTGAAATACAGTCGCTGTTGGTGTTCGCGGTGACATACAGTCGCTGTTGGTGTTTGCGGTGAAATACAGTCGCTGTTGGTGTTCGCGGTGACATACAGTCGCTGTTGGTGTTTGCGGTGAAATACAGTCGCTGTTGGTGTTCGCGGTGACATACAGTCGCTGTTGGTGTTTGCGGTGAAATACAGTCGCTGTTGGTGTTCGCGGTGACATACAGTCGCTGTTGGTGTTTGCGGTGAAATACAGTCGCTGTTGGTGTTCGTGGTGACATACAGTTGGTGTTCGCGGTGACATACAGTTGGTGTTCGCGGTGACATACAGTTGGTGTTCGCGGTGACATACAGTTGGTGTTCGCGGTGACATACAGTTGGTGTTCGCGGTGACATACAGTTGGTGTTCGCGGTGACATACAGTTGGTGTTCGCGGTGACATACAGTTGGTGTTCGCGGTGACATACAGTTGGTGTTCGCGGTGACATACAGTCGCTGTTGGTGTTCGCGGTGACATACAGTTGGTGTTGGTGTTCGCGGTGACATACAGTCGCTGTTGGTGTTCGCGTGACATACAGTCGATGTTGGTGTTCGCGGTGACATACAGTTGCTGTTGGTGTTCGCGGTGACATACAGTTGGTGTTCGCGGTGACATACAGTTGCTGTTGGTGTTCGCGGTGACATACAGTTGCTGTTGGTGTTCGCGGTGACATACAGTTGCTGTTGGTGTTTGCGGTGACATACAGTTGCTGTTGGTGTTTGCGGTGACATACAGTTGCTGTTGGTGTTCGCGGTGACATACAGTTGGTGTTCGCGGTGACATACAGTTGCTGTTGGTGTTCGCGGTGACATACAGTCGCTGTTGGTGTTCGCGGTGACATACAGTTGGTGTTCGCGGTGACATACAGTTGGTGTTCGCGGTGACATACAGTTGCTGTTGGTGTTCGCGGTGACATACAGTTGGTGTTGGTGTTCGCGGTGACATACAGTTGCTGTTGGTGTTCGCGGTGACATACAGTTGGTGTTCGCGGTGACATACAGTCGCTGTCGTGTTTGTTCCAACCCTTTGGGAACGGAGGCTCTTGATTACACTGAAACGTTCGGATTAGGGAAATGTGCGTGAAAACACATGGGAAATATTCTGAAATGTTCTTTATTCTAAATAAAGGTCTCTGTGTGCCCAGTTGAGGTCTGGCACCCTGCCATTGGCGGTGGAAGTGGGTAGATTCCAGGGTAAACCTGAGGAGGAGCGGTTGTGTGTTGTGTGTGATCTGGGAGTGGTGGAGGATGAATATCATTTTGTTTTTTATTGCCCTTTGTACACCACTTTGAGGAGGGCTTTATTTGAGAAAATTCAAATTGTAAACCCAGATTTGTTTTGGCAGTCTGAGAGTTGTATGTTGAGTTGTTTTTTTGTGGAGGACATCTTCGGTTTTTTTTTTTTTGCAGGATTTTTGGAGAAGGCATGGCACCTGAGACAAAACACACTGTATCCTATATAATTGTATTTGAATTCACCTTGTTTTTCTGTTTATTTACATTGAGTACAACTTGTGTTATATTATGTTTTATTGTATTTTCTTGTATTTTTTTATGGCCATCTTGGTCTATGTCATTTGTTAAGTAATTGGTAAAGTACATTATTATATACTTATTGTTATGTGTCTTGTAAGCCCATATGGGCTGGGCATACATCTGTATGTAAGACACGAAAATAAAAAATATCAAATCAAATCAAAAAAATATTCAGTAAAATGTGTTAATCCGAAAATGTGTTTTATATTATAATATATCAACGGATGAGGTGAAGTACAGTAGCATTTATAGGAAAACAAAACAAACAACATAGCAAACCTAGTCGTGTAACCATGTCAGTTCAGAACACAGAGGTTAGGATGAATTAAGTTCTACTGTATACTAAGGCCTCTCTCTCTCTCTTTCTATCTTTCTTCTCAGCTTTCACCATGATGATCATCCTGGCTCTTCTGCGCATCTCCAAAGGCAAAGGAGAGGGCCGCCCGCGTGCAGCGGATGTGTCCGGAGTGCCCAACCTGTTTGGAGTGTGCGTCTACTCCTTCATGTGCCAGCACTCCCTGCCCTCCCTCGTGACGCCCATCTCCGACAAGAAGCGCGTCGGCACCCTGCTGCTGGTGGACTACACCCTGATCACGGCCTTCTACGCCCTCCTCTCGTTCACCGCCATCTTCTGTTTCGACGGCTCCCTGCTGCACGACATGTACACCCTCAACTTCACGGACAACTGCGACGTGCTGGGCGTGCCCTTCCTGCGCTACTTCCTGGGGCTGTTCCCCGTCTTCACCATCAGCACAAACTTCCCCATCATCGCCGTGACGCTGCGGAACAACTGGAAGACCCTGTTCTACCGCGACGGAGGCACCTACCCCTGGGTGGTGGACAGCGTCGTGTTCCCCCTCATCACCCTGGTGCCTCCCGTCGTGGTGGCCTTCCTCACCCACAACCTGGAGTCGCTGGTGGGCATCACGGGGGCCTACGCCGGCACGGGCATCCAGTACATTGTCCCGGCGCTGATGGTGTACTACAGCCGGCGGCACCTGGAGCCCGTGGTGGGCAGGGGCGCCGTCAACAAGCACCGGTCCCCGTTCCGCCACCCCTTCTGGGTGTGGTTTGTGCTGGTGTGGGCCACCTTCTGCCTCATGTTCGTCACGGCCAACATCATCCTGAACGACACCAAGAAATGACACCAAGAAATTATGCCAAGAAACTCTGCCGTATTGAAACGGGATTCGTCCGTTTCTCTCTCTTTGGTCAGTCTCTCTCTTTGTACCCGTGCTACAGGCCTTAATGAACTTGCTACAGGTCGGGACAGTGTGCCTTTTTTATGGGACTCTTGTATCATTGTGAATTAATTGTAATTAATAGTAATTTATCCAACTTGTTGAAAAGGGACCAAATAGCTAGTGATTGTGGTCCAGCGTAAAAAGCTGGAACTAAACACAACAGGGGAACGACAAAAGGGAAGAGGAAATGGACTTGTTTGTTTGGGTCCGATGTCCTTTTTGTCCAAAATGAGCTGGACAATCAAAGGTTTTAGCAGGGTGTTGCACTACCACAGCAGCTAAAACCAACAACTATAACTGTCAGATTTAAGCAAAATGGCTGCTGGGGGTCATCTTTTTGATCCTCATTTAAGGGGCCATACCATTGTAATTCTGAACAAATGTTGTGTTTATAGGTGTATGTGTTTTAACTGCCGTTGGTGTTGAAAAGGAGTGGAAAATACTGGTTCATTCATCCTTGTGAAAATCGTGACGCCGTTTTACTTTCGTTAGCGCTATATTACACGCCCTGCACATAAACGTCCGCTCTCCGCGTGAGCTTGCTATTGACTCTGCTTGCTATGTTACTGCACCGATTTAAATAACATGTACAGTAGTAGAGTGATACAGTAGAATTGGTTAAAATAAACAATAGTGATTTTCACATGGGTAAATGGCCAAGTTTCATGGATCGTATTTTCTAACCTTTTTTCAACATCAACGGCAGTGTGAAAGGTAGGCTGGTCTACCAAAACATGCACTTTATACATCTATGCGCATGAAGGTAAAGGCGGGGATCGAGAATCTGGCAATGGTGAGACGTCAAAATTAAACTGATATGGTCCTTTTTTAAATCCCAAGTAACCAAATGAGCGAAGAATCGATTAAGAGGTAGCCGAGGTCCACTGGACTTCCTGTAACAGAATATATTGAGCCAATGCAAAGAGCAGAGAAGAAAATGGCTGTAAAATTAAAAAAAATCACGTTATAATGCAAAATCGCTTTGCCTCTGCACAGCTTGATTAAGTTGGAACAGAGAAATGGTTAAACTAATAGATGAACTAGGACAGTCGGGGAGATGCCTGTCCCCGTGTGAGCCCTACCATCTGGGTAACACCAGCTATAAACACATGAATATGAAAATGTGTTATAAGGATAGGGCCATATTTCATTCACTAAAATGTACCTCGACTTTGGAACCACTGTCTTGACAGATGTGCGCACTGCTCACTTACCACTTACTCGCGGAACCACTGGGACATCTCTGTTTATGAACCGTAATGGCACACTTTAAAAAAGAATAGATACACTTGTTATGCCTTTTCTCCCATCCCACAGTTTTGTTGTTATGCCAATTCCCTCTGGTTGTTGTGCTACCCCACTCTCGGTCTGGGCAAGGTGGAGACGACCTCATGCCTCTAATACATGTGGGGTCGCCAGCCGCTTCTTTTCACCTGACGGCTAGGAGCTTCACTGGAAGGACATAACGTGCACCAAGTTTCACACTATCTCCCCCCAGATCCCCTCCCCGCTGAACAGGCGCCCAAACCGACCAGTAGGAGTCGCTGTTGCAAGAACCAGGACTCGTACCCCACCGGTTTCCCCACCCGTGAACACTGCCAATGGTGTTCGTAGGGACGACTGACCAAGCCGGAGGTACCGCTGATGGCAATTGAACCCCGGTCTCTGTGGTGATAGGCGAGTGTTTATACCTCTACACTACCCAGCCGTATCCATAACGGCACACTTGATAATGCCCCACATCCAATTCTACTTCTAGTTAGGAAGCAGTCGTGAATGGTCTCTTAAATCAGTATTTCATTCAAGTATTTCACTTGTAAAGAAAAATCTCCTGGTGTGGATTATCTCCTTCTCCGGAGATTAGGCCCCTATTTTAAAGGTGAAGTATTTTATGGCTGGTCTAAAGTTTTACAACATTTCCTAGCTAACACAATATTTGTGCATAGATCACAAAATGTCTCAACTTCTAATACGCATTTCCTGTGAGCATTTCCTTATTATAACAAGATCACAGAGGACAATTGGCCAATAGCGAACATTAAATACTTAACTTACAAAACAGATTTTTCGAATGCATAGATATTTCACCTACAATATGAGGCTGACTCTGGCATTGGCATGTCGTAACGTGTTGCCAGAGCGATGATTACAGGAGTCTAGGTGAAGCTTTGTGTAGTATCGCCCTCTTGCGTTTACCCTGACAACCTCATAAATGCTTGTCGTTGACCTATTTGAAATATTCAGGCCCTGGGCCTACAATCCGCCTATTTGCGAAGTTTCATCCAAATCGGATCAGAACTATGGGAGCTATGGCTGATGCAGATACACAGACAGACAGACGGACGGACACTCACGCCCACGGACAGGAGTGATACCCCCTTGCCATTGCTTAACGTGCGCAGGTGTAATCAGGGATAATCTGTCTCTTATGGTTGGCATTTGTACATTCTTCACCAGTGACTGCCTCCAATCTCGTCTTCCCTTCATGAACAATGAAGCTCCCGTCATGACAGATCCACCTAGAGGAGCTCAATTTCTGTTTTATCACCAGACACACACACATCTGTAGTTCACACACCGAGCATGTCTCGTCTTTTACCGATCATCGCTCAGTCGTGACTCTCGGTTTGCCTCTGATACCGTATCTACCACCCACCCAAAGCCTGACATGCCAGTACCCTACAGGAGTTGACTGTCTTAAGGACGTTATCAGACACAATGTGAGGTTATTCAGGGGGTCTAAGGCCTGCTGACACCTTAGCTAAACACTACAGGGCTTAGCACAAACATATCTACAGTCGGTGACATTAAATCTCTGTTGCAATCCCCCCCCCCTCTCTGCCAGCTTGTCATGACAATTTCTCAGCTGGCTGATCTGCTGTTTCCCATGTTCTGTAGCTCACTTTGTTTGGAACCTAGTAACTCCAGACATAGTAGCAGCACCTTCTCTGGACTGAATTGCCTGTGTTAATAGAGTCCACTATTGTCCTGGTTCAATCTCTTATGTATTGTTTTCTTTTTTTATTATTATTATTATTATTATTATTATTATTATTATTATTATACACTTCATTATAGTCATGATGTTATGGACTCAGCATAAGGATATGTGTTATCTTGAAATACAAACCTAGAAGTGTCAGTAGTTGTGTTTATGTTGGTAAATCTCATTTTGTGCTGTCGGCTACCATATTACATTGTTAGCACGGTATACTTATGGTGGGTAAGCTGCCAGTATTGGTACCGTGATAACAAAGGATATATTTAGCTGCCCGTCACAAACGCAGAGTGTCTGCATCCTCCACTTGCAACATTGCATACGTTTGCACACAATTGCCTTTGGGCTTTATCTTTTTTTAGTTTTATTTCGACTTTTACAACCCGTGTCAGTTATTTAAGACTCTACTAACTAAACATTCAGACGGTATTTGATGGCCCGTCGCGGTGCTCAGACGCGATCATTTTATTTGGATCACAATATATGAAAAATGATGTCATGGTTGCAGCCAATTTTAGATGCACAGCAAGATTGTGGAGAGTAATGTGGAAGTGGCACAGGTTCAGCATGTTGCAGAACTGGTTAGATGCATTTCCTTGCTGTTTTCCATGACCGGTGATGGGCTAAAGCCCTGTTCAGACTGGGTTAGTTTCACTGTGGAACGGCCTGCATTGCCGTGCATGTAATTCCAGTTGACCATCAATACAGGATCACTGTCTTGTCATTCCCCCGCCCCAATTCCTGCCGTAAGCCTAGATCCAAAATGTCATGATCTACATTCTGCTGGCCTCTAAAAAAAACCTAGCGCTATTACATTACGGGGATATGAATTCGTAATTGGTAACTATTACAACTACAAGACCTCCCCCATAAAATAAATCCAGTTTGATTGGGGCTCAACTCAAAGAGATGACGCCTCATCAATCACCATACTGGTGGTCATATTGACTGGATTGTCGAGCAGAACGTAGCATAGGTCACTATGCTGCAGGACCGGTTAGACACTTTAAAGGGGCACTTTGCCAAAAAACTATGCAGATTAAATTTTGCTCACATTTATTTAGTTTGACAGTTATTGAGAGTAAATGAGTTTGAATATGTCCACCAGTGACGGATTGAATCCTTGTGTTAATTACAGCTCAATGAAATGATGTAGATGGAAAGAAAATAGCAATACCTTGTTTTATAGAGCTGTAATTAACACAAGGATTCAATGTCCCAGGTGACATCACTGGTGGCCACATTCAAACTAAATTAATGTGTGCAAAACTAGGTTTTTGCACGTATGTGAGACTATGTGCAAAATAAAGTGCCCCATTAATTGTGTTCTATTACAGGTGATGTAGGCTAAATACCTATTTGAACTGGATTAGTTTGACTTCATTTCCTTTCAATTCCTGTCATTAAGGCCAGATGTAGAATGTCACGATCTACACTCTGCCGACTGAAAGTGTTTCACTTTCCACTTTGTACTGTATTATAATTAAAAGTGCCCTTGATAATAATTGCAATTACAGGACCTTCCCCCGTATAACAAATCCAGTTTGATTAGGGCTAAGAGATGGATGGTGCATTATCAATTTGCATACTGGTCTATGTCTCGTCATTATGGTCTATGTCTGGTCATACTGGTCTATGTCTGGTCATACATGTCTATGTCTGGTCATACTGGTCTATGTCTGGTCATACTGGTTTATAACTGTCTGGTCATACTGGTCTATGTCTGGTCATACTGGTTTATAACTGTTCTATGTCTGGTCATACTGGTCTATGTCTGGTCATACTGGTTTATAACTGTCTGGTCATACTGGTCTATGTCTGGTCATACTGGTTTATAACTGTTCTATGTCTGGTCATACTGGTCTATGTATGGTCATACTGGTTTATAACTGTTCTATGTCTGGTCATACTGGTCTATGTATGGTCATACTGGTTTATAACTGGTCTATGTCTGGTCATACTGGTCTATGACTGGTCGTACTGGTTTATATCTAAGCCTACATCAACTGGTTGCAACTAGTTTTCTAGTAGTGCATTTCATCACAGTCTGTAACCCTGTCAGTCTTTCTCCAGTTATGGAAGATATTTCAAACAGTACCTGCATGTAACTATATGTAAATTGTATAATTTCATTGGCATAGTCACGCCATGTACTGGTTTGTGTTTACTTTTCCTCTGTTGTGCTGTTTGGTTTCTAAATGTCCAGGTATCAAGATGGGTCTGGTAATACATTAATACATCTCATCTGAAGCGCTTGAATGAAATGTACAAATTATTTGGAATAGGGTTGATTTTCATGTCATCGAAATCTGAAGTCTGAAATCTTGTTTGTGTGTGTGTGTGTGAGATATCTTGAGAATGAGTGACTGCGTTGACTCTTGTATGGAGTTGTTACTGTAAATGTGCCTTTTTCCTGGGGAAATGTCTTGCCCTTAAAGGAAAAATCCACCCTAAAACAGAATTAACTTCGACAATCAGTATCTACTAAACGAAGACAACCTGTCTGACTCGCCTGGAAGTCAAAGCATCAAGATTTGAAATTGTGATGTGAGACACTTGAATGAGGTCACAGAAAGGGAAAAAAATTGAGAAATTTCATCCTAATTAATTAGGTTTTATTTGAATGTAGGGCATGAGAAGATGTACCCATTATCCCAGTTAAATTACCATAGAGTACCATAGATTTACTGTCAGCTCCAGGATGTGTCTCTTGATGACCTATCTCTCTGGCGTTCAGCTTCTAAACGAGAGACGTGTTCATAGTCACAAATCGAAACAGGGCTTTTAATATTCTAGAAATAACGTTAATTCTACTTTAGTGTGGATTCATCCTATTAAACTTGCCGATTGTGTCGCTCCCCTTTGTTCTTTGTTAAAAGTCATATCGGTAAGATATGCGATGGTTTGGAATGACAACCGCGTCGACTCGAGCCAAGTTCAATTTCGTGGAACAAGCACGTAATAACGCACATCACATCGCACATTGCGGTCCGTAATAGCGAGGACCACTTCGACTCCACCGCTAAATTATGAAATTTGTTGGTTTGAGTCTACATGGTTCTCATTACAAACAATCGCACATCTTAGCCTGTCAAAGGTCTGCATGTAAGCCTGTTAATTTAAACTGACAATCACTTAGACATTTTTGTCTTTTAAAGTGGGGATCCCCTTACAGTATGTGACTTATGTTGTTTCTTTTGTGTTTGGTTTACATGTGTTTCATTCGATGTTTAATGCGTCAATTAATGCTTCTCTTTTTTTTTGTGTTTTTCAAAGAAAATTTAATTAAGGCCTTTTATTCATCTGGTACTTTTCCACCTCAATTACAGAAGTAATTATTTATCTGTAAAAAATTATGTTCTCGTTGAAATTCATTATTATTTTGTAATTACTGATGCAGCAGTGTCTGAATAGTATACTACAGGTATACCATTTTACTTCACAAGACAAATAAAGGTATTTTGAAATGTCTAAATATTTCTAACTTGTATTGCGTGTTTTGAGAAACAAAACTGACTTTCTCCACAGCAACATAAGTCTCACTCTAATCAATGTGGTTTTGAGACATTTGTAATACTGTACTGTAGCTATTTCAAGGAAGACTCACGGCAGCCAGTATTCTCCTCTCCAGGTGCGTGGCATAGTTTTTACCCCTCATCCCCGCTCCTCCATCATCCGTAAAGCACCTCAATACTGTTTTTTTCCCCCTTTATTTTTATTGGCGTAACATCCCTCTTTTTATTATTATAATAAACTTCCCTCTGCTGAATTTCAATTTTGGCAGGGCTGCTCCGGTGTAATTGAATTTACCCTCTGCCCTTTTATGTATGTGGGTGTGTCTGTGTTTGGGGGTGCAGCTATAATTGGAAATTAAAAACTTTGTGCCGCCTAATTTATTCACAGCTCATTTAATTTATCCGTGGTTTATATGTACAGTACTGGAGTGGAGAAAGAGAGAGATGGTACTGGGCATCCCTGGGTTGTTCTCCTGGGATGAAATTAAAGGAATTTCCATCCGAACCCCATTGTCAGCAGTGCCCTATAAAGCTCCTTTCTCCAAACCCCTAGCCTGCATGTAGATTTGAGTGCTGGTTGTTGTTGTTGTTGTTGTTGTTGTTGTTGTTGTTGTTGTTGTTTTTTGTTTTTACAGCCTTGTAAATAGCAGCTGGATCAGCACATAATGTAGTATTGCAACCTTTGGGTTATATGTAAGGGGATGGGTTGGCCTGTTGTCCATTTATGGAAGTTCAGTGAGCCCGTAGGCCAAAAGGTACTGTGATCACAAGGGCCAGATGGAGCTGTTTCAGTACACGGTGCAATCTTATACTCTACTCAAAAACAATCCTGTCCTGTCCTTAACTCATTCCCCGCCATCGACGAGTATACTCGTTATTGGCCGCCAATCGTTGAACACCAACAACGAGTATACTCGTTATTTCTTTTATTCAATATTTCTATTCATTACAGGCGCACAAACTCGGGGTTAACATGGGGAATCCTCATGATAATGTAAAAGTGCAATACCGGCCGCATCACGCTAGACGGCGGTATCGAGCACCCTTTTCTACCCTTTTATCTTTCTCTGTGGGACGGCCCCAGGTCTCTGGTTTCATTTTTCCTTGTTGGGCGAGGCGAACGGTTGTCCCTGTTCCATCGAAGCGCGTCAAATATCTCCGATCCATATGTTGTGGTGAATTATGCCGTAGACAAAATGGCCATTGGATATACCAGATGGCGATCAAACAATTGGAATATTCTTTTTGGATTACTCCCGGCCACAGGTAAGGGCGATTTGACGTACATTTTTGCTTGATTCTGCAATGCTTTCATACCGATCAGGCTGATAATATATATATATATATTGAAATTATTTTATTTGGATAACCACATTGAGATACAGTATCTCGTTTTCGAGAGGGTCCCAAACCGTTCTTAGTGTTCAATGCGAATGCCGTTGCAATGCAGAAACAACCCCCTGCCCCCCTTTCTTGCATTCATGATGGAACATAATAGCTATGATCTAGATTTGATTTCGGGATAATAGCGTATACAGGCAAGACATGGCAACGTGTATAGTGGAATCGACGTATAGGGATTTAACTCAGGATTTCATGAATTACCCTAGACCGCTCTAAAACCATACTTATATTCACCACGGTATAAAACGGGAACGTATGGATGGAAAAATTATTTCTTTTTTGCATCTTGAACGGAAGATAGGTGATGTCAAATGGGACATAGTATTGTATCCATAGCTATAATATAGAATATAGTTATAGCTCTACAAACAAGGTGACTCAGTCCTATATTTTAACGTTTGGCAATGCGACCACAGGGCCCCAACTAATCCCCGGCGCTGAATGAGTTAATAGCTCTGTTTGTAGTGAGTTAACTTATTTACTTTGGGCAGCTCCGGCTAAAGACTTGTCTGGCTGGGGTGTGTGTACACGGTGTTCTGTGTGATGTCAGGCCCCTTGGGTGTGTCACAGTTGGGCAGGTGATTATGGCTCTGTCAGCTAGCCTTATTAGCTGTCTGCCGTAGCCAGGTGAATAGGTCTTTGTGCCTGCTCTGAGTCAGATAAGGGAGATTGGAGTAATGCATTCTATACCCAGCGTCTAGCTACCCACCCAGCCTCTAGCTACCCACCCAGCCTGTAGCTACCCACCCAGCCTGTAGCTATACCCACCCAGCCTGTAGCTACCCACCCAGCCTCTAGCTACCCACCCAGTCTGTAGCTACCCACCCAGCCTCTAGATACCCACCCAGCCTGTAGCTACCCACCCAGCCTCTAGCTACCCACCCAGCCTGTAGCTACCCACCCAGCCTCTAGATACCCACCCAGCCTCTAGCTACCCACCCAGCCTCTAGCTACCCACCCAGCCTGTAGCTATACCCACCCAGCCTGTAGCTACCCACCCAGCCTGTAGCTACCCACCCATCCTCTAGCTAATCACCCAGCCTCTAGCTACCCACCCATCCTCTCGCTAATCACCCAGCCTGTAGCTACCCACCCAGCCTCTAGCTACCCACCCAGCCTGTAGCTACCCACCCAGCATCTAGCTACCCACCCAGCCTCTAGCTACCCACCCAGTCTGTAGCTACCCACCCAGCCTCTAGCTACCCACCCAGCCTCTAGCTACCCACCCAGCCTCTAGCTACTCACCCAGCCTGTAGCTACCCACCCAGCCTGTAGCTACCCACCCAGCCTCTAGCTACCCACCCAGCCTCTAGCTATACCCACCCAGCCTGTAGCTACCCACCCAGCCTCTAGCTACCCACCCATTCTCTAGCTAATCACCCAGCCTGTAGCTACCCACCCAGCCTCTAGCTACCCACCCATCCTCTCGCTAATCACCCAGCCTCTAGCTACCCACCCAGCCTCTAGCTATACCCACCCAGCCTGTAGCTACCCACCCAGCCTGTAGCTACCCACCCAGTCTGTAGCTACCCACCCAGCCTCTAGCTACCCACCCAGTCTGTAGCTACCCACCCAGCCTGACATTTACAAGCAACCAAGTTTTTTGGTGTTCTGATTTTCTTTTTTTATTCCTATGTAAGTGTGCTGTGGCATCAAATGGGTAGAGAACCACTGGTCCAGCAGCGGTCCAGATGAGAACCACTGGTCCAGCAGGGGTCCAGATGAGAACCACTGGTCTAGGGCAGGGGTCCAGATGAGAACCACTGGTCCAGCAGGGGTCAAATCAAATTTATTTGTAAGGCCCGACAACACACGTTAATGTCCCCATGGGCCGGACATGTCTTCTTTAAACAAGTCAAGAAGAAACATCACAATAAATCAAGAACAAAACAAAAACATCATAAAGTCCAAATTTTTTTAAATAAATGCAACACTCCCAGACGTACCCCACGCGAAGGTAAGGAAAAACTCACTAAAACCTAGCAATAGGAAAAAATGCACCACAGGCAATGTGGAGGAGAGAAACCTTAGAAGGGCCATTCAAGGGGGGATCTCCCTTCTTAGATGTCGGTGATAGTAGTGTTGCAATAAAACAGGCTGAACAGTTGGTAAGCATGCACTCATGTGTAATGAAACACAGATAAGTGCATGCGATAGCAACTGAACATTTTGAAAGATAAAAAATAGAGCTGATGGTGGATCTATTTGAGACAAACGGGCGGCGCAGAGAGGGTCGCATCCTCCCGGTCATCATCACGGGACGTCCAACACTCCGGTCATCACTCCGAGACAGCCACTCACAGGGAGACGGGACGCGTCTATACTTTCGACAACAAATGTTTGTTTCCGAGTTCGAGTTTTGCGCTCTGATTGGCCAGGTCATGTGACATGTGCGCCAATCGTGGGACGGCAAGTTTGGCGCCTATTTCCGGGTCTAAAAGCCTGCAAACTACCTAACGCCTAGTTTATCACTGGTTAAGCTTAGGCGACTCTTTCGCAGTTGGTTGCGGTTAGAGTTTGGAATCAGGGCAGGCGTTCTATCGCCATGCTCTAAGACAAACTCTAACCTTAACCAACTTCGAAAGAACGCCTAAGCTTAACCAGTGTAGAAACTTGCGGTCCCACGATTAGGCGTACATGTCACATGACCTGGCCAATCAGAGACGCGGAAACAAACATTTGTTGTCTAAAGTATTCAGGCAGACGGGACAGGCGTTAGACAGTCCGCGTGATTGTGATGGGCGGACATAGCAATAGATACAAGTGGTAAGCATATATGTGAATAGAATAGATATATGTAGTAAGCATATTACTGTATGTGAATAGAATAGAAGTACTTAACCCAGCAATGAACTCCACGTCTAAACCACGTTGACAGACCACGGACAGAAGACAGTAAGAAGCTGATCCATGGCCTCGGTGGTGCACATAGAACAGTCACTGCAATCTTGGCCAAGACCCCGAGACATCCACCACCTTGGTCAGCACTACGAGACAACCACTCAGAGAGATGGGGGGGGGGTTGGGGACACGGGTTAGAGAGTTCCCATGTTTGTAGTGGGCGGAGATGGAGCAATAAATACATGTAGTGAGCATATGCATATGGTTTGAAAACCATTGGTCAAGGACACAAGCAGGCATATATATATATATTAGAGCTGGGCCGTTCAGTGCTCAGCGAACCTACCCTGGGTAAATAAAGATTTAAAAAAAAAGAAAAAAAATTAGATTAATGCGTTAACGCAGCACGTTAACGCATTAATCAATTTTTTTTTTTTTTTTTTAAATCTTTATTTACCCAGGGTAGGTTCGCTGAGCACTGATGCTCTTTTTCAGGAACGCCCTGCTTCACATTCACACAGTTCCATTCACACCTGGGAGCTGCCCAGTACAACCACAGTTGACACCATTGGCCACTGAGCAACTCCATAGTTCAAGTTTGAAATGCTTCTTTCTGTTTTGCTCCTGAGAGTGTGCAAGATACTGTACTGTACTGGTAATATTATTTATTTGTGTTAACTTCTGAATAAAACAACTTATTAAACACAAGTACATCTTATTGAACATTATTTTGATATTTCATTACCAGTTATTAGCAAAACAGCTTTTTCAAACAGTCTGTAATGCATTTTGGAAACGGGAGATGGGCTCATGATGTAATGGGCCACCTGGCCTGAGATACATAAGGAGTAAAGAAAAAGTAAGGACTTACTTCTGGTCATTATTTGGGTAGCACACACATATTTTGAATGCCTTCGGCAGTTTTTTTTCTTTTAGCCATTTTAATCTAGATTAATCTAGATTAAATCCAGGATTGCAGATAGATTAATCTAGATTAAAAAAAAAAAATCTATGCCCACCTCTAATATATATATATATATATACATATATATATATATACAGTGCATCCGGAAAGTATTCATATGCCTTCACTTTTTCCACATTTTGTTATGATACAGCCTTATTCCAAAATTGATTAAATAAATGTTTGTCCTCAAACTTCTACACACAATACCCTATAATGACGAAATAAAAAAATATTTGTATTAAAAATATAAAGATTTAATATCACATGTACACATACTGTAAGTATTCACCTTTGCTATGACACTCAACATTTTGCTCAGCTCCATCCTGTTTCCTCTGATCATCCTTGAGATGTTTCTACAATGTGATTGGAGTCCACCTGTGGTAAATTCAATTGAATGGGCATGATTTGTAAAGGCACACAACCCGTCGATATAAGGTCCCACAGTTGACGGTGCATGTTAGAGAACAAACCAAGCCATGAAGTCCAAGGAATGGCATGTAGACCTCCGAGACAGGATTGTATCGAGGCACATATCTGGGGAAGGGTACAAAAAAAAAATCTGCGGCATTGAAGGTGTCAACGAACACAGTCGTCTCCATCATTTGCAAATGGAAGAAGTTTGGAACCACCAGGACTCTGGAGGAGTATAAGGCTGGAGGAGTATAAGGCTTCAGTCTATACTCTACGCAAGGCTGTCAAACTTGCTAAGAGGACATATGCTGATAAACTGGAGACACAAATGGCACAAAACGACACGAGGATTATGGCAGGGACTGAAGACAATAACTGACTATAAAGTCAGCGCCCCCTCAATGGGGAGCGACGACGCCTCCCTCGCGGACAAGCTCAACATCTTCTACGCTCGGTTTGGTGTAGACAGTGGCGCTGCTGGCTCTCCGGCTAGTGACGTCACTGGCGCGCCGGCTGTTGTGGAGGGGGGGGGGGCAACCGCGAGGGGGGGGGGGACGCTCTCTCGTTGTCGGAACACAGTGTGAGAAGAGCATTTATGCAGGTGAACACCAGGAAGGCTGCTGGCCCAGATGGCATAACAGGACGTATACTCAAGACCTGTGCCAACCAGCTGGCCCCTGTGTTCACCGCCATATTTAATCAATCACTGGCGGAGTCAGTGGTCCCTGCCTGCTTCAAGATGTCTACCATCATCCCTGTGCCGAAGAAACCCTCCCCAGCATGTCCAAATGACTACAGACCGGTGGCACTCACCTCTGTGGTCATGAAATGTTTCGAGAGGCTGGTCAAGGACCACATTTGTGCCTCCCTCCCCAGTGATATGGACCCTATGCAATTTGCATACAGGACAAACGGGTCCACCGACGACGCGGTCTCCCAGGTACTGCACAGCACCCTCTCGCACCTTGACCGTCAGAAGGGGGGCTACGTGAGACTGTTGTTCATTGACTACAGCTCAGCGTTCAACACCATAGTCCCCACCAGACTGGTGGACAAGCTGATCGAGCTAGGTCTGAGCTCCGCCCTGAGCGCCTGGGTACTGGACTTTCTGAGCGAAAGACCCCAGGCGGTCAGGGTGGGGGGTCAGACCTCCAACACCATCACCCTGAGCATCGGGTCCCCCCAGGGCTGTGTTCTGAGCCCCCTGCTGTACTCACTCTACACACACGACTGTGTGGCCAAGTTCAGCTCCAACTCCATAGTGAAGTTCGCAGATGACACGGTGGTGGTGGGGCTGATCTCGGACAACGACGAGAAGGCCTACCGGGAGGAGGTTGAGGTACTGGAACGCTGGTGCCAGGACAACAGCCTGCTCCTGAACATTGGTAAAACCAAGGAGCTGATCGTGGATTATAGGAGAGGACAGCAGGAGACGCACACACCACTGATGATTAACGGGGCTACCGTGGACAGGGTGAGCAGCTTCAAGTACCTGGGGGTCCACATCTCAGAGGACCTGACATGGTCAACACACATAGACACAGTAGTAAAGAAGGCGAAACAGCGTCTCTACCACCTGAGACAGTTAAGGAAGTTCAGAGTATCGGGAAAGATACTCCAGTCCTTCTACTCAGGAGCTGTAGAGAGCATCCTGACCGGAAACATCACTGCCTGGTATGGAAACAGCACGGCACAGGACAAGAAGGCCCTACAGAGAGTGGTGCGCTCAGCCGAGCGTACCACGGGTATTGCACTACCCCCCCTGCAGGTTCTATACAACAAGAGGTGCAAATCCAGAGCCTGCAGGATAATGAAAGACCCTCACCACCCCAATAACAGCCTGTTTCAGCTGCTGAGGTCAGGCAGACGCCTGCGAACCCCAGCTACTAGGACAGAGCGGCTTAGGCTCAGCTTCTTCCCCCAGGCCATCAGAGCCATGAACAATGAACATTGAGTGCTCAGAACATTGAACTGTCCACACACAAGCACACATGAACACACACACGACACGCACACTGTGCACGCTCACACACGAGCAGCCACTTAACACTTTAACATGAGCGGGCACACACTCATGTCGCACACACGCACACTTATGGCCAAAGGAAAGGACACTTTAAATTAGAATAACAGGAACAGTGTATTGCACTACCAAAGCTAACTAGCATGTCCCATATGCTCTGTAAATAACTATGTACAGATACCGAGATGTCACTCCATGTTACCTGCTACCTGTTACTGCACAATGTTGTTTCCTTCTTTTGATTCTATTATATGTACCACTGTATTGCACATCGTTGCGGGCAAGACCACCCGCATTTCATTGTATACCTGTATGCTGTGACAATTAAAACTCTTGACTTGACTCTTGACTTGACTTGAGAGCTGGCCACCCGGCCAAGAACCCGATGGTCACTCTGACAGAGCTCCAGTGTTCCTTTATGGAGATTGGAGAACCTTCCAGAAGGACAACCATGTCTGCAGCACTCCACCAATCAGGCCTTTATGGTAGAGTGGCCAGACGGAAGCCACTCCTCAGTAAAAGGCACATGACAGCCCGCACAGAGTTTGCCAAAAGGCACCTAAAGGACTCTCAGACAATGAGAAACAAAATTGTCTGGTCTGATGAAACCAAGATTGAACTCTTTGGCCAAAATGCCAAGCGCCATGTTTGGAAGAAATCAGGCACCGCTTATCACCTGGTCAATACAGTACCATCCCTACAGTGAAGCATGGTGGTGGCAGCATCATGCTGTGGGGATGTTTTTCAGCGGCAGCAACTGGCAGACTAGTCAGGATCGAGGGAAAGATGAATGCAGCAATGTAGAGAGAGATCCTTGATGATAACCTGCTCCAGAGCGCTCTGGACCTCAGACTGGGGTGAAGGTTCACCTTCCAACAGGACAATGACCCTAAGCACACAGTCAGGATAACAAAGGAGTGGCTTCGAGACAAGTCTGTGAATGTCCTTGAGTGGCCCAGCCAAAGGTGCTTCAACAAAGTATTGAGTAAAGGGTGTGAATACTTATGTACTTATGTTTATTCTTTTTTTTTATTATTATAAATTTGCTAAAAATGATAAAAAAAAACTTTTTCACTTTGTCATTATTGGGTATTGTGTGTAGAAAAAATATTTAATCAATTTTGGAATAAGGCTGTGTAACAACAAAATGTGGAAAAAGTGAAGGGGTATGAATACTTTCCGGATTCCACTGTATATATATTATGGTATGGAGTCTCCTCACCTCTTTCTCTTGCCATTTAGACTCTACCCACTTGTATAATTTACTTTATAATTTCTAAACTTTATACTTTATAATTCAGCCTAATTACCATAGAAATACACTTGGGTTCGCGATATACCCACCTCGACAACCACCACACCACTCATCAACCCGGAAAAGCCCTGTTAATGAGGCTTGTTTTGAACAGGGAAGAGCATCAGTCAAGTCAGTCATGAATTCATTACAAAGAGGTAACAGGGTCTAGTTTATTGTTTATAGGTCATTAACCCTTTCACTACTGCACTACCAAAACTGTTAACCCTTTCACTGTGACAATACACATAATGTTAACCATTTCACTGCCACACAACAGCCGGTTGACCCTTTCACTGCCACGTGACAAGGTTACGCGACCGTCGGTTGTGGGATAGTAAAGGGTTAACCTGTCGTGTGGCAGTGAAAGGGTTAAAGGCAAACACAACGGAAGAGTGAGGGTCCCATGTTTGCAAACTCCCTTTATAGAATTCCCACAATACTTGTGTGATATTTCTTCCTACTGGAGGGAAATGCACTATCATACAGGCCTGTCCCCGACTAAGGATTTGTATAGTCGACTTTGATTGGCCGAAATTTGCCGATAGTCGACTCGTAGTTATCATTCCATTTGGGCTGTGGGGGGTGCTTAATGTCTGAAGGAGTCGACTGAAGGCTCCTTTCCTCTGCGAAAGTATGCAATTGGTCCACTGATGGATACATCTTGATATTTGTCTAGTCTAGTGTGTTCATTAGATAGGTGAAATCCTTTTTCAGTGCCTCTGTGCCCATTTCTTAGGCAGTTAGCCTCGCTGTCATGCGCGCCATTAGCATTAGCCGCGCTTCTAGGCCTCTTTGCTTTTGGAAAGAATGATGAAAAAAAGAAATTTTATTATTATTTTTGTTTGCATTTGACTAAGAGGTTAGCAGTCGACTATGGCTCCTTTTGATAGATTAGTCGACTAATCGGGGTCAGCCCTATACAGGTGTATTATTCCCATCTCCCAATGACCGATCGTTCCTTTTTCAATGATTCTCTTTTTTTTTTTTTTTTTTTTTTTATACATGGCGTGTTAGTGTGAGGGTCATTAGTACATGGTGGTTTTGAGATTAGGGTCACAAGGACTATGGTCAATCCTCGCTCACACCTCTCACACCACCTCCTCATCTGGCAACACAGAGCATTGGTTTGATGGAGACTGCGTCCCTCAACAAAACTGATAGGAAGGAGACTGTGTCCCTCAACAAAACTGATAGGAAGGAGACTGTGTCCCTCAACAAAACTGATCAGAAGAACACTGTGTCCCTCAACAAAACTGATAGGATGGAGACTGTGTCCCTTAACAAAACTGATAGGATGAAAACTGTGTCCCTTATTCAAAACTGTTTCCCTCACGTCTCCCAATTACTTCCATAACAAAAGAGCCTCCTCTGGAAAACAGAACCGGTGGCTTTGTGAATTATTCCCTGTCATCTCAATTCATTCTATAACCTATTATTCTGGGAAATAGGGAATATTTCAAAGTTGGTGAGGCTAATCTGCATTAGGACTAGGTGTGAAGGTGAGATCTATCCAGCCCATCTATGGTACCGTCTACTTAACCCTCTTTACGCTTTATGGGGTAAAAACCTTGTATCCCCAAAATGTTTCAGCTATTAAGAACAACAAGCTCATGGGGGGGGCTCCATAGGCCGTAGAACAACATGTAAACTTTCAATCAAAACAAAAACATTAAATGTACCAAAGCTAGAGATACAAGAAGAGCTATGATTCCTCTCTTTTTATCACCCCCTCCGTTCACAAAGAGATAAATGCACTCGTTGAATATTCAGCAGGAGTCATCTAAAGACAGTGTTGGTGTTATGGATGTTAAGGAGTGTGACTCTGACCTGATCCAACCCCATCCATTCATCATTGAAGAACTTGATAATTCAGCCGGCTAGTATCCACTCAGTATTCAGTCTCTGGGCTTTTTATAGCTGTAACTAAGCTGCAATATCAGTGTTGGGAATATGAATTTCACTTTGAACTTATCAGGAGAAATGCAGTAACTCTGTTTTACTGTTTGTTTCTTGGTTTCTAAATATGACAGAAAAAACATGATTCTGAGGGGATTTCTTATATTGACTCAAATAAGGCCCAAATTAAATTGATATTAGCAACTTCAGAGGCCAGAATGTGGGACCTACTGTATAAACACATTTACTATCCAACAGGACCCATTGACTATGTAAATGGGCTCAAACTTGTTTAAATAAACATTTACAGACTTTTTTTTTTTAAATAGCTAAAAGCTATAAGTGATGTTGTAATTTTAATTGAAAATTTAGTTTTTACTTTTGGGACACTAACTATTTATTAGCTGTGGCCAGCAGCTCTATAGGTCACTCTGTCGGTTGGTCAGTCCACAAAATCCCCCACCCTCTACCAGCCACAGATTTGGCCCTAGGAGGCTGGAATTTTGCATGAAGGTCGTGTGTGTGTGTGTGTGTGTGTGTGTGTGTGTGTGTGTGTGTGTGTGTGTGTGTGTGTGTGTGTGTGTGTGTGTGTGTGTGTGTGTGTGTGTGTGTGTGTGTGTGTGTGTGTGTGTGTGTGTGTGTGTGTGTGTGTGTGTGTGTGTGTGTGTGTGTGTGTGTGTGTCAATTTGATAAAAGGGGGCGTGGCAATGGGAGTGGTCTATCACAAAAAAAGGTGCGTAACTTCCAAGTGGATTCACAGACTTGCACATGATTTTGTGGAAAGGTTGGTCATGAGCCAAAGGACAGCTGAGTAACTGTTCATGCTAATTTGGCTAAAAAGGGGAGTGGCTGTGGGAGTGGCCTATAACAAAAAGGTGCATAACTTATAAACGGATTCACGTAACATGACCAAACTGTGTTTATAAAGCTTGACCATGTGGCAGGGAAGTGTGTATGCCTTCGACGACGGAACTGCATTCAGGCGGCAGGGACACACACACACACACACACCTGTGTGTGTATGAATGTATGTACAGTACACACACACGGTCACGGCTATTGCGAATCTGTGCTTAATTGCGAATCTTTAGTACTGTTAATTCAGTACTAAAGATATATCATACATTATTTTTAGGGATGTCCGATATTATCGGCCGATATTAGCATTAAAATGTAATATTGGAAATGATCGGTATCGATAAAAAAATTATAATAATAATAATTTACATTTATTTAACCTTTATTTAACCAGGCAAGCAAGTAAGAACAAATTCTTATTTTATTTATTGTGAAAAGTATGCATAATGTTGTGTTTTTGGCGGGGGAAACCCCGCATATATCGGTATTGGTTGATATCGGTATCGGAAAATAAGAGTTGGACAATATCGGGATATCGGTAAAAAAGCCGATATCGAACATCCCTAATTATTTTCACTTTTTAGGTAAAAATGTCCATCACAAAGCTACATAATGCAGCTTTAAAGAACATTTCTGAAACAGTTTTGAAGAAAAAACTGGATTTGAAAAAAATACATAATCTGTGCAGGACTGGCCTGCGAGATGATATCTCATGTACCATTCCATCTGTTTGGTCAACTAGTGCCACAGCAGAGTGCTGTCTGTCTGTCTGTCTGTCTGTCTGTCTGTCTGTCTGTCTGTCTGTCAGCTTTGCCGCTTCACTGACAAACCACTAATGGAAGTTTGACGTTGACACCTGTCTGGTTAACGGACTCAAGTCGATGATTTGAAACACCCAGGGGTTTGTCGCGCCTCCCAGCCAGGTACCACCCGTAAAACACACTCACACCCACACACCCACATCACTGACACTCCCCCACCCACATCACTGACCCCCCCCCCCCCCCCCCCCCCCCTCCCTGGGGATGTCCTGTCCTTTTGACATGGCCACTCAACCAGCCACCCAAGAAAGAGAGAGATACGCTGTATCTGCCTTCAGTGCAGCGAGGACTTATATAGCAGTCAGTCTATAAATTCAGTCTATACCCGATCACTCGTGCTGCCGTCACATTAGAGAATGTCAGTGGTGGAAAGTAACTAAGAATTTTTACTCAAGTACTGTACTTTAGTACAATTTCGAGCTACTTGTAGAGTATTTTCATTTTGGGGAACTTTATACTTTTACTCCACTAGATTTCAAAGGAAATATTGTACTTTTTACTCCACTACATGTGTCTGAACCCATCAGTTACTAGTACTTTGAAGAATAATATTTTGCATAGAAAACATGGCAAAAAAATATGAAGATTATATACTTTAATATTTGAAACCTGTCAACTTCAAGAGGATGTAATAATAGCAGCATAACTGGACCACATAACCTTTAATCAGAGCAGCATAACTGGACCACATACCACTTTAGACATAACCTTTAATCAGAGCAGGCATAACTGGACCACATACCACTTTAACATAAACCTTTAATCAGAGCAGCATAACTGGACCACATACCACTTTAAACATAACCTTTAATCAGAGCAGCATAACTGGACCACATACCACTTTAACATTTAATCAGAGCAGCACAACTGGACCACATACCACTTTAAACATAACCTTTAATCAGAGCAGCATAACTGGACCACATACCACTTTAACATAACCTTTAATCAGAGCAGCATAACTGGACCACATACCACTTTAACATAACCTTTAATCAGAGCAGCAAAACTGGACCACATACCACTTTAACATAACCTTTAATCAGAGCACCAAAACTGGACCACATACCACTTTAACATAACCTTTAATCAGAGCAGCATAACTGGACCACATACCACTTTAACATAACCTTTAATCAGAGCAGCATAACTGGACCACATACCACTTTAACATAACCTTTAATCAGAGCAGCATAACTGGACCACATACCACTTTAACATAACCTTTAATCAGAGCAGCATAACTGTACCACATACCACTTTAACATAACCTTTAATCAGAGCAGCAAAACTGGACCACATACCACTTTAACATAACATTTAATCAAAGCAGCATAACTGTACCACATACCACTTTAACATAACCTTTAATCAGAGCAGCATAACTGGACCACATACCACTTTAACCTTTAATCAGAGCAGCATAACTGTACCACATACCACTTTAACCTTTAATCAGAGCAGCATAACTGTACCACATACCAGAGGTCAAGGGATCGAGGATCGAATGCTCCCAAGCACCAGAATACACAAACATCATGTAGAATGCATACTTTTACTTTAGATACGTTAGATACAATAGCAAATACTTCTCTACTTTAAGTAGAATTTTGAACTGAGGACTTTTACTTTTACCAGAGTACTCATTTATCTGGGTATTTCTACTTTCACTTAAGTAAAGGTACTACTGGGTGTCCTTAGTAACAGACGTGTTGTCCCCCCACAATAAGTAGTAGTAGGATCAAATAAAATATAAAATGACGTAAGGTAATAAAATAGTCAATTATTTACAGAAAGTGTCTTGTATGTAGATTGATTGATTGATTGAAAACTTTATTAACAGATTGCAGAATGGGTACAGTACAGTACAGCTCAATACATACAATTGTTAAGGGGATGCAGACCAGAGAAAGACTTTCGTCTTGTTTACATCAGGGTCCCCCATTTTCAATTCATCGTAACATATATGACATACATGACATACAGATAGACAGTACTGCTACATCTATACATTTATGACATACCAGATTTGCAATTACAGTACTGTTTGTGATACAAAAAGAGTCCAGAAAAAAAAGAGTATATACATTTGACGTAGAAACTGTACATTGGATTGGGTAGGTGGGGGTGGGGGGGGACTGTACATTGGAGGTGGGGGGGGGGGGGGGGGTTGGGTAGGAGTGGGGGGGGGGGGGGGGGGGGTTGGGTAGGAGGGGTGGGTGGGGGACACTGTACAACTGTACAAACAAAACTGTACATTGGATTATTGACAAGACCATACTTGGTAATTTACTGTACATTGGAGGGGGTTGTGTTCGGACATTTACAGGGGCCAGTTTCGAGTTGCAGTCTCCCTTAGGTGTTTTTTGAGTGTTTTTGAAAGTGGGTAGTGATTCACATTCCTTTACAGCTTTGGGTAGGGCGTTCCACATTGATGTGGCATAATTGCGAAACGTGTTTAGTCCCTTGTTTGAGCCGAATCTGGGTTTAACATGATTTGTGGAGCTCCCTCTGGTGTTGTGATCGTGGTATTCACTGACCTTTGGGAAGTATTTTGTCATGTACATGGGTACCTTGGTCGTGTAGTGTATCTTGTAGACCAGGCCCATTGCAAGTTGCTGTACTCTGTCGTCTACTCTAAGCCATCCTAGGTTGTCAAAGTGGGCAGGGGTGAGGTGGGTTCTAGGAGTAAGGTCAAGCAGTAGTCTGACCAGTTTGTTTTGAGATGTTTGTCATTTTGTTTTTAGCGCCTTTGAGGTGCTTTGGTACCATGAGGTGCAAGCACAGTCGTAGTACCCTTGTAGTGTATGCGCATGTTAATGTGCAGTGAATGATGCATGTGTGTGTGTGTGTGTGTGTGTTCAATGACAATAAGTTGTAGTAGTAAGATAAAATGAAATATAAAATGAGGTAAGATCAGATTAAATAGTACATGTTTACAGAAAGTGTCTTGGGTAAAAGTGTATGTGCATGTGTTCAAGAGTTTATCTTTTTAATATGGCTATCTCCTGTTCAGTAAAATAGCTGGATCGGCTAATAAAAAAATATATATATCTGATAATTTTTTTTTTTAATAATAAATAAAATAAGAAATAACCATTCAGTAAATGTATATATATGTGTTAATTTATTACATTTAGTTTCACTAAGTTAGGAAAGTAATGTTTTAAGTCAAGCCTGATGTTGCCTTGCGCAAAAGAATGATCCCAGTCTCTTCCACACATAGTAAGTCAAGTCAAGTCAAGTCAAGAGTTTTAATTGTCACGGCATACAGGTATACAATGAAATGCGGCTGGTCTTGCCCGCGACGATGTGCAATACAGTGGTACAACATATAATAGAATCCAATAAAAATACAGTGGTACAACATATTAATAGAATCCAATAACAACAACAGTGCAATAAACAGGTACATGGTGTGCCATCTCGGTATCTGTACATAGTATTTACAGAGCATATAGGACATGCTAGGTAGCTTTAGTAGTGCAATACACTGTTCCTGATGTTATACTAATTTAAAGTGGCCTTTCCTCTGGCCATAAGTGTGCGTGTGTGCGGCATGAGTGTTAAAGTGGCTGCTAGTGTGTGAGCGTGCTCAGCGTGCGTGTCGTGTATGTGCTTGTGTGTGCTTGTGTGTGGATAGTTCAGTTTCTGTGTCTCTCAATGTTCATTGTTCAAGGCTCTGATGGCCTGGGGGAAGAAGCTTAGCCTAAGCCTCTCCGTCCTAGTAGCTGGGGTTCGCAGGCGTCTGCCTGACCTCAGCAGCTGGAACAGGCTGGTATTGGGGTGGTGGGGGTCTTTCATTATCCTGCAACAGTGAGGCATACAGTTTATTAATTGAATGAATGAAGTTTATTTTCTGTCTTTGTTTACAACAAATCAAAAACACACTTGTGATCCTTTACAATTCTTAAAAACTAAATATATTTTTTATATAAAAAAAAAGGGGATTCATTCTTATTTTTTTACTTTTTTGTAAAAAGAAAATTGGACAATGGGTATCGGATCGGTATCGGTAATGGCCGATACCCAAACCCAGGTATCGGTATCGGCATCGGGACTGAAAAAGTCGGATCGGTGCATCCCTACCCTGAACCTGCTGGGTCAAGAAATGGAAGGAAGAGTCTGCAGGCTCGTTCAGGGTTCAGGGTTGAATTCACAGTCTGACCCCCTCCCCGCTCAGCCTGGATTGTTTGCACGCCTCCCCCGTGTTGATCCAAGAGAGCACCAATGTGTTCCCGGGCCGGACCGGCTTCTCAATATGCTCTCGGCGTGCGACGGCGATCACACACAGGGAGTCTACGGCCGAAGGATCACGCAGAGCAAACAGCCCTGTGATGGAGCCGTCTCCGCCGGGGGCCTCGCGGCGGGTATTTTCTCTGCTGGGGGAAGGGGGGGGGGGGGGATCGTCCTTTCTCACGTCCTCTGGACAGTGTGCAAACAGTCCGCCGGCCATCTGTGGTCACTCGTAAGCCCCCCTCACTGTTTGACTGCATGGGATCCTATCCCCGCTTTTTTCTCTGGCGGTGGCTTTATTGCAGAAAGCCTCTAGTGAAACATTTTATCGAGATAATTAATGTTGGCTGTTTGCCGTTACATTTTTAATGATGTGTGTTAAAATAGTTGGGATGAGGAAGCTATTGCTTCTACTATATCTTCCTCTTATGAGTCTTAGCCCTCCTCCCATAAACCTATTGTCCTTGTAAGTGACAGTCTGGCTACTTCTATATGACAAATCGGTGAAGGGTGTGGCCCTTGTTCCTGTGTGTGTGTGTGTGTGTGTGTGTGTGTGTGTGTGTGCACAGAGGTGGAAAGTAACAAATTACTATTACTCTAGTTACTGTAATTGTCTTTAGATAAAACTATTTTCAGATTTTATTTATTTTTAAATACTTACGCTTGAGTAAATCTCTAAGCATTTACTTTTACTTGAGCTTTATTTCTGGTCATAAGAGTACCGTGTACAATGAGATTTACAGTGAAACACATTCATTTGGAGCCCTATTTCAGAACGTGCTGTGCCTGATAGTCTATATCTATTCTGGGGAACACAGCATCATGGTATTCTGTCTGAAGCTCACAGCTCACATACATTACTGTATACTTTGATCCGCTGAAATCATAGATTATACTACTACTGTACATTGATCAACTTACAACTAAGCATTTCCTGGCAGATAACAAGATGAGAGTTAACCTAGAAATATGAAACAGTTCTGACAGCACAATAATAATGTAACTAAGAGATCCGCTGGGATAAAAGTTTTTAATGATTCAATAGTTTAATTCATCACATACATACCAGGGCATACAGTGAAATGTGGTTGGCCATGCCCGCTACGATTGTGCAATAAAACAATAGTAATAGTAATAATAATAAAAAGATAACTAGAATAGACATGGTAAATAGACATGTTAATAAATCGCTTAAAGGCACTGGATCCTATGTACATTCCTATACAATGTGCAGTTTTTCTTCTATGTGCCTATGCTATACTTGCTGTTACTAACTATACAACAATCACAACAAGTTATTTTCTTAAAATTGTCCTTTTCCTCCCTTTAAAGTGTCCTTTTATTGTGTGTTTAAAGTGACCTGTGGTGCGTTTGTGTGTCTGCAAGTGCAGAATGTTGTGTTGTGTGTGTGTATGTGTGTGTTCATGTGTGCTTGTGTGTGGAGAGATCAGTGTTCATTGTTCTGATGGCCTGAGGGAAGAAGCTGAGCCTTAGTCTCTCTGTTCTTGTTGCATGTATATAGGTGCTTGCCTGACCGCAGCAGCTTGAACAGGCTGTTATTGGGGTGGTGAGGGTCCTTCATTATTCTACAGGCTCTGGATTTGCACCTCCTATTGTATAAGTCCTGCAGGGGTGGTAGTGCAATACCCTTAGTCCATTCTGCTGAGCGCACCACTCTCTGTAGGGCCTTCCTATCCTGGGCCGTGCTGTTTCCAAACCAGGCAGTGATGTTCCCAGTCAGAACGCTCTCTACAGCCCCGGAATAGAAGGAGTGGAGTATCTTCCCTGATACTCTAAACTTCCTTAACACATTCAGAGCCACGCCCCTTTGACCATAATAGGGCTACCGTGCCAATAAGGAAGTCAATGGGAGGTCGGGGAAATTTGCGAAGGCTTAAACTATATCTTAAATTATGGCTATGGGTCTAAAACACCCCTCGCTTATCAATGACTTGCTTGCAGTCAACATGTACGAAACGGATTGTTTTTTCATTGGTACATTTCCGTTTTATACCGTTTTGAATACGAGTATAGTTTTGGAGAGTTCTAGTAATTCCAGAGAAATTCCGCAATAATAGCTCTTTAGTGGAATACACAAAACACAGAATTTTTCGGCTGATTTATGAATCGTTTTCAAATAAACGCTAGATTATCGATAGTATATGTGTACTTATGCACGCTAGAGAAGCGGGCTGAAAAATCGATTATCCATGCCGTGCTTAGCGCTAACGTTACGCACACACACACACACACATACACACACACACACGTTGTGATCGCTGTGAAAAAAACATCTGATTAACCCAAAACTGGTAAAATAGAGTCCTTACCTCACATCAGATGTTCTGCAAAAAGATTAATCCAATTCCTGATCGCCATTCCAAATATTGATCGTGTTTATTGATCCAACGTTATAGTCCAAAACACATAATCGAAAGCTGCTCCCAGCCTCCCCAGTGAATGTGGTAACAGATACTGCTTGCCAGAGAAGGGAAAACCCCGGACCGGACTTTTTTTTTGGTTTTACCAATGTTCAGGAGTAGGCTGTTATCCCGGCACCAACGTGCCAGTACATCAACTTCCTCCCAGTAGGCCTTCTCGTCATTGTTAGAGATCAGCCCCACCATCACCGCGTCATCCGCAAACTTCACTATGGAGTTGGAGCTGAACCTGGCCACACAGTCATGTGTGCACAGTGAGTACAGCAGAGGACTGAGAACACAGCCCTGGGAGGACCCGATGCTCAGGGAGATTGAGTTGGAGGTGTGTCCACCCACCTTGACTGCCTGGGGCCTGTCAGTCAGAAAGTCCAGGATCCAGGCGCTCAGGGCGGTGTTCAGACCCAGATCAATCAGCTTGTCAACCAGTCTGGTGGAGACTATGGTGTTGAAAGCTGAACTATAGTCAATGAACAGCAATCTCACATATCCCCCCTTCTGACTGTCAAGGTGAGAAAGGGTGTTGTGCAGTACCTGGGAGACCGCGTCGTCATTGGACATGTTTGTCTTGTATGCAAACTGCAATGGGTCCATGTTACTGGGGAGGGAGGCACAGATGTAATCCTTGACCAGCCTCTCAAAGCATTTCATGACCACAGAGGTGAGTGCCACCGGTCTGTAGTCATTTAGGCCTGCTGGGGAGGATTTTTTGGCACAGGGATTATAGTGGACACCTTGAAGCAGGCAGGGACCACGGACTCGGACACTGGAGCCAGCTGATTGGCACAGGACCTAAGTATTCATCCTGTTATCCCATCCGGGCCTGCAGCTTTTCCAGTGTTCACCCCAAAGAACGCTCTCCTCACGCTGTGTTCCGTCAATTGGAGAGTGTGCTCCTCCCCCGCGGAGGGCCCCCTCCCCTCCGCGACAACCGGAGCGCCAGTGACGGCGTTAGCCGGTGGGCTAACGTCGCCACTGTTCGCCCCGAATCTTGCGTAAAAGGAGTTAAGATCGTTTGCAAGGGAGGCATCGGCACTCCCGATTGAGGAGGGGCTGACCTTATAGTCAGTTATCGTTCGTAGTCCCCGCCATAAGCTTCCTGTGTCATTTTGGGCCATCTGTGCCTCCATCTTGTCCGCATATCTATTTTTTGCAGCTAACACATCTTTGCGCAGCCTGTAAGCTGTTGCCTTGTACTCGTCCATATTTCCTGATGCACAGCCCACGTTATAAGCAGCGGTGCAAGCATTCAGGGCAACACAGATTGAGTTATCAACCCACGGTTTCTGGTTCGGGAACACTCAAACCTTCTTTGCGGGGATGATGCTGTTAGTTAACGTTGCTATGAAGCTAACAACAACATCTGTGTATTCACTGACGTCACTGGAACTCGACTGGAGCATGTCCCAGTCAACGTCATTCAGTGCGTCCTGTAACATGGCCTCTGTCTGCTCAGACCACCGTGTCACCTCTCGCGACACTACAGCCTCTCGGGCTCTCTGTTTATATCCAGGCATGAGGAAAATGGCGTCATGATCACTTTTGGAGAGGCCGGGGTTGCCTTGTAACCCTGCTTGTAAGGCGTATATCAGTGATCCAAAGTGTTCCCTCCCCTGGTGGTTCATTTGATGTGCTGATAAAAGTTTGGCATAACCTTTTTTAGGTTAACTTTATTGAAGTCGCCAACCACCACCATGGCCGCGTTTGGATATTTGATTTGGTGTTGGTTCAATGAGTCCTGGAGGTCCGACAGTGCTTTGTCGGTATCTGCTTGCGGTGGGATGTAAGCAGCACTGTTTGTAAGGAAGCATACCCCCCTCCTTTGGATTTCTCGGATTCAGCTGTCCTGTCCGCTCGGAAGACGGAGAAGGACTCTGACGGGGTGATGATATATAATCGATAGATATTTAGATACAGTACAATGAGATTGACAGATAGCCGGCACACCAGATAACAGAACAGCACTAACACGAGAAATTATCAACACGAGAGCACAGCGCGAGCTCCACCTATTGCTGCCGGTAGAATGGAACTAGGGAAACATTGCTCCATCTGTAACCAATCGGCGTGATTAAAAGAAAGGGACTATCCCAAAACCATGCACTTATATATTGTCTGATCAAAATATTTGCAAAGACCACATTGAAAGCAGTACTCAATTTTGAAAATTGAAACAAGAGAGATTGTACTAAAGTAACTGTACTTCTACTTGAGTAATACAGTTCAGTACTTTTTCTGTGTGTGTGCGTGTGCGTGTGCGTGTGCGTGTGCGTGTGTGTGTGTGTGTGTGTGTGTGTGTGTGTGTGTGTGTGTGTGTGTGTGTGTGTGTGAGAGAGAGAGATGCAGGCGATAAGGCTCTCTCCCTCTCATTGCCAGAGCTGTCTGAGCCCCAGTTTGTCATCCATCACTGGTCCGCAAGCCAACGCTGCTATGTGCGCTGCATGGCAGATGGGGCCGAGTGCGGTGGTACACACACACACACACACACACACACACACACACTCACACTCACACTCACACTCACACTCACACTCACACTCACACTCACACTCACACACACACACACACACACACACACACACATGCCTACACTCATATGTATTCAGATTGCATCCACGTATGTACCAGGACACACCAACACGTATGCGCACACACCCACTCATGAGCATTCCGGTGGCATCCTCTCACACACACACAAACACGTATACGCAGTCTGTACGACCGACCGTGGGTAATTTGTTTCAATTCAAGGCCGATAGTGAGCAGGAAAACTGTTGTTTGTCCTGTTTTACTAAAAATCAATAGTTAACTAAGTGGAAGCAATACAGGGATTGTATCCTCCCCTCCCCTGCCCCCACTCATCCCAAGATCAAATAGCTGCTGGCTATACTGTACACACACACACGCGCGCGCGCGCGCGCGCACACACGCACACGCACACTCACAATACAGCACTGACTCTAAGCCTTGCTCCATTTCCAGCCACAGAGATATCATAATTACAGTTCCCATCCATATCTGACTTACTGCCATGGTGTCTTTGTTATGGTATTATGTACAGTGATACAATATACTGTACATAACTACACACTATAATACTATAACAATATACCTGCATATAATCCTTCTATTATATCTACTTATACACCTGCATTTACAGTAACCCATATACAATACTGTAATATGTACAATAATGCTGTATGTACCGTATGTATTTATTCTTACCGTATATATATCCACATCTGTCTGTACTTACCTGCACAAAATCCTTTTGCATATCTGTACATATCCTACTCTACTAGTTACGCTGCCGGCCAGTATGTCTACTACCATACTGTCTTTATGATCACTGTACATATTCATATTACAACTCTGTACATCTGGTTAGCACTATTACTCAGTAGTACTCATTTATATATTTTATATCCAGTTTAATCACATGTACATTGTATATTACTATTGCACTTTAATGTTACATTTGCAATATGGTTAGATGCCCAAACCTCTTTTCGTTGTACTGTACTTGTGCTTATGCTGATGACAATAAATCTGAATCGAATCTAATCGAATCTAATCTTGCTCTTGTCAGCGCTGCAGGCCGGGTGACGTTAATGCCACACCTGTAGGAATCCTCTGCCGGGGTCAGCGCGTGGTGGCTATAACACCCCCAGCCAGGAAGGGCTGCCAGGTTGGCTTTTATTCCAACCCACACAAAGATTAAATCAAACTGTCAACGTCTTAAGTATTTATTAATGGAAATGCCTCTTCAATAAAGAAATACTACAACTGTTCAATATTTAATGAAAATAAAATGCCTCTTCGTTGTTTTATAATGAAAAAATAAATCACAGTTGAATGGAGGACGTACAATAATTCAGAACACACGGAACACGCTGCTCAGCTGGTGTGGCTATTTCGGCAGCAGCCGCCGCGCCGCACCCCTAAAGCGTTGAGCTGAACTAAACAAAGAAGCCCAGCTTCTTGTACACACACCTGTTTAAAATATGACTCCTGACACAGTTCCTGTCTTGGACCAGTACACCACATTTACATTTTGTCATTTAGCTGACGCTTTTATCCAAAGCGACTTACTGTACATGTTCTGCACGACAAGTCATCAGGAAGGGCACAACACCACGTTGTAGAGTCTTTTAATTAAAACTAGCATGCTCTCAGAGCTACGGTCATGATGTCCTCACAGGTGGGGGTCGTTAGAAGATCCAGTTAGCCAGGCAGTTCCTCCCACTTTTAAAGGGAAGGGGAGGGGCTTCTATAACAAAGAACTCCAAATGAATCAAATAGAGTTAATAGACAACGCCTGCTCACACAACCTGATTGACAGGTCTACAAACAAAGAACAAAAATTATCCAAATAGACAACACCTGTTCACACAGCCCGATTGACAGCCCCACTAAAGAATGATTGACAGACGCAACAAAGAATGATGACAGTCACACAGCCACCAGAAAAACAAAGGGTTAGGGTTAATAAAAAATCCTTCTAAGTTTTTTAATTTATATGGGCCACCGACCGCTACTCTTCCCGACATGGAAAAAACACAATTCTACATAAACTTGTCAGATTTACCACTTCATTTACAGAAATCCATCCTGGTTTTATGCATCTGAATGATGGGGCGAGGCAATTCAGGAATATAAACCCGGCATATGGCTCCATGGCCTGGACGCATTGGCCTTCCTATACTCTTTGTCTTCTAAGATAATAAAGCCAGACTGCTTCTCTACGGCATCACCATCCATCTCCATCAGATTGTGAGACAGCTTCTGGATGACAGGATCACTTTGTTGGGCTCTCTGGGTATCCTCATCTGTTAGCGGAAATTAAAGGAAATCCCTCCTCTCTTTTCTGGGCCTGGGCATACAGTGCCAAGGAAGCCTGGACAGTGTGTGATGTTGACCGAGACAAAGCATCAGCAGCACAGCTTTGCTTTTCAGAATTCACTAGTAAAACTGAACTCCTGTAGGCGAATGAGCCTGGAGCTGGCTTTTGTACTTTTGTAGTGTAGTGTGGTGAACACCCAGAGAATTGCAGAGGGAGCGATAACAAATTACTTCCCTCCCAGGCCTCCTTTTTTCAAGGCTCCACTCTCGCTCGCTCTCGCTCGGCTGTTGAGTAGTTCTGCTTGGCCTTTGTCAGAGAGCGGCTACCGTAGGTAGGAACTTCCTCACCAGACATGTAGCATCTGCCTGCTGTATCAGGATGCACTGGCATCTACACCACAAATGAGTGTGTACGACTAGGAGCCATTCTTGAGTTATTTAATCTTTGAGTTTGTATCATTGTGACGGTGCGGCTCCGTCACTGACTGCGGGCAGTGCGCATACTGTACATACACACACACTCATTGTCTGTCTTTCCATATACCATATAACCGTATAATGTAATGTGGTGCGTTTCATGTGGACAGCGCACATGGGAACACACACACGCCATATGCCGCGGAACAACACACACACACACCAAACATTCCCTCCTGTCAGCTTTCTTAGGATGTCCGAATGCGCACAATCATTTCATTCCGTTTCCGTTGTTATAGCAGAATGACGTTCATACAGCAAGACATTCATTCATCATGAAAGGGATAACCTGTCCCTCGTGAGTTCTTGAATTGATATGGTCGTGGACCAGTCGACCAAAAGATTTGCAGAACGACAGAGTATTTCAAACGGAGCTTTTATTTCACAGAGAAGAAGAAAAGTCACCCCGCACGGGCTCATCCCCTCGCACCAGTAGAAGAGAAAAAGTACATCACATTACATGTCATTTATACCCTCTTGGATGGGGAGAGAAGGGGAGGGGTGTGTGTGTATGTATTTGTGTGTGTATATATGTGTGTGTGTGTGTGTGGTGTGTGTGTGCTAGTCTGTGTGTGTGCTTAATGGGTTCCAGATGTAGGCAGGGAGAGGCCCCTAGTCTCGAACAACATCCCAACAAATCATGGGCGCGACAGCTGGGTGGGGGAGAGGTGTGCGCGTGTGTACGTGAGTGTGTGTGCGTGTCAGAAGAGGAGGATGTGTGTGTGTGAGGCGCGTGATCAGGATGTACAGGGAGCCCTGTGTGTGTGTTAATGGGTGTGTGTGGAAGGAGACAGCCACGAGGTCAGCAGGTCACGCCAATGCAGGGAGGGAGAAGGCAGACACACAGACGTTCACAGGCATATTCTACATTATGGCCTTTAGATTACCAGACATTATGAACTGATGAACCTATCAACTTTAAGATATTCGACATCAATGAACTAAAAAACTATCAACCCCCCTTTTGACGTTAAATCAATACGTCAACACAACAGTTCATTGATGGATCTGTACCCGTCGATTGTCACCTCATTACACGCATCACATCTAATACCAGACGGGATAACAACACCAGGAGAGGAGAGAGAGATAGAGGGAGGGGGGGGGGGGGGGAGCGGGAGAGAGAGAGAGAAGAAAGAGAGAAACACAGACTTTGCAACTTTTCCAGACGATACACGTAACCCCTGTGGGACCCCCCTTACTCAGGCACACACAACGTCCATCAGGGCGCTACCTTCCCTCTGTTACAGTGCACCACCCACCTGGGTCGGCCCCGTCTTCTAGAGGGCAAGGGCCACTTCCTGAGTTGGTCCCCGTTCCAGGGTGCGGCCCCCTAGACAAAAGTGTCTCCTCTGTTCTGCTGCCTCCTCAGTGTCTCTGGACTGTCCTCTCCACCTCTCCTCAGCTGGCCCACCGTCACTCCAGCTCAGCTCAGTGTCTCTCCTGCTGCCGCTTCTCCCGTTCTCGTCGTGGATGATCTGCCTGTCATAGATGATCTGCGGTGCCTGGCTGCTGTCGATCTCCGGCCTCTGCTGCTCAGCTGCCATCTCCTCCGGTCTGCCTCTCTTCATCCTGGCCTGTCCTCCGTCACCGTCGAGGGTCGTCTGGTGGTCTCGTCACGGACGTCTGAGGGGCTGCTGGTATCTCACCCCTGGTTCAGACGCGCTGCAGACAGCTGGTAGTGAATGTCTGGATCTTCTGCATCGTCTTCTCCTCCGTGTCTCCATTCCTCGTTCCGTCCTTGGTTGCGACTGGCCCACATCAATTCTCACTTTGGAACCTCCATTTGAAAGGGATAACCTGTCCCTCGTGAGTTCTTGAATTGATATGGTCGTGGACCAGCCGACCAAAAGATTCTCAGAACGACAGAGTATTTCAAACGGAGCCTTTATTTCACAGAGAAGAAGAACAGTCACCCCGCACGGGCTCATCCCCTCGCACCAGTAGAAGAGAAAAAGTACATCACATTACATGTCATTTATACCCTCTTAGATGGGGAGAGAAGTTTCAAGTTTCAAGTTTCTTTAATAGTTGTCATACAGAAGTACAGAATACTTTTATACAAAATGCTTCTTACTGTTTCGCTCCAGAGACTGTGCAAGACAAGATAAGTATGAAATAAAATAACATAGTATAGCATGTAAATTAGAAGTAAAAAAATGAGGTCACAGTGTTCAGTATAGACATATGTACAATGTTCGATGCAGAGTAGACGTAACTGAGTTACCATATAATATACAATACTGTGTAGTGTACTAATATACAATACTATATAGTGCAAGGCAGAAATAGGATGAGGTGCAATTTAGGTACAATTTACAGTAGGTGTACGAGTTGTAGTGCAAATCCTTTATCAATAAATATAAAGTGTGTTTGTGTGATCTAAAGTGTGGAGAGTGGGTGCTGCAGTGTGTTGTTTGTTTAAGTGAGTGTGTGCGTGTGGGTGTGTGTGCTGTGTGCATTTGATGGTTGTTGCATAGTGTTTATTGTTCGTTTAGCAGCCTGATGGCCTGGGGAAAGAAGCTTCTTCTGAGTCTTTCTGTGCTCGCCTTAAGACTCCGGTATCGCTTGCCTGACCGCAGCAGTTCAAAGAGGCAGTTGTTCGGGTGGCTCGAGTCCTTAATAATTCTCTTAGCCTTCCCCTTGCACCGCTTGTTGTAAATGTTCTGGAGGGTGGGAAGCCCCCCTCCAATTGTGCGTTCGGCTGAACGTGTCACTCTTTGTAGTCTGCTACGGTCTTGTGCAGTGCTATTCCCAAACCAGGAGGTGATGTTGCCAGTCAGGATGCTCTCTATTGTACATGAGTAGAAGTTCCTAAGGATCTTCTGACTGACTTGGAACTTCCTTAGGCGCCTGAGGAAGTAGAGGTGTTGTCGTGCCTTCTTCACAACACTGTCAATGTGTGTGGTCCATGTCAAATCCTCGGATATGTGGGCTCCGAGGTACTTGAAACTGTTCACTCTCTCAACCGGTGCCCCGTCGATGCTGAGGGGGCTGTAGTCCTTGACCCCCGACCTCCTGAAGTCCACAATCATCTCTTTTGTTTTGCTGACGTTCAGGGAGAGGCAGTTCTCCTGACACCACTGTGACAGGTTCTCTACCTCTTCCAGGTAGGCCCTTTCGTCGTTGACAGAGATCAGGCCCACCACTACTGTGTCATCAGCAAATTTGATGATGGTGTTGTTGTTCCGCTGTGCTACGCAGTCATGTGTGTACAGGGAGTAGAGGAGGGGGCTCAGAACACAGCCCTGGGGGGCCCCTATGTTGAGTGTGATGGATGAGGAGGTGCAGTTGCCTGCTCTTACCACCTGGGGTCTGCCCGTCAGGAAGTCCAAGACCCACTGGCAGAGGTCATAGTTCAAGCCCAGGTCCCTGAGCTTGGCTATGAGTTTGGAGGGGACTATGGTGTTGAATGCTGAGCTGTAGTCGATGAACAGCATTCTCACATAGTTCCCCTGCCTCTTGTCCAGGTGTGATGCTGCTGTGTGCAGCACATGGGCTATGGCGTCCTCCGTGGACCTGTTGGGGCGATATGCAAATTGCAGAGGGTCCAGGTTGATGGGGAGGGAGGAACAGATGTAGCCCTTCACTAGCTTCTCAAAGCACTTCATGGCTATGGAGGTGAGGGCTACAGGGCGGTAGTCGTTGAGGCAAGCGGGCGTAGATTTTTTGGGTACAGGGATGATGGTGGACTTCTTCAGACAGGTGGGGATGACAGCCTGTTCCAAGGACAGGTTGAAGATGTCAGTGAATACCGGGGCCAGTTGGTCGGCACAGACTTTTAGGACGCGGCCGGGGATGCCGTCCGGTCCTGCTGCCTTCCTGATATTCACTTTTTTAAAGATCCGTCTCACCTCATGCTCTGTTACCCTGAACACTGAGTCTCCATCAGCAGACCCCCCCCCCCCCATTGCCGTAGTTTGTAGGCTGGTGTTTTTATTCACAGCCTCAAACCTCGCATAGAAGGAATTGAGATCATTTGCTAAGGAGATGTCATTGTTCAGTTTGAGGGAGGTGCCTTTGTAATCTGTCATTGTTCTGAGGCCCTGCCACATGCCTCTAGAGTCAGCCTGTTCGAACTGAAGTTCAACTTTATCCCTGTAACGCCGTTTAGCCTCTTTTACTGCTCTCCTGACGTTGTATCTTGCCATCTTGTGTTCTTCCATGTTGCCTGTCTCCAGCCCGGTGTTGTATGCTGATGTGCGCACTTTCAGAGCCTCACGGACGGATTTGTCTACCCAGGGCTTTTGATTTGGGTAGATTTTAATTGTGGTGGAGGGGATTGTTTCTTCTACCAGAGTACAGACATAGTCAAGCACCGTTTCAGTGTATTCGTTAATATTGGCTGTGTTATCACGGAATACACTCCAGTCTGTGCATTCAAGTGCAGCTTGGAGTGACTCCTCTGACGTCACGGCCCAACGCTTAACCTCTCGCGAGACCACCGGCGTTCGCTTGAGATTTTGTTTATACTTTGGCAAAAGGAATATTGCGGCGTGATCGGACTTACCGAATGGACTAAGAGCCTGTGACTTATACCCATTCTTAAATTGCGAGTATACATGGTCTAATATGTTCTCGCCTCTGGTGGGACAGGTCACATGCTGATAGAAATTCGGCAACACCTTTTTAAGACGCGCGCTGTTGAAATCACCCAGAACCAAAATGGCAGCGTCAACGCTAGCTATCTGTTGTTTGTTTACCTCGTCGTGAAGTTTTGAAAGTGCGACCCCAGTTTTCGCGTGTGGTGGAATGTACACTCCGATGAGGATGATGGACGTTAACTCTCTTGGGAGGAAGAAGGGTCGACATTTTATCGTGATAAACTCCAGGTCTGGGGAGCAGTGGTTAGACAATTCCTTTGCGTTGCCTAAATCGCACCACTCCTTGTTTATCATGAAGGCAATGCCGCCTCCTTTCTTCTTTAGTGACTCTTCTGCCGTCCGGTCCTTGCGCAGGACGAAGAAGTGGTCTGCCGGTTCTATTGTGTGATTCGGGACATCTGGACTCAGCCAAGTTTCTGTGAAACAGAGGACGTTACAATCCCGAATGTCCCTCTGGAATTGGATCCGTGCTCTGATGTCGTCCAGTTTATTTCCTATCGATTGCACATTGGCCAACAATATGCTGGGCAGTGTGGTTCTGTGTCGTTTGGACCTCAGTCTGTTCCGGACTCCGGCTCTCTTCCCTCGTCGTCGTGGCGTCTCCTGGCTTTGGCCACGGCCACAACAAAGGATCTCCGCTGGCCATTGTTGTTGTTCAGCAATCCGATCCAGAGAGAAATCCAATCGGTAAGTTTTCTTTAATCCAATGTCAATGATTGACTGACGGTCATACACGTATAATGCACCAACAGTAGGTGCAAATAAAACTCTTAATACTATAAAAATTAACAAAAGAAAGCACAGTCTCGACAGAGCGATCAGAGAGGCAGCCGTTCGTTGCGGCGCCATGATCACAAGAAGGGGAGGGGTGTGTGTGTGTGTATTTGTGTGTGTATGTATGTGTGTGTGTGTGGTGTGTGTGTGCTAGTCTGTGTGTGTGCTTAATGGGTTCCAGATGTAGGCAGGGAGAGGCCCCTAGTCTCGAACAACATCCCAACAAATCATGGGCACGACAGCTGGGTGGGGGAGAGGTGTGCGCGTGTGTACGTGAGTGTGTGTGCGTGTGCGCGTCAGAAGAGGAGGATGTGTGTGTGTGAGGCGCGTGATCAGGATGTACAGGGAGCCCTGTGTGTGTGTTAATGGGTGTGTGTGGAAGGAGACAGCCACGAGGTCAGCAGGTCACGCCAATGCAGGGAGGGAGAAGGCAGACACACAGACGTTCACAGGCATATTCTACATTATGGCCTTTAGATTACCAGACATTATGAACTGATGAACCTATCAACTTTAAAATATTCGACATCAATGAACTAAAAAACTATCAATCACATCACATTTATTACTCACATTGTCATGATGCATTCGCTTCGCTCTGCACTCCTAGGTTGACGTGTTTGGCCAAGCAGAAGCACACATGTCCGCCAGGTTAAATGGGAGGGGTTGGCGCAAGGTCATCGTCATGTGAGCGATATTATTGTATTGTACTGTTTACTTGGTTATCTGTAATTAAAACAGTTGGAAAGTATGTGATATAGTGGAGGATATATATTTTGTGTAGGAATTGGTTTAATGTGTTAATAAGAATAATAATATGTACATCCTGTTTAAAGCCTAGTGGGAGGGGCTATTGGATACAAGAGAGCTGTGTTGGCCCAGGGAGGTCAGTCTTGAATGGACTGAGTTACAGTGAAGGTAACCGGAATCCCTAGTAAAACGTGTTGGTATTGCTTGTAGTGGAAGTAGTAGTGGATATTGTGTATTTAGACTTTGTGTAGTGTTAAGTATTAAGTATATTGTGTTTTGTTTATTTGTTTTCTCTTTTTCCACTTTTGTTAGATATAGTAAGTATAGGGTATTTTGTTTTACGTTACTTTCACTTTTCACATTTTTTGTAAAACTATATCACCTCTGCACTTTTGGGAGGCGGGAAATAAAAACCCACCAACGAGATCTTTCCGACTACGCCTGTTTATGAGAGAATCAAAGGAGTTCGAGAGAGGACCCCGTCACAATCATGAAATTATTTGAACTATGAATTATGAAAATGCAGAGTTTTTGAATTATGAAATATGCAAATGAAAACTGATGATTATTGATGATTTGATTGACAAGTCATGATATGATTTACAGTACACTTATTATGGTTATTGTAACTATTCCTATGATTTGAAACAATATGTATACCTTCCCTTTAACTCATTGAGCACCAAAAACGAGATATCTCTTTTTTTTTTTTATTATTATTATTATTCTAAACAGTCCCGCGGACCTTCCTGGCACCTCTGATTAAGTTAGAATTGAAATGACGATCGAATCCCGACAGGTGGCAGTATCGCCTACCTTTTGAACTGGGCTAGTTTAGTGTGGGGCCTCCCCATGCTGCAGCCGAGAACACTCAAAGCACTAGAGAGCGAGCAGCAGTGAGTACAGCTATGGAGACAATAGTATGGCGATCACGACTTATGGGGGGCTATTATGAAGATGACAAAACGATCACACTTATGATAACGTGCGTTTTCACCAGATTACATTGGACTCAGCACTTCTGGTAAATCATAAAAATACTATAGTCAAACCGGCCAAGGAGGTAACATTATTTGTTGCCGAGTTGAGAGCTCCCCAGACTACAGCAAACTAACGTTCGGCAATGGTGATCGCCTAGAGCGAACTATTGGAGATTATTATGAAGAGGAAGAGGACAAACGGTGACGATCCACCCATAACATAAGGTGTGTTTTCACCAGACTATGTTGGATTTTAGTATTTTCAAACAGGCTGTTTGGTTCCTGTATGCAATGTTACCCTGGCGCTGCTAACGGGCCAGCTAACATTATATTTATTGATCCTGTTCTGACCTAAGGAACAAAAGTGGACAGGGTTTTGGTGGACCTGCTGACAAAAGTTAACGTCTATTTTACTGAACCCTGTTAAAAGAATCCGGCTATAGGGCGACAATAAAGTGGTCAAGAGGCATGGTTTCTATCTTGAGCCTTAACTGGCGTGGTTTATTATTCACATGGCAGAGCAGCAGTTCTACAGTTCTCCTCTCACTGAGAGGCTGGGGGAAAGAGAAAGAAGTGGGAGGAGACATCTCTATTTATACTCGCCACCTGGTCGTGTTCCTGAGTGTCTCCGCCTAGAGCGCCCTCTAGTGGAAACAGTTATATATGCAGTTAGACAGTTACTAGTGTAAACAGTTATATATGCAGTTAGACAGTTACTAACAATCCTACACAGAACCTCTGCCTTCAACAAACCCCATCATAAAACATGCCTTTGTAATTATCCCAGCGTCGAAAAACCAAACTCTGAACTGCCTCTGTTTTCCCAGGATCTGATCGGATTCCATCTTTGCCTACCACATGCCCAAGAACTTTGAGGCTGGAATGGGAAGACCATATGATCACTGGCCAAGGGTGTAGACTTGATCAAGGACATTGATTTGGAGTCAACTCAGACCAGAGAAATGGGATATCAGAAATTGTATGTCAGAATCATCTGCATGTGTTGTGTTGTTAACTAGCTAACATTTGATGTATTGGTTGATGCATATTTCCTCAGATAGCTGGTTTGTTTTGAATTTGAATACAGGCTTGCCTTCAATAGAACTTGCACCAAAATCCTGTTCTGACATGATGACTCTTCCTTCTTTTATAGTTTCCTTGACCTTAGCACCACCCAGGATGATTGTGATTAAAGAAGTACAAACAAGCCAGAGCTTTTTTTAACCATATACCGGAATGATAATAGGTTCAGCCAGACCTCTCTCCAGTGTTGGCACAGCGCTAACATAGTGTGGAGAGAGGTACAGTATGGCTACGCAAGACTCTAAATCTGACTACCAATGTGTATCAACTCCTCAATGGCATGGACATGTGGACACGACCGCAGAGCCGAAATGGATTCATAGCCTTGAGAGTTATTTTCAAGACATCAGTCTCAGTGGCTGTTGATTGCTATTGTTTAATTAGTGCTTGCAAAGAAAAGGCAACATCTGGAAGTGATTCATGGACACCTTGTGCTCTTGTACGGATGTCTTCTTCCAGTGCCTCCGTTTAGTCCTCAGGGAGGAATGAACCCAAAAAACAGGCCTGGAATTCATCCCACGTATTAGTTCTCTGTCTTGCAGTTTCCCCAACCAGTCACATGCTGTGCCATGGGAAGAGAGGCAAGTGTGATGGGCGACTCACAGGAACACACACATGCACTGAGTCGCTGATTAAATGTTCTCTGCACTTCCCATCCCGTCATCCTTCCCCCCAAGGGCAGCCGGGAGCAGACATGGGCTGCAGCATGCGCCGTGCCCGGGGACAAACCCAAGTGCTCCTGTCCGTCTTCGTCAGGGATGTGACCGCATTAGCGATCTGTTGTGCATGTTTTTTCATTGGGTTTATCTTATCGGGAGGGGAAACCCTTGCGAGCACGGGGAGAACATGCAAAGTCCACACAGAGGGGCCCGGGAGATACCCCACCTGGGTACCGTGGCAACCTGGTCCCCAAGCGGGAATCAAACCCAGGTCCTTCTAGCTGTGTGTTAACCACTACACCACCGTGCCGCTAGATCCTAATGTGAAAAACTATGTGATTTGCCTTACCTTGTCCACTTTTTTCTTTTTTTTTTTGGTCTTTTTCCCCCTCCATTTTCCTCCGATTTTCTCCCATCCCAATGTTAGTCGTATGCCAATTCCCAGTCCCTTCCTGGTCGCTGCGCTTTACCCCCCACAGTCAGATCATTTGGGAGAGTGGAGGCTACCACGTGCTTCCTCCGACACACGTCCAGCCAATCACCGCTTCTTTCCACCTGGCAGCGCGGATTCTCATTGAGAGGGCGTAGCGTGTGGGAGGACCACACTATCCCCCTCACGTCCAATCCGCGCTTAGCAGGCGCCCCGACCGAACTGTAGGAGTCGCTGTTTACAACGACCCGGACCCACCCCGCCAGCTTCTCCCACCCTCTGATACAGCCAATTGTATCAGTGCAGACGGCCAGTCAAGCTGGTGACAACCCCGGAGCTGTGAGCTGGATTCGAACAGGCGAACCAAGCTCACAGCTCCGGGGCTGGTGACGAACGCAATCTCCGCTCGACCACCTAACCGCCTAACCTTGTCCACTTTCTATCTATTTTATGCTCTATCTGTTTTATATGTCTGCACTTTATGCATTGCTCATTTTATGCCTGTCTTTTTTTAGTGCTGTGAAGCCCTTTGAGCTGCAATTTTTGTATGAAAGGTGCTATACAAATAAAGTTATTATTATTATTACTTCTCATGTTAGCCAAAACCTCACCATGAGAAAGGTGCTTATCAAGGAGAGGATCATTACACCTCTCTAAATAGACCAATGTGCCACTCTCATCCCGCTGTGTCCTCCAAACTCAGGAAAAAAATCATCTTAATTGGCAGTCGTCCAGGTGCCAACCTGCTCATCGGGAGCAATTAGGGATTAAGTGTCTTGCTCAAGGACACATTGACACGCTGCCCGGGAGGAGCGAGAATCGAACCGGGAACCTCCGGATTGCCAGACGACTGCTCTACCTCCCTTAGCTATGCTAAGCTTCCGAGTACGACGCTATGCTAATGTAGTATCCTCAAGAATATGTGCATAATCTTGTGTAATTTTTGCAATTGTACATATTAGGGGTGGGACGATACATCGATCCAGATCGATCTATTATCAATTATCAAATAGGATCGATGCAACGTAAAAAGATCGATTCATATTGCGATCTTATTTTGAAAATCCCCTGGTGAGCATATCCGCCGGGCCGCAACAACATTAGCTCAGCGTGTGTAGACGTTAGACAGCATTGCTTCAGAGTCCGCCTATTTTGCGACCCGAAATAAGTGCCTGTTGTTTTTTTCCCCACAACGGGTCAAATGCATCTAACATGCTTTGCATCCTCGCCATTCCTTTATGCCCACGTCGCGTTAAATACCGAAATTAACGTTGCGTTAGCGTAAGCTAACTAAGCTAAGCTGATAGAGCCATAGAGAGACTGGGAAGGAGGGGGGTTACTGTATTCTCGAGACAGAGCCACTACCAGGATCTGGCCGGTACTGCACCTTCGGACTCCCAATATGCCTTTTCCAGCCAAAATACAGCTCTGTGACAGTGAATAGGATATTAATATCGGAAAAAAAAGAAAAACTAACCAAAAACAGTGAACAGGAGGTCTATTTGTATTAAAAATAATAGATTGTTTTTCATTTAAATGTCTGGAAGAGCTCAAAAATAAAAATGTCAAATGATATTTCCATTGCCTTTTTTTGTTGATTTAAATGTTACTGATTGTGTTAAATGGGCATATAATATCGTCTCATATCGATCGCAGGCACCTGAATCGAATCGTATCGTATCGTGGCAGACTTTGTGATATCGGAAAATATCATATCGTTGTCCAATGAATCGATATCGTATCATATCGTGATGAAACTGGTGATTCCCACCACTAGTACATATCTAATTTACATGATTAGAAGAATTATGGTAAACTTTATATTACCAGCTATACGTTAAGATAATTAACCAAGTTCACATTGACTGTGAGATGGAGAATTGATTAGACAGGAAGTTAAGAGCGGAACCATGTAGTTCAGGTGATGCGCCAGGCCCCCCTAGGTGACGGTTTACGCCCTCTCACGCCAGAGGAGTTTCTGGAGTAAACTGAGCAACACGTGTCTTCACTCCTCTTGATCATATCCTATGCTTTCAGGTCAGTACACTGTGAAAAGTACCGAAAACACTATAGTTAGAAGTTATAACGTTAGGTGAAATGAGTAACAAGAATTGTGAAATGAGTTGAATGTTTAACAACGTCAGTAAGAATATAAAATATGTGCACGCACATTGTGATATGCATTAGCCGCAAGGGAAGATGGTGTTTTCCACGTTATCAGTAGTGTTGGGCAAGTTACTTTAAAAAAGTAACCAGTTACAGTTACTAGTTACTTCTTCCAAAAAGTAACTAAATTACTTACTCAGTTACAAATCATAAAAGTAACTAGTTACTTCAGAAAGAAATGGACCTCTGAGGACCATGGAGTCTGTCATTGACTGCTCGCTTGTGTTGTTCGTTGGATTTGTTTTGACTTTGTTTTGTGTCAGACTCTGGATGCTTTCGAACACCCACCCACCTCTACCTCTGATTGGCTTACCATGATATTTTACTCAACCTCAGCCAATCGTCAGCATGTATGCACTTGTCTCGCATGCTGCCCACTAACCAAGGAAGGAAGAACAGTATTGCCTCTCGGCGCTGATGAAAAAAACAGCTTCAATCATAGTAATGCGCTGCATTTTTTGGCAGTAACGGTAACAGCGTTATTAAGATTGCAAGAGTAATCCGTTAGATTACTTGTTACTGAAAAAACGAACGCTGTTAGTAATGCCGTTATTTATAACGCCGTTATTCCCATCACTGGTTATCAGATACTAGCAGCGCGTACCTGCCGCTGGGGTATAAAAGGCATTATATTATTAAGGTACATTATGACTTGTTTATTCAATGCTGAAACCTGAGCGCTTGATTATAATGTGAAGTAAGGTCGTTTGACTATAATGTGAACTAAGGTGACCTAACGAAAATATGGAATAAGGGTAATCACTATCCCTGAAAATTTGTCTGAAGGCTGCAGTATGCATACATCACCAGGACGCACATGTCATTATACACCCCCAGTCAGAGCTGAATGCTAAGGAGACACCATTTTGTGAAGTTGTAATAAAAGCAAATGATTCAAGGAAAGGAATATTTCCCATGAAGTTTAAGAGCAGTCTTAAACTACCCAAAGTAGGTTATGGTAAAAGTAGGTTTGACTTTGGTGCTCTCTGACCTACAGTATGGACATTGGTGACATGTGGCGACCTGTTGTTTCAATAGCACATTGTAATAGTATTTAAATTACTGTTCAAGCCTTTGGCTAAAAGAGGAATAGTTAAAGGGGAACTATCTTATAAATGGCCTTTTTGAGTGTTTAGCATTGTTTCCTAGCTATGTGAACTTATATTAATATGATCTATGTCTCAAAATTCTCATATTGGTGCATTCTTCCAATTCTCCTCTCACAATATTCACCCTCACTGAACTGAGTCGTTTGAAAATGTGCCTATATGTGATGTCATATAGTCGCTGCTGCATGTTAATGTTCAGGCGGGGCCGGCCCGGCGCAGTGGTTTAGGAGCCCAGGCTCAAAACAGCTCGAAATCTTGAGGTAGAAAATTGCTGTTTTTGAGGACTTGATTAGAAATACAAAACAATGAATAAAAAAAATATATATATTACAGAGGTGTTCCATAGACTCACAGGAATTGTGTAAAAGTGCCCAAATAGTGAAAGAAATAGTAAAATAGTTCCCCTTTAAGCTATTTCCCCTCTCTCTCTCTCTCTCTCTCTCTCTCTCTCTCTCTCTCTCTCTCTCTCTCTCTCTCTCTCTCTCTCTCTCTCTCTCTCTCTCTCTCTCCCCCTCCCTCTCTCTCTCTCGCTCCCGCTCTCGCTCTCTCTCTCTCTCTCTCTTGCTCTCTCTCTCTCTATCTTTCCTATCCCCTCGCTCCCCCCCGTTTAAAGGTGTGATCTTACATTGTGAGTTATCCTAAAAGCTCACACATGCACGTGTAGAGTGAATGTTTGGTATCACAGTAAAGAGAAGTGTGAATATGTCGCTTATGATTTAAGTGAATATCTGAACAACTATGATAACCATTGACATTGATTAACCAGTGACATTGGTACAGAGGACAAATGTACATGTAAATAATGAAAATACTATGAGTTTCTGATAAAGAATGTTGAATTGAGAGCTATTTTGTTGAAATAAAGCTCTCAGAGGAGTTTCTGGAGTAAACTGAGCAACACGTGTCTTCACTCCTCTTGATCATATCCTATGCTTTCAGGGAGTGAATGGAGACCGGCCTGCGAACATGATTTGTTCCGGTACCCACTAGCCCATTGGGACCAGTAACACTAACAGTTAGCTAGCTAAGTTACTGTCTGTTGGTTACCGGTTGCTCCGCTCTCTTGTCAGGCACCATACAGTCGTGTTGCTCTGTTCACTGCTCCGTTCACAGTCCGACACCGAGAGACTGATAGTATCAAAAACTGAATTTGTTGGATTGATTATGTATGAGCCAGCTGGACAGAGATTCAGGAGACAAAGGTGAATTCAATCGATGGTCTTTATTGACAGGAACCAGGGGTGTAGCTCCAGATTCTGGGCCCCATGAACGAATATATTTGTAGGCCCCCAGTGAATGCGAGCGCGCGAGCGGATTTTTTTTTTGCCATTTTTTAATTGATTAAAACGCATAATATGGTTTTTACCTATACATTCGGATCAGCAGTTCAGCACCTGCACTGTTGGTGGGTGAGCCTAGTAAAGGATGTCGCATTGCGTTCATCTTCAATGCAATGCAATAGTCTACCAAAGCCCCCCCTCTCTCTCTATATATCTCACACACACACACACACACACACACACACACACACACACACACACACACACACACACACACACACACACACACACACACACACACACTTAACAAACATAGTATCAATGAGAGCATCAATAATACACCTGAGTGATGTCTAGTAAAAAAAAAAAAAAAAAAAAAAATGTGGGCCCCCTTCCAGTGCTGGGCCCTTGGAATCATCCTAAACTACCCCTCCCAGCTACGCCCCTGACAGGAACACACGGAAAATGAGGAATAGTCCTGGAGACCAGCCCTCCACAGGGCTGAGATGACACAACCATGGCTTTTATACTATGTGGGAGTTCCATATATAGGGAGGTTGGCCGACTGGTTAATAATGGATGATCCGACAGGCTTGGCATATAAAGTAGTCTAAGGATGAATCTGATATTATGCTTAAGTCTGCCATGGCTGCACCGGTCATCAGGTCACACAGGTCATCAGGTCAAAGTATTTCTGGGTGCATGGCCTGGGTGCCTGGCTTGGCCTGGTCACCGGACCCCACAGCCACATTCCAGATTGGGGGAGACCTATGCGCTCATGGTTGACCAGAGGAGCTTAGATATAAGATATTAATGAACTAAAAATAACTATCAAGATGCCATTCCCGCCAAGAGACGTCTTGCTTCCCATACACCAAGAGACCGCGCTCTTAGGTGTACCACCCTCTTATACCCTTAGCCCCCCCCCCGCCCCTCACCCATGAACCCACCAACCCCAGGGCACCTTCATCAAACACACAAGGAGCCCCAAGCTTAGTCGGCTAGATGATTGACAGCTAAACACCCCTCTCAGTACCCACACATGAACAGTTGATCCCAATCAGGGTTGCTACAATATAAAGCTCTACAACGAACCGCAGCAGATTCTGAGGATTAAGTCTGAGAGAAAAGGGTAATTTTATACTGTATTTCAGAGCGGCTTGTGTTTTCACCCCACCAGCCTTTGTCGAGACTCAAGCTTTCTGTTGATCCCTTCGAAAACACAATGCAAACTTGCAAAGAGTTGTACGTTTTTGACTTAACCCTCAGAATCAGCGGCGGTTCATTATAGAGCGTTGTATATATATAATGCATACAAAACCTGTTAAGCTGTAGCCCTATTTTCTAAAATTTCGTCTAAAGGTACATGCCTAAGTAAATGGAAGATTGCTCCACTTATATAAGGTCAATTTGCATGTTCCTGGTATCTAGGAACATCTAGGGACCTGGGGATGTATTCCCAGTGTCAGAAATAGGCTTGAGTAAATTGTAATAAAAAAAAGGAGAATATAAATTATAATTTTTTTTGCATCTGTGCCGGTGAATAACACCATGAGGTTATTTTGATTTCGCTCATTGAGTTCATTCACCACCTTCTTGAGATCAAGTGTACAAATATAAGCTAATTAATAAAGGGAAGATGATTAAACAGAAGGATTTGTAGAGACAGTAATAAATGGTAATCCATTTGAATTATAAATTCATATTTGACCTTGAACTTGACCTTGGCCTTATTATGGCCAAATCATACATCTATGGATACGGAAAAGGCTCCTCTTTCCAATGGCAGTGTTAAATCTGGATTTAGTAATTTCCTCACGGTTTTACGATAAAATAGATATAATTAGCATTTTCCTGATAAATTCTTATTTTCGGTAAAAATGAAAATATACACTTTGACTGCCGTTTTGATACGGTTAAGGTCTTTACTATTGGCTACATAAAAACCTCTTAACATCCAAGGGCCCACATGTGGGCCCTCATGAGGACGATTCGCGACGCGCCACTTTGCATTTCTTTTAATACAATATATATACAGAATTAAAGCCCTATTTGTTGCCTGTCGATTGCTCTTTCATCCGTTCAGCGGTTCTCGAGTTACATGCCGATATGTGAGGCCTGCGCCAAAGTACACATTACCACCCCCGACACCCGGGGCTCTAGCTCCATCAATCATTTGGCAATCTCGAAAATGTTTGCACAGGGTTGTAGCCAATGTGTGGCTTTCCAATTATACCCCAGGATATGATGATTGGGGATCTAATACGGTCTCTATTGATCGATTTATGATAAAGAAAAGCAGGGAGACCTTACAGCTTAACAGGTTATAGAGCTTTGTATATATATAATGCATACAAAGCTCGTAAATAGAGCTAAGTTGACACCTGTTATTGTGATGCCTGTACCTCGGTTACCAGTGTTGTGTCAGCCTTGCAGAAGACCTGTGAATGAGGAAAGCACCGTCTCATTTGCAGGTACACCAGCCTGTCTGGGTCTGATGTGCGTTCTGCTGAAGGTCCTCCATGCATTTAGATGTGAGACCACTAATCCTCTCTCCTATGGTTTCAGTGTTTGCCCTTTCTACCAAGCATCCGATTTCCATGGCAGGTTCCCTGACAGCTTTGTGTATAGGTATCCCCTTAGCAATATTCCCCAACTAAGTACGCTGCCAGTCTACGGTGTTCTTAAACATAGTTTTCATGGACTCTATGGCCTCAGTAAACACAGTCAAATCACAACTCCCATGCTCCCTCACGTCATCTGTGTTTGGTGTGCAGAGGTGTGAAGCTGGCAAAGTATATGGTTGACGGGTTAAATGGATCCTCAGGGGCCACCTGTCTCCTCGTCAACAACCCACTCTGACCCATGTGACTCATTACCATCTTCTGTGACCAGAAAAGCAGGCTATTCTCGGTCTTCGCTCGACAAATGGTGGAACGAATTTTCCACCACAGTCAGGACAGCCGAAACCCGCCCAATTTTCCACAGACGACTAAAAACACATACTCACACTGTCTTTTACTATCCTGCACTTTGCTAACTAACAAATCTACCTTGCCTATATTACTCCCTAGTACTATACTAATATACCTATACTACTATGCACTCAAGACTGTAGCACCCAAGTTTCAACACTGTTTGATGAACAAACACTTACCCTTAGCTGCCAGAGTTGTTCCCTTCCTGCTGACTTGTTGTACAGAACTTGTAAGTGGCTTTGGAGAAAAGCATCAGCTAAATGACTCAATGTAAATGTGATGTAAATGTGACCAGATTCTGAGTATCAGCCTCCATGATTCACTTCAGTGCTCTCCTTATCAACATTCCATGGGCTTTCCAACCCAGACGGAATCAGCAGACATCTAGTCAAACTTGATAAAAGGTTTCATTATTTTTTTATTAGCCTTTTATTTAGATTTCTTTTACATTTGGTTGTCAAGAAGTCACAGACTTACAGTCACACAGCCACCAGAAAAACATAGGGTTAAGGTTAACTAGCATTATTAAATAACAAATCACAGGGTCACTGACTCTGGGCCGCTACAAACAAGGTTAATTATTTACAGTATTTAACTGTTTGAAAAATCTCTTTGCATTCCTGGTACATGCAATGTGCTCTGCATATAAAGAGATTCTAAATCGAACCATGATTCTCTCAAAACCTTGACCATTCATTATTCATGGCATGACAGCGATCTAAAACCTCTTTTCCACCGCAAGGCCAAGTGAGGCTTGCTAGGGGCCAGGGCCAACCGGAGACATTAGTAAGGTGAAGGTGAGAGGCATGTCTAATCTGTAAACCCTGGATGGTCCTGCTTGGCCCCCTATTGGAAACCGAGCCGGTGTAATGGTGCGCTACAGGGCATGGATGCAGCGCTGACCGACTCTCTCTGAATGTCTAACCGAGGCCGTATCTCACCGACTGATCTGCTCTCCACCTATAGAAGCAAACCCTGCCACAGCCACCACCGCTTTATCATATCCTCCTCAGCAGGAAGAAGGTTGTGGTACGTAGTAATATGGCTCTTGTGTGTGTCGTCCGTGAGTGCGGGCGCGTGTATATGTGTGATGGTGTGTGCTCATCAGACATCCCCCTCCTCTAGTCTCCTCTCCTCTCCTCTAGTCTCTTCTCCTCTCCTCTTGTCTCTTCTCCTCTCCTCTTGTCTCTTCTCCTCTCCTCTAGTCTCTTCTCCTCTCCTCTAGTCTCTTCTCCTCTCTTCTCCTCTCCTCTCCTCTCTTCTCTTCTCCTCTCCTCTTGTCTCTTCTCCTCTCTAGTCTCTTCTCCTCTCCTCTCCTCTCTTCTAGTCTCTTCTCCTCTCCTCTTGTCTCTTCTCCTCTCTAGTCTCTTCTCCTCTCCTCTAGTCTTTTCTCCTCTCCTCTCTAGTCTCTTCTCCTCTCCTCTAGTCTCTTCTCCTCTCCTCTCTAGTCTCTTGTCGTCTCCTCTCTAGTCTCTTCTCCTCTCCTCTCGTCTCTTCTCCTCTCCTCTCCTCTAGTCTCTTCTCCTCTCCTCTAGTCTCTTCTCCTCTCCTCTAGTCTCTTCTCCTCTCTTCTCCTCTCCTCTTGTCTCTTCTCTTCTCCTCTCCTCTTGTCTCTTCTATTCTCCTCTAGTCTCTTCTCCTCTCCTCTAGTCTCTTCTCTTCTCCTCTAGTCTCTTCTCCTCTCCTCTAGTCTCTTCTCCTCTCCTCTTGTCTCTTCTCCTCTCCTCTAGTCTCTTCTCCTCTCCTCTAGTCTCATCTCCTCTAGTCTCTTCTCTTCTCCTCTAGTCTCTTCTCCCCTCCTCTCCTCTCCTCTAGTCTCTTTTCCTCTCCTCTAGTCTCCTCTCCTCTCCTCTAGTCTCTTCTCCTCTCCTCTAGTCTCTTCTCCTCTCCTCTTGTCTCTGCTCCTCTCCTCTAGTCTCTTCTCCTCTCCTCTAGTCTCTTCTCCTCTCCTCTAGTCTTCTCTCATCTCCTCTCCTCTAGTCTCTTCTCCTCTCCTCTCCTCTAGTCTATTCTCTTCTCCCTTCCTCTCCTCTCCTCTCTTCTCCTCTCTTCTCCTCTAGTCTATTCTCTTCTCCTCTCCTCTAGTCTCTTCTCTTCTCCTCTCCTCTCCTCTAGTCTCTTCTCCTCTCCTCTCCTCTAGTCTCTCCTCCTCTCCTCTAGTCTCTTCTCCTCTCCTCTAGTCTCTTCTCCTCTCCTCTAGTCTCTTCTCCTCTCCTCTTGTCTCTTTCCTCTACTCTCTTCTCCTCTCCTCTAGTCTCCTCTCCACTCCTCTAGTCTCCTCTCCTCTCCTCTAGTCTCTTCTCCTCTCCCCTAGTCTCTTCTCCTCTCCTCTAGTATCCTCTCCTCTCCTCTAGTCTCTTCTCCTCTCCTCTAGTCTCCTCTCCTCTCCTCTAGTCTCTTCTCCTCTCCTCTAGTCTCTTCTCCTCTCCTCTCCTCTAGTCTCTTCTCCTCCCCTCTAGTCTCTTCTCCTCTCCTCTAGTCTCTTCTCCTCTCCTCTTGTCTCCTCTCCTCTCCTCTAGTCTCTTCTCCTCTCCTCTAGTCTCTTCTCCTCTCCTCTAGTCTCCTCTCCTCTCCTCTAGTCTCTTCTCCTCTCCTCTTGTCTCCTCTAGTCTCTTCTCCTCTCCTCTTGTCTCTTATCCTCTCCTCTAGTCTCTTCTCCTCTCTTGTCTCTTCTCCTCTCCTCTAGTCTCTTATCCTCTCCTCTAGTCTCTTCTCCTCTCCTCTAGTCTCCTCTCCTCTAGTCTCTTCTCCTCTCTTCTCCTCTAGTCTCTTCTCCTCTCCTCTCCTCTAGTCTATTCTCTTCTCCCCTCCTCTCTTCTCCTCTAGTCTATTCTCTTCTCCTCTCCTCTAGTCTCTTCTCTTCTCCTCTCCTCTCCTCTAGTCTCTTCTCCTCTCCTCTCCTCTAGTATCTCCTCCTCTCCTCTAGTCTATTCTCCTCTCCTCTAGTCTCTTCTCCTCTCCTCTAGTCTCTTCTCCTCTCCTCTTGTCTCTTCTCCTCTAGTCTCTTCTCCTCTCCTCTAGTCTCCTCTCCACTCCTTTAGTCTCCTCTCCTCTAGTCTCTTCTCCTCTCCCCTAGTCTCCTCTCCTCTCCTCTAGTCTCCTCTCCTCTCCTCTAGTCTCTTCTCCTCTCCTCTAGTCTCCTCTCCTCTCCTCTAGTCTCTTCTCCTCTCCTCTCCTCTAGTCTCTTCTCCTCTCCTCTCCTCTCCTCTAGTCTCTTCTCCTCCCCTCTAGTCTCTTCTCCTCCTCTAGTCTCTTCTCCTCTCCTCTTGTCTCCTCTCCTCTCCTCTAGTCTCTTCTCCTCTCCTCTAGTCTCTTCTCCTCTCCTCTAGTCTCCTCTCCTCTCCTCTAGTCTCTTCTCCTCTCCTCTTGTCTCGTCTAGTCTCTTCTCCTCTTGTCTCTTATCCTCTCCTCTAGTCTCTTCTCCTCTCTTGTCTCTTCTCCTCTCCTCTAGTCTCTTCTCCTCTCCTCTAGTCTCTTCTCCTCTCCTCTAGTCTCTTCTCCTCTCCTCTAGTCTCCTCTCCTCTAGTCTCTTCTCCTCTCTTCTCCTCTAGTCTATTCTCTTCTCCTCTCCTCTAGTCTCTTCTCTTCTCCTCTCCTCTAGTCTCTTCTCCTCTCCTCTCCTCTAGTCTCTCCTCCTCTCCTCTCCTCTAGTCTCTTCTCCTCTCCTCTAGTCTATTCTCCTCTCCTCTTGTCTCTTCTCCTCTAGTCTCTTCTCCTCTCCTCTCCTCTCCTCTAGTCTCTTCTCCTCTCCTCTCCTCTAGTCTCTCCTCCTCTCCTCTCCTCTAGTCTCTTCTCCTCTCCTCTAGTCTCTTCTCCACTCCTCTAGTCTCCTCTCCTCTCCTCTAGTCTCTTCTCCTCTAGTCTCTTCTCCTCTCCTCTAGTCTCTTCTCCTCTAGTCTCTTCTCCTCTAGTCTCTTCTCCTCTCCTCTAGTCTCCTCTCCACTCCTCTAGTCTCCTCTCCTCTCCTCTAGTCTCTTCTCCTCTAGTTTCTTCTCCTCTAGACTTTTCTCCTCTCCTCTAGTCTCCTCTCCTCTCCTCTAGTCTCTTCTCCTCTCCTCTCCTCTAGTCTATTCTCCTCTCCTCTTGTCTCTTCTCCTCTCCTCTAGTCTCCTCTCCTCTAGTCTCTTCTCCTCTCCTCTAGTCTCCTCTCCTCTCCTCTAGTCTCTTCTCCTCTCCTCTAGTCTCTTCTCCTCTCCTCTAGTCTCTTCTCCTCTCCTCTAGTCTCCTCTCCTCTCCTCTAGTCTCCTCTCCTCTCCTCTAGTCTCTTCTCCTCTCCTCTCTAGTCTCTTCTCCCCTCTTCTCCTCTCCTCTAGTCTCTTCTCCTCTCCTCTCATCTAGTCTCTTCTCCTCTCCTATTGTCTCTTCTCCTCTAGTCTCTTCTCCTCTCCTCTCCTCTAGTCTCCTCTCCTCTCCTCTAGTCTCCTCTCCTCTCCTCTAGTCTCTTCTCCTCTCTTCTAGTCTCTTCTCCTCTAGTCTCCTCTCCTTTAGTCTCTTCTCCTCTCCTCTAGTCTCTTCTCCTCTCCTCTAGTCTCTTCTCCTCTCCTCTCCTCTAGTCTCCTCTCCTCTCCTCTAGTCTCTTCTCCTCTCCTCTCTAGTCTCTTATCCCCTCTTCTCCTCTCCTCTAGTCTCTTCTCCTCTCCTCTCCTCTAGTCTCTTCTCCTCTCCTCTAGTCTCTTCTCCTCTCCTCTCCTCTCCTCTAGTCTCTTCTCTTCTCCTCTCCTCTCATCTAGTCTCTTCTCCTCTCCTCTTGTCTCTTCTCCTCTAGTCTCTTCTCCTCTCCTCTAGTCTCCTCTCCTCTCCTCTAGTCTTTTCTCCTCTCCTCTAGTCTCCTCTCCTCTCTAGTCTCTTCTCCCCTCTTCTCCTCTCCTCTAGTCTCTTCTCCTCTCCTCTAGTCTCCTCTCCTCTCCTCTCTAGTCTCTTCTCCCCTCTTCTCCTCTCCTCTAGTCTCTTCTCCTCTCCTCTCCTCTAGTCTCTTTTCTCTTCTCCTCTCCTCTCCTCTAGTCTCTTCTCTTCTCCTCTCCTCTCATCTAGTCTCTTCTCCTCTCCTCTTGTCTCTTCTCCTCTAGTCTTTTCTCCTCTCCTCTAGTCTCATCTCCTCTCCTCTAGTCTCTTCTCCTCTCTTCTAGTCTCCTCTCCTCTAGTCTCTTCTCCTCTCCTCTTGTCTCTTCTCCTCTCCTCTAGTCTCCTCTCTTCTAGTCTCTTCTCCTCTCCTCGCCTCTAGTCTCTTCTCCTCTCCTCTTGTCTCTTCTCCTCTCCTCTAGTCTCTTCTCCTCTCCTCTAGTCTCCTCTCCCCTCCTCTAGTCTCTTCTCCTCTCCTCTAGTCTCTTCTCCTCTCCTCTAGTCTCTTCTCCTCTCCTCTAGTCTCTTCTCCTCTCCTCTAGTCTCCTCTCCTCTCCTCTAGTCTCTTCTCCTCTCCTCTCCTCTAGTCTCCTCTCCTCTCCTCTAGTCTCTTCTCCTCTCCTCTCTAGTCTCTTCTCCCCTCTTCTCCTCTCCTCTAGTCTCTTCTCCTCTCCTCTCCTCTCCTCTCCTCTAGTCTCTTCTCTTCTCCTCTCCTCTCATCTAGTCTCTTCTCCTCTCCTCTTGTCTCTTCTCCTCTAGTCTCTTCTCCTCTCCTCTCCTCTAGTCTCCTCTCCTCTCCTCTAGTCTCCTCTCCTCTCCTCTAGTCTCCTCTCCTCTCCTCTAGTCTCTTCTCCTCTCTTCTAGTCTCTTCTCCTCTAGTCTTCTCTCCTCTAGTCTCCTCTCCTCTCCTCTAGTCTCTTCTCCTCTCCTCTAGTCTCCTCTCCTCTCCTCTAGTCTCTTCTCCTCTCCTCTAGTCTCTTCTCCTCTCCTCTAGTCTCTTCTCTTCTCCTCTAGTCTCTTCTCCTCTCCTCTAGTCTCTTCTCCTCTCCTCTAGTCTCTTCTCCTCTTGTCTCCTCTCCTCTCCTCTCCTCTAGTCTCTTCTCCTCTCCTCTAGTCTCTTCTCCTCTCCTCCTCTCCTCTAGTCTCTTCTCCTCTCCTCTAGTCTCTTCTCCTCTCCTCTAGTCTCTTCTCCTCTCCTCTTCTCCTCTCCTCTAGTCTCTTCTCCTCTCCTCTCCTCTCCTCTAGTCTCTTCTCCTCTCCTCTAGTCTCTTCTCCTGAGGCCACGAACGAATTGGAGGATGAGTGTGGGAAGGATGCTATGAGAGATTAGAGCCATATGAAATCCGTTAAATTTTTTCCCAAATTCCATAATTTTTTTTCCCAAATTCCGTTTTTTCCGTTTTAATATTTCAGAATTCTGTATTTTGCTTTGTACGCTCATTTTACCATCAGAAAAAGTGTCTAATAAGTGGGAATGAATAAATGTCCACAATTTAATAAGATATAACAGTCCATTTAATAGGGCTGTCTTAAATACTTCAAAGCTTCGTTCGATGGGCATGGGATTCGAATATGAAAATAAAATTTGATTTTTAAAAAATATAAAAATATAAATGATATATATATATTTTTTTGCAAAATCAACTCTGCCTCTCTTTGTTAACTACAACAAGCAATGCTGTTTGTTATTTAAGATGAGGTCGGACTCGGAACTGACAGATTTGTGTTCATTGTGCTGCTTTTATAAAGCCTCAAATGATGGCTTACAATATTTCATGAAAACAAAGTGTTTTGTTTGTCTAAGATTTAAAAAGGTTTAAACTTTAAAGCACTGACAAAGTTGAACAAAGTGCTGTACAAGTCCCACAACATTAAAAAAAAAATATATATATATATATATATATATATAATTTTTTTTTTTTTTTTTTTTTTTTTTTTAACAGTTGATTCCATTTTTATTGCTCAATTCCGCGATTCCGTCCGCGATTCCGTGATCGCGGATTTCATATGGCTCTATGAGAGATGCTGTTGATTCATGTGACACCGTTCTAGTTGAAGAGGCTACAAGGCCTGGCTTAGGCTGCCAGCCTTCCCACAGTAGCTCTATTGTTCCTGATGCTTCACTTGTGGGCAGAGATGGTCCCAGTATGTCAGTTGATGATTCTGACATTGATTCACGTGTCCACACTGACTCTCTGCCATGCACTTGCTGTGCTAGTCAACCTAGTTACCTGTGTCCTGTGGAGCAGGAGCCGCCTTCGCGACCTGGTCTGATGAGTGGCAACCATTTTGATCAGGACAAGGTTATTTTGTGTGACGCCATTTTGGATGGTATTCCAGACGCTTTTGTGACTGATGTATTGCCATGTCTCAGGGATGGTGGGGTTGTACCTGAGGTGGTGCATCCTACTCTGGATGTTCACGGTTTGCAGTGTCCTGAACTGCCAGTGCCAGGTGGGATGGATATGGGCGCTGTGGTGGCATCAGAGATCTATGGTTTTTGTTTTTCTGTGTTCTGTCCTGTTGAGCGCAGTGAGCTTAGCTCTCATATTGATTTTGGTTTGCAGTCTATTTTTGACAGGTTAGTATCGGTGGAGGGACCTGTTGAAGTGGAGCTCATATATGATAAGGTCTTGGTTTGTCGATGGGGTCCTAAGTCTTACGCCTCAGTGGAGGAGGAGCCTGCCCCACTCCAGCCATATACCGCAGTGGAGGAACCTTTTGTGAGGTCTAGCTTGCCCGAGAGTTGGGACAGGGTTGTTTTTTGTTTTACACAGCATTGGCGATGTTCCACAGTGGGGAGCATGCGACAGTTGCGACACGGTTGATGGTCGTGTTCGACAGGGGCCGGCCCGTTATCGCTGTTGTGGTAGTGGCCCTGACAACTAATGGGTCACGATTTTCTTTTGTGTTTACGGGTTTGATGTGTAGTGGTTGCCTCTTGGGCAACCATTTTGGTGGGGGAGGTGTTATGTACCATGAGCTTGATTACGCCTGTGTCACTGCAGACAGGTGATGGCTGCTAATTAGCTGATTGCTGCTGATTGGAAACATGCCTGGCAGCTTAAAGCTAGTCTCTCAGTCACACATGCAACCTGACTGTGGCTAGAGGAGTGTGTGGAAACAGAGACTTGTCACGTTCTCCCATTCTTTGTTCTTTAGTTTGTACCAGTATTTCATTGTTAGAGTAGTCTTTTGGGTTAAACACGGGTTTTGGTGTCGGTTTGCACATAGGTTGCGTCCCTTTGAGCCAGGGTCGTAACAGTTTGTATGTTTTATTAGTGCAGTTGATATCATAACAATATATTGACGATCAAATCCAATAAGTCAAACAGTTTAGTCTAGTCTGCTAACTAACTCACACTTGTTAATCAGCATTGGCTAACTTGAGCTAGGTAAGGGGTTGTAGACTGTTGTTCTCATTATCCAACGAGTCATAAAAAAAATAGGCGACAGACTTTTGCAATTAATGTTATCAGCCCGATAGCCTCAAGCACTTGACCACTGTTGTAAAACAGGTTCAGCCACAGACAGCCAGGCAAGATTGGGGAACTTGACCACGTTTTGTGTAGTTACCGTTAGCTCCACTTGCTAGCACCGTCGTGTGTATGTGTATGATTTCGCACACAAAGTAGAGCTGTTTTTTTTAGAGGAAAGATTGAAAACTGTTCATGGGGAGGGTGTAAAATGCTGCTTCCTGCACTTTTCCTAGCTTATGGGAACAGATTCTAGTGAGATATTGTGGTTCATTTTGATATTCATATTCTCTAGTATCATACAAGTAATCTAAAAAACTATGGTATTTGGAAGTTATTGATTGTAAAATATTGTCAACAGAAAAAAGATGACAATTATGTAAAAATTATACTGGCTTTGTGATTTCAAAAGCTAAATAATGTTATACAATTATAGAATTGGATGTTAAATGCATTTAGTTTCTAACTCCATTTGTCTTTTACAGATACCTAAATATTTGAAGCATTTCTCCCACCAATCTGAATGTGGATGGGGCAACCTCTTAGATTTTGTAAGTATGTAGGCTACAAAGACATTTATAATACACAGATAATTCCATAGGCCTACATCAGATGACAAACAATAAAACTCATTTTGAAATAGATGAATCAACATAAAAAACATTAACATAAGCATACCATGGCCTAATGCTTAGTTCAAAATATTGTTGCAGTGTTTTATCTGTAGGGTTTGATATGGTTTTGCAGGTAGTGTGCTATAAATCATATTAGCGCTTTAAAAAGGAGCTGGCTCTAAGCGTTAATTTTTGTGGGCGTGTGTGAGTTGTACTGGTCAGCTTCCAGGTGTGAGTGTGATCAGTTGTACTGGTCAGCTTCCAGGTGTGAGTGTGTGATCAGGGCGCTCCTCCGCTGCAAGGTTAAAAATATATTGAACTATCATCTGAAAGATGGCACTTGTTACTGACATCACCATTGATTCATTGTTCTTTGTCTTTATTCACAGATGCAGTCCGAATGTGACCATGTAAAGTGTGTGACATTTCATTATCTCCCAGGTATGAGTTGCTAAAACATTTTAGGCTGAGACACTTCCACTATGGCCACACATGCCGGTATCCATGTGTGTATGCAGATTGTCCACGTACATTCACAACTTGGACGAACCTTTCGAGTCACACATATCGAACACACAGGAAGCTAGAAACAGCAGATGTTCAGTTAACTACGTGCTCATGCCAGACATGTGGATGTGAGGAACTTTCAACTGAGAAGGAATACTTTAGTCATGTAAATCAACATCTTAGGCAGTATGAAGCCATAACTTGTATGTTTGAGGGATGTGTGTTTCAGACAAACATATGGTACGTTTAACTCTCGTAAAAATCGGTAACATAATCCCCACGCACTCAGATTTTAAGGCAGGTGTCGTTAAAGTCACTACTCAGTCTAACAAATCTGGTAATCCTGTGTAGATGATAGCCCCTCGTATTCTGCCGACATAGATGTTGGTCAGATGGTCAGAGTGGTCAAGGTTCAGAAGACCTTCCAAAAGTTACCTTCAGAGTCCTTTTTGAAGGTGAAGACGATGCAAGAAAACTAACTATTGAATCCTGAATACCGCTATCTGTGGAGGAATTGGCTCTTGAAATGAAGACTTTCTTTAGAGTGACGGAGCAATTCAGACTTCAGTACAAAGATGTAGACTTTGAGGGGGCTTTCTCACTAGCCATCCGGGGTCGAATCCGAGCACGATCGCCCCAAAATTTGTGTGATGAGAACGCTCCATTCCGTCACCGGGGACGCTGATTTGCTCCATGCCGGTACCAGAAAAGGTGGTTTTGGGAGCGAATCAGGGTCCCCGGCAAATGGAACGATCGCAGATGTGCAAACAAACTGTACCAAAACACGGAAGAGGCTTGCTGTAACGAGTGGTTCTGTTGGTGCGAACCTGCTTGCCCAGAATAGAGTTGTATTCATACTTGAATTTAAAAATATTATTTAGGTCTGTAGATTTGGGATTGTAGTCTGTAAAACCTGCTCCAATGAGGGAATCTGTGTTGCAATTCAGCCCAGCGCTTACGTCTCTCTCTTGACAGCAGCCTGCAGCCCTGCACCCTTAACACTTTCAGTGCCAACGATGAGATTTCTCGTTAGTTCATGCCAACCGTTGAGTGCCAGCCGACGAGAGATCTCGTTTTTAATCGTTATTTTTTTTTATTATCGATTTCCATTCATTTTTCATCAATCTAGCCTCACGTTACCAGTGGGAATCTGTCTGAGCTCGAACAGGGAAAATACCGCCCCCTATCTTCTCTCCGGATGGTACTGCACCACATTGGATTGGATTGAATGAACTTGTCAGGCATGTAATCCGAGCCTACTGGAGTCATCGCCCACCATCAGAACAGCGGAGAATTATGTGTTTCCAGTACCCAGCGTTGGATCAATAAACGCGATCGATATTTGGAATGGCGATCAGGAATTGGAATAATCTTTTTGGAGAACATCTGATCTGAGGTAAGGAATCTATTTTACCAGTCTTGGGATAATCAGAGCTATTTTCACCTATATATCAGTGTGTGCCATATGTGTGTATGTGTGTGTGCGATCAGGAAATAAGAGAATCGATTTTTCAGCCCGCTTCTATAGCGTGCATAAGTACACATATATACTATCGATAATCTAGCGTTTATTTGAAAACTATTCATAAATAGGCAGAAAAATGACAACGTGTTTTGTGTATTCCAGTGTATTCCAGTAAAGGGCGTTTATCACAGAATCTTTCTTTTTTTCTGAAACTTTCAAAAAACAAGCGTTTTTCAAAAAGGTATAAAACGGAAATTAACCGATTAAAAAAACAATCCGTTTCGACAATGTTGACTGCAAACAAGTCATTGATAAGCGACGGCCATATTAGACATGGTATAGAGAGAGCATATTATATCTTATGATAAGATATAATGTGCCGTCTCAATACCACCTTAAGGCTCTCTTCACTTCTCACATGCTTCTCCATCTCTGTGTGTATGCGTGTGCGTGTTGGGCGAGTGTGTGTCTGAGAGGGAGAGACGATAGTGCTGCCGGTAAAGCACGTCATTCTATCTCATTTGATCCCGAAATGCTTTATCCGAGAGCAAGAAGGGTTGAAACGCCAACTATAGCAAACCAACTAGGTGCATACGCCACCTGCTGTATTGGAGTGTTGCTCTCCTCAATTGTGCTTGGGAACAAAACGAGATTGTAGTGTGGAAGCAGGCCAGAGGGGGGAGTGGGAGGGGGGGCTATCGCTCTCGAGGACGGAACGGACCAACCGTTCCTAAAGACAAAACTCCCTGATAATCAGTTTATGAACCTCTTTTCAACTTCAGACGTTCAACATAGAAGTACTTTGAAAGTGGTGTGCTTACCGTGTGAGGCTACCTGCTCAGTAATGTCTTCAACTCCACCCACTAAAGATACCTGCTCCACAATCCCAGGGACTCTCCCCAATGCCAGCTCCTCAAAGCAAGAATAGCAGCAATGATACCATCGCATTGTCATCTCCTGAGTCCCGGTCTTGCTCTTGGCCTGAATCCTTTGTCATACCACGCTTTTCATATTGTGCCGAGATGATGCTCCAGATGGGAAATGATGAGTGATGTGCAAATGGAACTTTACTATCTATCTATCACCCCGAAAGTCAGATCTGATATTCTAGAAGGCCTTGCGGAAGAAATTATAAGTACACAGCATATCCAAGGGATGATCAGTTTAAAAAAGTAGCTTAGGCCTTGATACACAGTACACCCACCCATGTTTGCTTGAGAAAGGAACTCGCACTGGGTACTGCGGAAGGAAGCACTACATCATCATGGTCAATGATGAACTTCCGCACCAAGCCCGAGCTGGACACCCAGAAGTCACTCACTCACACTCAACTCACTTTGGAACAAACAGAATGGTCAGGGGAAACCTGTCCAAGCCTTCCAAGAGGGCGAAACCACAGAGCCTAGAGGTGGAAAGGGCTGCTCTCTTGACCGAGGTAAAGAAAAAGAAAAAGGACGAGGCAGTGATCAAGGAGAAGATGCAGCGTACCTTCTCGTACAGAAGACAGGAAGTTCTCCAGGAGCCAACTGTTTGAAGTTGGTGAAGTAAGTGTAGTAAGTTAACCCATTTGTTTTAAATGAAGATGCAAATTACATCCAGTGTTACACATCTTGTTTACAGTAAAGTATATCCTGTCTTTCTTCTCCCTTTCAGGTCAACTTGAAGTTCATGCGTTTAACAACTGTTCCTCTGATTTCATTGGACAACTGGACAGATACACTGATGGCCATCTACAGGCCATCTACAGGCCATCTACAGGCCCAGAGAGACATTTGCTTTTATATGGCGCAGCTTTTAAATGGCGCCACTTTGAGTCGCCATGTTACATGTTTGAAGAATACAATTTTAAATGCAACAGAGTGGTCTGATTGTTTATGTATGTATTGTACAGTAGTTACATATTGTAGGTGTGGGGTGAATGGATACAAAAAATCAATTGGGTATTAATCATTAAAAAAAACAATGTATTTAGATTACATTTAGTTTATTGCATAAACCTGGTTATTATGCATTTCAATCAAATAGGCTTTATTAATACTGAATACATAAACCTGGTTATTATGCATTTCAAACAAATAGGCTTTATTCATATTGAATACTTAAAACCTAGTTAACCTGGTTATTATGCATTTCAAACAAATAGGCTTTATTAATACTGAATAAACCTGGTTATTATGCATTTAAAACAAATAGGCAGCGATACATCAAATTGCATGTATTACTTTTTAAGTTAAAACGTATGTAATGCAAATGAATGGATATTTTATATGCAATTAAATTACGTAAATCTTAAAGATTAGGCTTAAATATTTCTTCTCTAGTCTCCTCCTCTAGTCTCCTCTGTTCCACTCCTCTCCTCCTCTCGTCTCCTCTCGTCTCCTCTGCTCCTCTCCTCCTCTAGTCTCCTCTCCTCCTCTAGTCTCCTCTCCTCTTCTAGTCTCCTCGTCTCGTCTTCTCTGCTCCTCTCTTCTCCTCTCCTCCTCTAGTCTCCTCTCCTGGTGGTGTAGTGGTTAACACTGTCGCCTCACAGCAAGAAGGTCCAGGGTTCGATTCACGCTTGGGGACCAGGTTTCCATGATGCCAGGTACCCAGGTGGGATATCTCCCAGGCCTTTCTGTGTGGAGTTTGCATGTTCTCCCCGTGCTCGCAAGGGTTTCCCCCCCGATAAGATAAACCCAATGGAAAAACATGCACAACAACAGATCGCTAACGCTGTGGCGTCCTTGACGAAGACGGACAGGAGCACTTGGATTGGTCCCCTGGCGCGGCTCACGTTGACGCCTGTCTGCTCCCGGCTGCCCTTGGGGGGGAAGGACGACGGGATGGGTTAATCGCAGAGACGAATCGCATCTGCGATCCTAAAGAGACAATGCATGCGTGTGTGTTCCGGTGTGTGTGCTAAACTAACCGCTGTGTGTACCACTAAAAAAACATTGAGTGTCGTTGCATGCCAAATAAAGACCTCTGCAACAGGTCCTGCATTATTATTATTATCTTCTAGTCTCCTCGTCTCGTCTTCTCTGCTCCTCTCTTCTCCTCTCCTCCTCTAGTCTCGTCTTCTAGTCTCCTCGTCTTCTCTGCTCCTCTCTTCTCCTCTCCTCCTCTAGTCTCCTCTCCTCTTCTAGTCTCCTCGTCTCGTCTTCTCTGCTCCTCTCGTCTCCTCTGCTCCTCTCCTCCTCTAGTCTCCTCGTCTCATCTGCTCCTCTCCTCTAGTCTCCTCTCCTCTAGTCTCCTCGTATCCTCTGCTCCTCTCCTCTCTCCTCCTCTCCTCCTCTAGTCTCCTCTCCTCTAGTCTCCTTTCCTCTAGTCTCCTCTTGTATCCTCTCCTCATCTCGTCTCCTCTCCTTCTCTAGTCTCCTCGTCTCATCTGCTCCTCTCCTCTAGTCTCCTCTCCTCTAGTCTCCTCTTGTCTCCTCTCCTCCTCTAGTCTCCACATCTCATCTCATCTGCTCCTCTCCTCTAGTCTCCTCTTGTCTCCTCTCCTCCTCTAGTCTCCACATCTGCTCTTCTCCTCTCGTCTCCTCTCGTCTCCTCTCGTCTCCTCTCGTCTCGTCTCGTCTCCTCTCCTCTCCTCTCCTCTCCTCTCCTCTCCTCTCCTCTCCTCTCCTCTCCTCTCCTCTCCTCTCCTCTCCTCCCCCCACGGGATCCCATCTGGCCGCGAGCCGAGCACGAGCCCTGGCGGTACAGGATTAAGAGACAAGGTCTGGATTGATGCGGTCCGACAGCGGGGGTCATAGAGTCGGCTCCGTGCTCGTCATTTAGGACCCGGCGTCGGAATGCAAAGCGGTTCCACTGACACTGAGCGGTTTAAGCCCCGCAGTGATGGTGCTGCGCGGGGGCCACAGAGGGACCAGGGGCCACGTTGTAACTTGTATACATAAGACCACCGTGGTGGTCACTGTCACCCTGCTCCCTGTCCCCATGGAGACCATGTCACTTGTACTCGCTGTCTGCTACGCTGACGGACACCGCTGTTGTGTACCGGACCTTAAGTGACGTTGTGCATGTATATATAGTTTGTATGCGAGAGGTTTTACTGCGTTTTTAATGTACGGCAATGTGTGTGTGTGTGTCTGTGCGCGCTTGTTGTGCAGTCTATCAAGACCCAGATGTATGCACGGCTGTGCAGTGTGCGCTGAGAAGATCTTGGGGATCATGCAGTTTATCCCAATGTTTTGCTGTCTGCCTCTGGGAAGCAGATAAAGATGTTATTTCCTCAATGAAAGGAAAAACTCTTTAATAAGATCTTTAATATAATAAAATATAAAAATGTTCACATCGTGCACAGTTTGTACAACTGGCCTATTTATATAATTTTTTTTAATAATTCTATTATATTCTATTCTATTGATGCTTCTATTCTAATTTAGTTTATATTGTTTTATTCCACCTTTTTATTTTATTCTACTGTAATTGTCTGTTAATGTTGCACCAAAAACGACCAAATCAAATTCCTTGTATGTGAAACCTACTTGGCAATAAAGACCTTTTCTGATTCTGATTCTGGTAACTTAAAAAACAAGAATGGCCTGGCGGGCAATATGTGGGCAACAATATGGTAGAGAAACTATTATTATTGTTATTATTATTATTATTATGCATAATCTATGGCCTTTTCTTTTGCCATATATTTCCACTACATCTGGAACGACTCCAGCAGAATACAAATCAGTGTCCTACAGCAATACTGTTTGTGGTTAAACCCAATACCCTGCTCTTATTTGGACCCATAATATGAGACTTTCCACAAAGACGGATGATCATGCGCGCCCACGCACACAAAGGGAGAAGGAAGGAATGAAAAAGGAATGTAGAGTTTCAGTCTATTATTATCCTTCATTAAACATGATGATAATATTACACTAGATGCAGTGCACCGATACCGAAACTGATATTGGACCAATACCAGGCAAAAATAACTATTGCTAGGATTTACCCTGGTATTGAAATCCAATACCAAGGCTTGATTTTCTGCATTTGATTGATGCTAGATCTGTCTAATGGAGAAAATGGATATCAAACATTACTGTTCAATGACCCCAGACTAATGGTTTAAGTTATCTTTACTGTTCAGCAAATGGATAGGATTGATAAGCTACTCTATACATCAGACCGGCAGATCCGGGTACTTTGTTTTTATTTTCTCGCGGCCACGCCCACTTTTGGAAAACACAGAGGTGATGTCACAGGTAGGGCTGTGAAAATTCAGAGGATCCGGCTGTCAATCAATTAACATGTACACTAGGAATGCACCAATCCCGACACTGGTATTAAGATAATTTCCTTGAAACCGAACATGTCAAATAGATTTTTTGCCTTTTTCACACATTGAAGGATGTGCTGTAACATATCTGATAGAAAAAATGGATAATACTTCATACATTCTTGTCCAACGACCTGAACTCGACCCAAAATCGACAAAGTCTAGTTGAGAAAAAGTAATGGATTGGTTGGCTCTGAATGAGCTGATAGTTTAAAGGTAGAATCTGTAGTGCCGTTTTGGTCTGATGTATGGGTTGGAGTTTAGTAACTCTCCAGACCTCTTTTGGCAGAGCCTGAGGTGTGGCCAGCCATAGCAACCCCTCTCCTATCCCCACTCAACTCCAACTCACACATCAGAGAAAAACAAAATAAATGTAAACAAAGTGCAGTACCAAGACTCTTTGCCTAGAGATCGCTGTTTGACGACATTACAGATTGTAACTTTAAAGTTTAATCTTTTGAATTGGTCAACATTGACAATATACTATAGTGTTAGTGCATTCCTTCATGTGGAATGTACTTTACACTCAACAAGCCAGCTCTGAATCAGTGTGTGGAATACATGCACAACATTTAAAAACAACATGTTATGTCCGTTCAAATACTTTCGTAGCAATTATATTAGACAGATATACAGCTGTGTCAGACCTTCAACATCAAAACAGAACATGTGTAATTCAGGAGGACGATCAAAACATCCACTGATCTGTCACATGCACGATCGGATGACATCACAAAGCAAAGACATCTGAGCACAACATGTCTTTAACACCATCCAATGATCTGCCATATGCACTATCAGATGACACGACAGAGCAAATACACTCGAGCACAACATGTCTTTAACACAGTGGTGGAAAAAAATGTCTTACTTAAGTACAATTTCTAGCTACTTGTACTTTACGTGAGTATTTTCATTTTAGGGAACTTTATAACTTTACTCCACTACATTTATCTGAACCAATCAGTTTCTAGTTACTTTGAAGAAAAATATTTTGCATAGAAAACATGGCAAAAATTTATGAAGATTATATACTTTCACATTTGAGGCCTGACAACTTCACGAGGATGTAATCAGAGCAGTATAACTGGACCACTTACCACTTTAATGTAGGGGATGCAGATAGATGGTTATCCTACCATCGTAATTCTACACATAGTGGAATCATTATGAACAGGTAGGGTCCTATCACAAGCGGGAGTTTTCAGAACCAGCCTATCAGAATGGAGTACCTGAGTGGAGTCCCACAGTGACGGCGTGTCCAGGCATGTTTTTATAGATCTTTTCCCCCCTCCATTTTCCTCCGATTTTCTCCCATCCCAATGTTAGTCGTTATGCCAATTCCCAATCCCCTTCCTGGTCGCTGCGCACTTACCCCCCACAGTCGGTCTGGGAGAATGGAGGCTATCACGTGCTTCCTCCGACACACGTCCAGCCAATCAACCGCTTCTTTTCACCTGGCAGCGCGGATTCTCATTGAGAGGGCGTAGCATGTGGAAGGATCACACTATCCCACTCAAGTCCTATCCGCGCTTAGCAGGCGCCCCGACCGAACTGTAGGAGTCGCTGTTTACAACGACCCGGACCCACCCCGCCAGCTTCTCCCACCCTCTAATACTGCCAATTGTATTAGTGTGAACGGCCAGCCAAGCTGGTGACAACCCCGGAGCTGTGAGCTGGATTCGAACAGGCGAATCTAGCCGCTCCGGGGTTTGGTGACGAACGCAATCTCTGCTACGCCACCTGACCGCCCTGTAAGCCAACACAACTTCTAAGAAGTAACGGACATTAGAACGGACAGTCTAATAACCGTGTGTGGTCGCATTGTTATCGTAACATGAGTTTTATGCGACAAGTACCCCCTCGTGTCTGAGAGAATATCATGCTAACCGCGACAATGGCGGCATTCGTTTCTGAAAAGTAACATTCGACTGAAAGCGAAAGAGGCTTCGTCAGTGCTGTGAGTTTCAAGAAAGTGAATGACATTGTTGAAGAAAGAAGCAGACGAATATTATTTTTTTTTATCCACTTTTTTCTCCCCATTTTCAATTATTTTCTCCCATCCCAATTTCATGTATCCAATTCTTCCCTCCCCTGTCTTGAACGTTGCTAGACTATGCCTCCCACAGGTCGGTTGTAGTGAGGACAGATGCCTTGCATCACGTGTCCCCTCCGGTACACGAAGCAGCCTGTCGCATGTTTTCACCGCAGCAGCTCGAACTCTCAGTGGCGAGGAGTAGCGCGTGGGAGGCTCACGCTGCCCCCGTCACTTCCTGCTTCCGTCGCACCGGCGTAACACCGGTGTAGGAGTCGCTGTCCACAACGTCAAATCCCCACCCACCGGCTTTCCCACCCTCTAACACTTGCCAATTGTGTTAGTATGAACGACCGGCCAGCCGGTAGCAACGCCGAGAGCTGGGCTCGAACCCAGCGTCTCCTGTGTTAGAGGCGAGCGCACTGCGCCAATCAGCCGCAGCAGACGAATATTCTGTGAGTTTGATGGACTTTTAATAAGCTAAAAATCAGTAGCTACCGGCGAGACCTGTGGTCAGTACGTGAAGTGTTAACGTGAAATGTAGCTTCGCGCCTCGAACGGCACGCACAGTGCGTTATTGCGCTTGTGTTCGTTAATGTTCCTATCGTATCGAGTACAGAAGATGAAAGACAACCTCAGCAAAGACTGAATTGAAGAAGACGTGGTGCCCAGACTGAATTGTGCATTCGTTCTGGATTGAAGAAGACGTGGGGCCGCTGTTAGTGTCCAGACAGAACCAGGATCTGAGGGAGACCGGCTGGTGTCCATTAACAGCTAACACGCGCACACACACACACACACACACACACTATCCCACACACAAACAGACTGGAATACACGCACACACAAACAGACTGGAATACACACACACACAAACAGACTGGAAGACACACATACACAAACAGATCGGAACATACGTACAAGCCCAGTGATCAAGCATTATTTAGAACATTTGAAATAGGACGCTTCCCTGCCATCAGAAGACATTCTCCAGTGACTCAGCTCATCTCGTATGCAGTCTACAGGAGTGGTAATTCTATCAAACCCTTTTCCAGTTGTAACCAACTGAAGTATGGTGTAAAATGATAGTTAACTGTATCAAACCCATGTCAGTTGTGAAAGACTGAAGTAATGCGTTAACCCTTAGTGGGTGACAGATATCCCGTTTATATCCAGAGTGAATACTCCCTCTGTGAAGTTATAAGTATAGGGATGCCCCGATCACGTTTTTTGCCACCAATACCGATCACCGATCGTCTTGAGCCATATCGGCCGATACCGATCCAATACCGATCCGATACCGATCGTTTTTGATAATTTTTTTTTTTTAATTATTTTGTGTCAATTTTTTTAAATTTTTATAAAATATATATATTATATAATTAGACTTGTACTTGTATTATCTGCGAGACATCGCCACCACGCAACAAGTCAAAATGCTCGCTATCTGCAAACAGCTCCACTGTCTGTGTGTACTCGAGTAGCCTCCAGCTACGGCCAGGATTCTCCGGCGCTGCAGCTGGACCCTAGTATTGGTATAAATCACATTCAGCAAGCCCTCAGCTCGAATACGCATCGAATCAATGTTATAAGACATTGATATCAGGAGCTATCTGTAGCTACTGCTAGCCGGCTAGATAACGTTAAGACAACGCCTCAGTGAACTATTTAGTTTAGAGCTAACGTGAGCTAACGTGAGCTACCGAGTCAACGGAGGTAACTTATCATGCACTCGACTATTGCTGGAGCATTTGTTGATATCAGCAGCTATCAGTAGCTAGCCAGCTAGATAACGTTAGACAATGCCTCATGTAGTCACTAGGTCATTTAGTTTAAACAGTAACGTTAGGTAGGTAGCCAACGTTAGCTCACGTCGCATGCACTACTAGAGCAGACTGCGAGGCTCTTGTTTACATGAGTGCGGGAGGGGCTGGGGAGGAGGAGGCGCCGTACACTGCAAGCAGTGTCTGAGAGAGAAGTCAGCAGTGACTGTGAGATCTCCGCTAAGAATTGGATCATGTTTTTCGATCGGTTTTGACGATCGGCGAAAATAAAGCATTATCACTGATCACCGATCGCATATTTATACTGATTATCGGCCGATAACGATCGGTGGCTGATCGATCGGGGCATCCCTAGTTATAAGAGAGCTTTTGTTGTGAGGTAATTACAACTGTCATAAGTGAACTGTCATAATTATATGCAGTTCTATATTATAAGTGAACCGTCATAATTATATGCAACTGTTACAGGTGAACTGCCATAACATTGTGATATATTTAGTTATACACTGCAGACCAGGCTGCAGAAACAAATTAGTGGGGGGGCATAAAATGTTCTCGGGGGGGCACAATGGTTTTTCAACACAGGTTCCCTTTTATACGTTTCAGCTGGGACAACGGCGCTGTGGCTTGCTTGGCGCTGCCCACGGTGCTGAACTAAACAGCAGAGAGGCAATTGAAAAATCTAATTTCTCTCTTATCTTAACCTGTTCCACCCCACGGGGATGGTACCGACCCCTTTTTGACATTATTATCATATATTAATATTTTTATGAGTGATGCAATAAATTAACGTTTTTAAAATCAAACGTTTTCAAGTATTATTATCACTACTATGTCACAAATACATGTAGAATGTAAAACGTTAGGTTGGCAATAGTTTAGCAATAGGTTAAAAGTGAGTTTATATCATTTTAAGTTTTTATTTTTCACTCGTGTTTTTGCCCGGAAGCGGAAATGGAAATGTTGAACCATGGGAATTGTAGTTTTTTGTGGCCACTTTGAAGAGCGGCTCGCCAGCTATCTGCCAGCGTCGGAATTTCTCAAATCTACACTTCCTGTGGTCCGCTATGGCGTTTCAAAGTTCAGCGTTCTGAATGAATCATATCAATAATTGTTATGATTCGCGATAATAAGCTACAAAAGGTAACGTTTTTGACAAATATTGAAACGCAGTCAGTTTCTCCACACTATTGTAATCATGTAGGAATAATTAGATCTGAAATTAGTTACAAAATGGTTACACTGTGGGAGAAATAAAAAAGTACAGTCGATTACATTAAATATCTGTATATGTTATTATGCATGCCTGGTGATACTATATCCAAATTGAACTCGGCCATTTGAAAGATACTATATGTATATATATATAAATGTGCGAATTGGCTATAATAAGGTAATGTATAAGCATATATTCTATATTCTATAATAATATTTCAAATTGCATTGGTCCGGATGGGAGAATTCAGTACTGTATATACAAAACCTTCAATTTGATCATCTTCCCTTTATTAATTTCCTTAGATCTTTTGTACACATGATCTCAAGATGGTACTGAATGAGCTCAGTGGCAGTTTTTTAAGTTTGGTCATTATTATCATGGTTTTATTCACTGTCAAAGATGAAAAGAAAAATCATAATTCATATTTTCCTTTGTTTCATCAGAATTTAAGCAAGCCTAGTAATAGACACAATATTTCTGACACTGAGAATACATTCATTGAGGTCCATAGATGTTCCTAGATACCAAGAATATGCAAATAGCCCTTGTAGAAGTGGAGCAATATTCCATTTACCTAGGTATACATTTTATGCAGATTTCACCTGGGGTGGAACAGGTTGAACATTCACTTATACAGAAAGACTGAACGGATATATATAACAGACCTGCTGGGGCAGCGGACTGAGAGCAGGGGACACAAACAGGCTGGATAAGATGGTCAGGGAGGCCAGTAGTGTGGTTGGGGTGGAGCTGGACTCTAGCGAGGGTGGCGGAGAGGAGGAACCTTGCTAAGCTCCAGGCCATTAGGGAAAACCCCTCCCACCCACTATACACAGACTTGGCTGACAGGAGGAGCATGTTCAGTGCCAGGCTCACACTACCTAAATGCAGCACTGAACGGCACAGGAAGTCCTTCATTCCGACAGCCATCAGACTATACAATGCAACACTGTGCCTCATCATCATCATCATCATCAAACCTTTATTTGAATAGGCAGGTTAATTAAGAACAAGTTCTTATTTTCAATAACGGCCTATTTGGGGGTAAAAAGCCCCCTAGGGGAAAGGGGATGGGGGATAAAATCAAATAAATAAAAATAAAACACAAAGGAACATTATTAAAAAGGCAGGACATACATACAGAGCAACAACTGAACTGAACAACAACTGGCGGACAACAGAACAATAGCCTCACTGCATCACCGAGCACAGAGTGACAGTTACCATCTTCCTGGTCTCTTACTTTTTAAACAGCACTGTGCAATATTACACCTACTGTAGACTTCAGTATATTTTGACTGTATTTATTTACTGTATCTTTTATTCTATTTTTATTCTATTTCATTTTATTCTATTCTTAGGCCATTTGTTTTTTATTCTTATTCGTGACTTGTTCTGTCTAAATGTTTAATGTTGAGTGATTTGCAGTGTCAAATTTCCCTCAGGATAATACATTTATATTCTATTCTATATCTTTGAAAAGTCTCCATTTATTCAACACTTCTGAATTCACTGACAAACTGAACTGAACTGACAAAAATAAGGTGCATAAAAAAGAACACTAAATTTCTCCACAGGCTACTCACCATCATTAGTAGAGCGGCAAGCGGCGTTTGGGGACAGAGTGAAACCTTCTTAAAACACTGTCCCTCCACTCATTCCTGAACTGTTCTGTAAAGACGTTCTTGAGGGTAGAAAACTAATTCTCACAGAGTGCCGTGCTAGCGTCAGTAGTGTTGTTGTTGACCTCAGTGCCCAGTAGGGCTGTCCCCGACTAAGGATTTGGATAGTCGACTTTGATTGGCAAATATATATATATATATATATATTTTTCCTACCAGGGCGGGCACAGCTGACTCAGTGGGCGGGCCCGGCGAGAATATTTCTCTTCATAGTAAATAAATATTTTATTTTGTTTTGACAAACTGAATTAACTAGTAGGGGCGTCTCACCTATCCTGCTAGACTTGGGGAGGGAGGGTTTATGTTTCAGCTAAAGCTGTTGAGGGTTGAGCATAATTGTACACTTCAGGTTGCCACTGTGTCAGAGTTAAACCCTGAAGCCCACCTCGTCATATCTATTTATATTCATACTAACGGTAGAGTAGAGCAGGATAGTTACAAACATACTTACACACATAGGTAGTGAGGCCAATTGTATTGGGGACGGGGACTTAGCTCCTTTCGTCGTCTCAATCTTCCAAGGTAAGAACACACCATATTAACCCCTACAAGCATAACTGGACCACATACCACTTTAACAACCTTTAATCAGAGCAGCATAACTGGACCACACATACCACTTTAACAGCCTTTAATCAGAGCAGCATAACTGGACCACATACCACTTTAACCTTTAGAGGTCAATGGTTAGAGGCTGGAATACACAAACGTCATGTAGAATACATTTACTTTAGATACTTAAGTACATTCAATAGCAAATACCTTTTATACTTAAGTAGAATTTTAATGGAGGCCTTTTACTTTTACCAGAGTACTCATTTATCTGGGTATATCTACTTGTACTTAAGAAAAGGAACTGTGTACTTCTTCCACCACTGCTTTAACACCAGGCAAATCACATGCTACACACAGACAGACAGACAGACAGACAGACAGACAGACAGGCAGGAAGAAAATCAGGTCAGCAGTCAGGTACATTATCAAAATAGAAACAGACAATTCCCCCTATCAAGGACAGAGAGGGCAGAAGCTGCCCTTCAACAAGTGCACATAATTTCTGGAATATGTTCTGAGATGAATTTAGCATGTGGATAAATGAAGGGCAGTAGAGATTACAAAAGACGTATTCATTTGAGGTATTATTTTAACGTACAGAAATGTCAAGTTCGCGGGCACGTATACACTGTAATCACAAAGGCCAATCAAAACTGTTGACAGAATCTGGCTATGGGGCGACAATAATGTGGTCAAGAGCATATGGTTTCTATATTTAGCCTTTGGCGTGGTTTATTATTATTCACATGGTAAGCAGCAGTACTAGAGTTCTCCTCTCTCTGAGAGGCAGGTGGAAAAGAGGTAGAGGGGGAGGAGACATCTCTTTAAATACTCGCCACCTGGTGGTATCATGAGTGGCTCCGCCTAGAGCGCCCTCTAGTGGAAACAGTTATATATGCAGTTAGACAGTTAATTGCAATCCTACATAGAACCTCTAACTTTAACACTCCCACTTAGGGTTGTATAGCACACTGTATAACTTCTCCAAAAACAATTTACAAAGAAGATAATACAATCCAGAACATCAAAAAGAATATGGCAGTCAATATTTACACATCAAACATGACCTCTGCAAATCTCTTCAATTTAAATTTGGAAACAGGTTTTCTCATAGTGTCTGCTACCATGTCGTCCGTTGGACAATAAATCAGTGTCATTCTTTCTTCTCTGATGACAGATCTGATGAAATGATATTTTATATCGACATGCTTACATCTATGTCGGCACCCTGGGTTCCTAGCAATCACAATGGTTCCCTGGTTGTCCTCATAAACAACAGTCTTCATATATACATAGGTGTCCATCACTTCGAGCAGTTGTTCTAGATAAACACATTCCTGCATTGTCATAGCTAGAAACATACATTCGGCTTCACAAGTTGACAGTGTCACTGCAGGCTTTAAGCTCTAAACCCTCGCTGCCCTTTCTGAAACACAGCTGTTCGTCTGCTGTACCTTTGGGATAACGTAAAACATGTTTTTGACGTAAATCAATGCTTCTCTGTGGGGTCAGCAAAATGCTGTGACAATTTTTACTCACTACAAAACATAGGTCAGGGCGAGTACAGGTTGTCAAACAACTGAGGCTACCCACAGCTTCTCTATACATCTCTTACATCAGTCAAATCGTTTCAGGATCTTTTCCACATAATTAAATCATTTAGAACATGGTAAATCATTCACCACTGTATTTAAACCTGGATTCTACTCCTTCCGTATTTAAACCTGGAGTATCCTCCTCCTGCATTTAAGCAGTGTAGCCACCCTCCTTCCGTATTTAAACATGGAGTACCCTCCTTCAGCATTTAAGCAATTAGCTACGAACCATACTTTGTACTTGTGGTGGGCTTCAATACCCTCCTTGATTGAATACACCCATTTCCCTCCCACTGTCTGTCTGCCCTCTGGTAACTGTCGTGTTACTTTGCACGGTAACAAATACGTGAGTCCTCTGCTTTGGTTGTAAGTATCTTTATTAGCTTAGCCTCGCTACGTTACACGGGTGTCCATCCTAGGTTCCTCTCAAACTCCCCCTCACCCCTAGTACGGTGGCCCATACACTCGCGTATAGCGCACCACATTAACATAACACCACAGTAACTTGGTTAGAGTAAAGGTGTGGTTGTCCTCTAGGGACCTCATCTCCTCATCCCTTGCTCTCTCCCATTTACTTGATTCAGGTGACACTATGGCCTCTTTAAAGGTCGGAGGTACCCCACTGACTACCCTGTAGCAGTAATCAATGGTGGTAAGTGTACTGTCATCCTCGTCACTTCCTCTTCGGGCATAGTCTGTCAGATACTTTGGTGGTTTGTGTTCCCTTGAGGGATACCTCCCACTGCTTGGGGCACGTGACATCACCCTCGGGCGCTCCTAGTCATCGCCCTCTGGGGGTGTCTGACTGTCTGTCTGCACGACCGTGCTAAGTACACTGGGCTGAGGTGTCTCTGTTTCTTCACACCTTACTCTGGAGTCCAGCTCTGGCTCCTCTGTCTGTGTCTCGCTCTCACATGTTGTCTTTGTGACAAACTTGACTAGCCTGTGTTTCTGCACTCTCCCTTTACCGGGATGATAAACTAGGAAAGCAGGGCTTCCCTTGTCGTGCCCTACAAAGAGTCCTTTTTCACATCTGGACTCGAGCTTTCCCCTGTCCTGCAGGTAAGCATGACACACTGATCCAAATTAGTGCATTCTAGCTAGATCACACTTCTTTCCTGTCAGTGCTGTATACGGGGGGTGGTGCCCTTGTGCTTATTAAAGCACCTGTTTCTGGTGTAAGCGGCTTCTTGCACCGCATAATGCCATAGGCTCTTAGGTAAGTTACTGTCTACTAGCTTACACCTAGCCATTTCGAAAAGGGTGCGCCATTCCCACTCTGTTCTGGTGTGGGGGATATGGACATGACGTCTCGTGTCTTATCGTGTACCTTCTCAACAGTGATTGGAACTCTGTTTGTGAACTCGGTTCCGTTGTCGGACCTCAAGCATCTTACGTCTGCCAGGAATTTCTCTGTGGCCTGGAGTGTGTCACTCTTTGCTTTGAGAAAGTAAACAAACACTGCTTCTGTGCACACATCTGTAAAAGACTGTACATATCTAAAGCCTCCTATGGACTCGTTGCTTACTGGACCGGCTAGATCCGTGTTAACTAGCGCAAGTGGTACCTTTACATTTTCTGTGGGATTTCTGTTTCTCGATTGAGTAAATGTCCCTGTTTTGCACACTACACATTCTTTGTCAGGTCTACGCTTTTCACCTTCAATGTGCATGCCTTCTGTCACTGCTTGCAGTTTCAGTAAATCCTCGTAATTACAATGACTCATAATCTCATGCCATGTCTGAATATCGTGACTGACCGTCACACTACACATATCATTATTATCATTACACTTGTCGTTGTCATTACACTGTTTGCAGATAATACATTCTCTGGTACATCTTTATGTTAAACCGTGTACCGTCAGGCTCTACAAGAAAATGTTTACCTTTATTGAAGAATACTTTGGCACCGTTTGCAGTAGCAGCTATTACAGAGAATAGTCCTTGTGGGAACATCACTGTACGCCAGCGCCCCCCACTCTCCGTGAGGCATACCTGTGCGTCTCCTCTCTCTTGCGCTAACCCGTAGGTGCGCTTCCCGTCTGCCAGCTCCATGCTGTGTTTCTCCGGGTGGAAAGTGTTGTCAAAGTTCTTGAACCGACTCCTGTCGTTGATGACGTGGGACGACGCACCTTTGTCCACGATCAGTCCCTTCCTCTGGGCCCGCTGCAGCTGCGCCGGCCTGGCGACGCACGCTGTCCGCGCCCCGAAAGCGAAGTCTTCTTGTCCCGTTACTCTCCAGGCGTCGTCTCGATCCATCTCACGTTGACCGTCGCTGCCATCTTGTCTGCTGCCGCCATCTTGTCAACAGCCGCCATCTTGTCCGTAGCCGCCGTCTCGTCCATGGCCGTCATCTTGTCCATGCGCGTATCGCGCGCTCTGGTCGTGTTTCTTCATGCACGCTCTGTCTGTGTGCCCCGTGGATTTGCAGAAGCTACACCAGACAGTCTTTGTGCAGTCGCTTCTCCGATGGCCTTTCTCTCCGGATCGCCAACACGCCAGCTCCGCCGTGGGCCTGGTCTTCTCCCTTGGCATCGCCCTTCAGCACCCTCTCTCCCGCCTCCGCGGCGGCTGGGTGGGTATCTTCTGAGGCCTTGAAGTTTCTTAACTTGGCCTTGAACTTTCCCAGCATCATGTCCGCTGAACCGTGTGTTACCAGGAGTGTGAATGGTTTGTACAGCTCCGGTAGTCCTCTCATCACCATCGCCATCATTAGCCCATCGCTTGGTGCTTCTCCTGCAATCTTCAATGCCGTCATGATCTGCTCAGCTCTGATGACGTATTCGGTCACCGTCTCGGTGTGCCCCTTCCTCAGTCCTGTTAGTGTTATGTAGAGGGCCACGACTCAGGGTCTTCCTTGCCCGATATAATGCTCTCTCAACACCCCCAGGCTTTCTTGGCCTTTGTCTTTAGTGTCGCGGAATATCAGCCCCAAGCTTGTGTCGTCGAGCAGTGGCGCTAACTCACAGTATGTGTCTGCATTACGCTTGTCGTCCAGGGTTTGTGCTTCCGCCGTCAGATCTCCCGTGGGGGCCGTCAAGATCGTTGTCTTCAGTCCCACACCGTGCATGCAGCATAACATGGTCCTCTGCTTTTCCATTGAATGAGGGCCATTTGCTCCTTCCCTTGGTCGCCATCCTCTTGGTTGATGGTAGGCGTAGCTTTAGCTCTTGTTGGCCTAGCGTCTAGCCACGCGGTGCTCCCGGTGCTAACCTAGCCTATACTTCAGCTAAACTTGCTACCCTTATTATTTCGGCCCGGCGTGATCTGGGCCCATAACCTGTTGACAGAATCTGGCTATGGGGCAACAATAATGTGGTCAAGAGGCATGGTTTCTATCTTTAGCAGCAGTACTAGAGTTATCTCTCTGAGAGGCAGGTGGAAAAGAGGTAGAGGGGGAGGAGACATCTCTTTAAATACTCGCCACCTGGTGGTATCATGAGTGGCTCCGCCTAGAGCGCCCTCTAGTGGAAACAGTTATATATGCAGTTAGACAGTTACTTGCAATCCTACATAGAACCTCTAACTTTAACAAAAACACAGGATATGTCAAGATGGACAGATGGATAAAGTAAGGGCTGGGCTAGCTCCTGATTGCTGATTGGCTGTGAGCAGGCGGTGGGGGGAGGGACGCAGCCTCAGCTTGCTCCTCCTTACCTGCTCACCTCAGTGCTGAGCTGGCTGCCACCCTGTCCACCAGCACCACCACCACCAGCGCTGGCTCTGCCACCGGGGCCAGGCTCTTCAGAATCCACACCAGGCCCGGACTGGCCATCGGGACGTTCGGGACGAATCCCGATGGGCCGGAAGTAAAGTGGGCTGGTCCAATTTTTTTTTTTTTTTTTTTTTTTTTTTTTTTATGGGCGGGTTTGACAGGCCCATTTAGTCCACTCCGATCCGCCCACTTTGGTAGGGTAGGGCTGAAAAAGTTAGATGTAAAAATGAAAAATGCCACAGAAAGATGCTTAAAAATAGCCTACTAGCTCTTGCAGTGATTTCAGTCATCTCCCTAGGCTACATGGCCTGTACGGCGGGCCGGTGTGGGCCAGTGTGAGTCGGTGTGTGGGCCACTAATGTGGGTCGGTATGTGGGCCGGTGTGTGGGGTACGTGTATGGGCCAGTGTGTGGGCCAGTGTGTGAGTCGGTGTGTGGGCCACTAATGTGGGCCGGTATGTGGGCCGGTGTGTGGGCCGGTGTGTGGGCCAGTGTGTGGGCCGGTGTGTGGGCCGGTGTGTGGGCCAGTGTGTGAGTCGGTGTGTGGGCCACTAATGTGGGCCGGTGTGTGGGCTGGTGTGTGGGCCAGTGTGTGAGTCGGTGTGTGGGCCGCCTCATTGCTTTTACCAAACGGTTTGTGCGTTTTGCGAATCTGATTGGCCACTGATGTTTCTGGTCATGTGACATGTGCGCCCAACCGTGTGACGCAAGTTCTTTGGACGGTTAAGCTTAGGCGCTCTTTCGAAGTTGGTTAAGGTTAGAGTTTGTCTTAGAGCAGGGCGATAGAACGCCAGCCCTGATTCCAAACTCTAACCTTAACAAACTGCGAAAGAGTCGCCTAAGCTTAACCAGTGATAAACTAGGCGTTAGGTCGTTTGCAGGATGTTCGACACGGAAATGGGCTAAGACACTGGTCGGCATGCGATTGGGTGCACATGTCACATGACCAGAAACGTGCTTGGCCAATCAGAGCGCAAAACGGGAACGCGGAAGCACGAACCGTTTGGTAAAAGCATAGACGCGTGTGGGCCACTAATGTGGGCCGGTATGTGGGCCGGTGTGTGGGACTGTGTGTGGGCCAGTGTGTGAGTCGGTGTGTGGGCCACTAATGTGGGCCAGTATGTGGGCCGGTGTGTGGGCCGGTGTGTGGGCCAGTGTGTGGGCCGGTGTGTGGGCCGGTGTGTGGGCCGGCAGTGGCGCCGGCAGGATTAAATTCCATAGTATGCATGCTTGCTCGCACAGAAACAGTCCGTCCAGATGATGTAGCCTACACAGCGCTCTACTACAGATACACTACCCAGAGCGCACCGACACACATAGGTGACAATAGTGTGTGTGCGTGTGTGCGTGCGGGCCGGAGTGACTCTGAACGTCTCAGGCTGAATTTGTGTCCCCTAGCCTATCCGTGACATCGAACGAGAGAAACTCAATGCCATTTGGAGCATACCGTAGCGTAGCCTAATTCTCCAAATTTTCTGACACCGTAGCCCAGGGGTGGGCAACTTTGTATATGGTGAGGGCCACAAAATGTCCACAATCAATCTGGGGGGCCGCATTGTTTATCGGCAGTCCCGCCAGTAGTACCCCATCACTCAAATAGCCCATAATAGTCACAGATGTGATAAATAAGGTATATAAACAATTATAATTTGTTGTAACTTTGTTTTTATTCCATTTCAAATGCATTTAGTAATGCAATTTCAACTTTATGAATTTATAAACAGCTGAATTTAAAAGTATTGCTGTAACCCCAAATATATACAAAAATGATCAATTATAATTAAGGCTTCTAATAAAATAAATGTATGAACTTAAAGCCCACTGCTCAACAAACACAAAGCAGCATTCCTGCTGCATTTCACTACAACAGTAAATCAAAAGTACAATAATAAATGATTTTGTTAAATGTATAAACTTTTATCCTGCTACTAAACAAAACATTATAACACTGAAATGCATGTTATGGATATGAAGCACTCAGGAATGTTTTGTTTAGTAGCAGGATACAAGTTTATACATTTAACAAAATCATTTATTATTGCATTTTTGATTTACTGTTGTAGTGAAATGCAGCAGGAATGCTGCTTTGTGTTTGTGTTATTAGTGTTATCTGAACACTACAAAAGTAAACAAGTAAAGTGCAAGTAAAGTAAAGTGCAATACTACATGCCTCCCATTGACCCTTTATCAAACTGGCATGACATTCACCCTCGCCCCACAGTGGGTCAATAATGGTTATAATAATAATAATAATAATAATAATGGTCCCCTCTCTACACCTCTCCATCATCCCCCCCCTCTCTACACCTCTTCATCATCTCTCCCCCCCTCTCTACACCTCTTCATCATCTCCTTCCCCCCCTCTACACCTCTTCATCATCTCCTCCCCCCCTGTCTTTAATGAGACACTTGTGGTCTCTCCATTTGGCGCACAATAGCAGGAATGTCAACTTCAATGTTTGTGCATGCAATCTGTATCAGATGAAATAATGTTTCATCCGACAGCCTGTTTCTCTCCTTTGACTTGATGTGCTTCATGTTTGAGAAATTGCTCTCACGTTTGTATGTGCTCCCAAACATACTGGCCATAGAGAGGGCAAAGTCCCTGAGGAGTGGGAAGCGGGGCTCAGGTAGCAGTTTCCAAAACGAAATTCCCCTCTCATTTCTCTTTGCTTGAAAAAAAGGATCTGACTGTAGCTTGCACAGTTCAAGCTGCAACGGTGGGGGCTGCTCTGACACCGTAGCGGTGAGGGGGCCGGCAAACAGCGCTATCCGTGACTGCATGCCGTTGAAATCTTCAAACCGATCATTGAATTGCATTTGCAGTGTTTCAATGTCGCTCCTGTACTTTCCGACGGCTCAGCCATCGGATTTCTGTGTGTAGCTGCAAGTCGCCATAATCAGTGTCCATCTCTTCCAAAAAGGAGACAAACTTTCTATGGTTTAGTGACCTGTTGCCTCCACGAATTAGATTGGTAACCTTGGTAACCAAATCCATAACATGGCTGTATTCAAGCTTCTTGGCACAGAGAGCCTCCTATATCAGATAAAAAAAAAGAAAAACGATTTAACGACTCTCGCATATAATTTGACTACACTCGACTCGCATTGGTCATTATAGTGACGCACAATAGATGGAAATTATGTTAGCGAACTTACCTGATGTATAATGCAGTGCAGAATTGGACACTCAACGCCACTCTGCCTTAGAAGCCCGGCGAATCCATCGGTAACAACAGCCGACAGTTTATCAAAACCCCCATATTGCTGCACGGCACTTTCAACAGCGTTGAATATGTGCACACTAGGGCTGACCCCTATTAGTCAAATAGTCGACTAATCGATCGAAAGGAGTCATAGTTGACTGCCAACTCTTCTTAGTCGAATACAATACAAAAAAAATAAAAAATAAAAAAAAATAAAAAAAAATTATAATTTTTTTTTTTTTTTTTTTTAATATTGGCCTGGGGCCGCATGGAACGTCGGTGAGGGCCGCATGCGGCCCGCGGGCCGCCAGTTGCCCCTCCCTGCCGTAGCCTATTCTCTGACAATATAAGCCTTCAGAAACGTTTTTTGTTGTCCTTTTAATCGATCGAAAGGAGCCATAGTCGACTGCCAACCTCTTAGTCGAATGCAAAAAATTTAAAAAAAAAGTATTAGAATTTTTTATTTTATTTATTTAATTTTTTGTATCATTCTTTCCAAAAGAAAAGAGGCCTAGAAGCGTGGCTAACACTAATGGCACGGATACCAGAGGCTAACTGCCTAAGAAAACAGGCACAGAGGCACTGGAGGATTTCACCCGTCTAATGAACACACTAGACTAGACTAGACAAATATCAAGATGTATCCATCAGTGGACCAATTGCATGCTTTTGCAGAGGACAAGAATCCTTTCGTCGACTCCTTCAGACATTAAGCACCCCCACAGCCCAAATGGAATAATAATAATAAAAAAAAAAAATTTGGCCAATCAAAGTTGACTATCCAAATCCTTAGTCGGGGACAGCCCTTGTCGTCAAATGTTGTGCTTAGTGAACAACGTGAGGCTGCCTGGAGATATAGCTCTAAGGTGGAAGAGCTGATCAGCAGAGGGAAGCAGTAATCTAACAACTGAGAATTTCAAACAGTAGGCTATCTTTCCTTCTTTCAGATTTTTGATACACTGTTTTTCCATCAAGAAAGCTTTTTCATAATTTGGATGGCATTTGACTAACTTCAGTGTCAACCAAGAATGATATGCAATTCGAAATTGGCCCCTGTAAAAAAAAGAAATGGTGGAGCTGAAAAAGCTATAATTAAAAAACAAAAACAACAAGTGACTTGCTGCGAAACATGCTGGTGATGTAGAGTAGGGCAGTTTAATTGGGGGGAGACAGACAGACAGACACAGACAGACAGACAGACAGACAGATAGATAGACATACAGACAGACAGACAGACAGACAGACAGACAGACAGACAGACAGACAGACAGACAGACAGACAGACAGACAGACAGACAGACAGACAGACAGACAGACAGACAGACAGACAGACACACACACATAGACACACAGACACAGACAGACAGACACATAGACACACAGACACACATACACAGAGACACACAGACACATAGACACACAGACACAGAGACACACAGACACAGACAGACAGACAGACACAGAAACATACAGACAGACAAAGAAACATACAGACACAGACAGACACAGACAGACAGACACAGACAGACACAGACATACATACAGACACAGACAGACAGACAGACACAGACAGACAGACACACAGACACAGACAGACACACAGACAGACACAGACAGACACAGACAGAAAGACACAGACAGACACAGGAGAGAGACAGAGACAGAAAGACACACAGAGAGAGACACACACAGAGAGAGACACAGCGAACAGGCTCTTGGAATGGGTGTCTGGGAGGAAGTGGGGGGTCTTTCAATGTTGATTAAACGGCAAGCAACTAATGTCATGAGTGCAAAATTAAAGGACACTAAATCGAATCTAACTGAAATTGTGTAGCACAGACCTTTCTATGGATCAAAACCTCAATATTAATACTTCATGTATCCTTAATCCCTAGGCTAAAAAAAAGAAAATGTATGCCAATGACAGGAAGTAACGGTATATATATGTGTGTGTGTGTGTGTGCACTGTGCACGAGTGCACATCTAGGGGCGGGGTGTAGATTGGTCTCCCTGATGTTGACTCCTTACCACAGCCTTGGGTTGTTTAATACTGGACGAGTGTTTCATAACGGCCGTTGTGTGGGCCAGTTTCGGGGCCGGTGCGTGGGCTGGTGCGTCTGAATGTCCCGGGCTGAATTTGTGTCCCAGTCCGCCCCTGCACATTACACACACTTCTGCAGTCCCTCCCGCCGTCCCCCCCTCTCTCTCTCTCTCTCTCTCTCTCTCTCTCTCTCTCTCTCTCTCTCTCTCTCTCTCTCTCTCTCTCCCCCTCCCTCCCTCCCTCCCTCCCTCCCTCCCTCCCTCTCCTCACTAGTTCTCTGCCTCTGTTCTCTGCGTTACTGCAGATCAATGCTATGTTGACATCACAGAAACCGTCAAATCAGAACAGTTTAGTTGAGTGAGGATAGATCTTGTGAACTCGAGACTAGACTGATGGGTCAATATGGTAATTAGAGACACAGACCCATTGATACTAACCTGTATTACTATAAAACCATGCTAAACACAGAAAAAAGGCATTTCTAATGCATGTCCCCTTTAAATCAACTTTCCAGCCCCCGGTCAACTGTCAAATGATGTCAACCTGAATTAACGTTCAGTATTCAATATGGTCTGATATTAACATTCAGTATTCAATATTGTCTGATTCAATATTAACATTCAGTATTCAAGTAGAACAGCTAGCTAGCCATTGTGGACACTCGTAGGAAAGGCACCTTGGTTGAGAAATGCAGGCTTGAATAATAATGTTTGGTAAGGCTGTCCCCGAAGCCTGTTTTTGGGATTCAAACTTCGTCAGGGTTCTTCGAAACGGACGTTCGACCCGTTTTTAATTAAAAAAAGTAAAAAGATATATATATATATATAATTTATTTTTTATTTTTTTATATATATCCTCAAACTAAATCCTCAATTTGAATAAAGTGATTCAAACTTCGTCAGGGTTTTTCGGACGTTCGAACCTTCGTTTTTAATAAAAAAATTCAAATTAAAAACATAATTTTATAAATTCTTTATTTTTTATATCCTCAAACTAAATCCTCAATTTGAATAAAGTGATTCATCTGATTAAATGAGTCTTTTTCTTTTATTAAATCAACATTCCAGCGCCCTGTCAACTGTCAAATGATGTCAACTGTCAACCTGAATTAACATTCAGTATTCAAGTAGAACAGCTGCTTGCCGTTGTGGACACTCACCTTTCCACAGCAAAACAGTAAGCAAGGCACCTTGGTTGAGAAATGCAGGCTTCAATCTATGTTGTTTAGTCTATCTGTTCAGTATTGTTCAGTACTGTTTGAAGATGCACAATGAGATCGTCTGAGAATTGTTTAATAAACAAATGTTCTAGAATGTTTGATTATGACATCATACTGTGACATCACAAATGTTCTAGGATGTTCTATCACATCATACTGTGACATCACAAATGTTCTAGAATGTTTGATTATGACATCATACTGTGACATCACAAATGTTCTAGAATGTTCTATTGACATCATACTGTGGCATCACAAATGTTCTAGAATGTTCTATTATGACATTGTGAGTGTAATTTCAACATTCTCTTCAGTTGTGAGTCAGGCTTATGGCTTTCTGCAAAACACTGCACCCATTCATCAGCCTTGATAAGGATTGATACAGTCGAGAAGGTCAGAGTGTTCATGCGAGGGGCCTGTTCAAAAGCATATCTCTTCTGTCTTCCGGATGCCCATGTGGAACTTGGCCCAATCAGAACGATCCTCCCAGGGACTGGGCGAGCCGGTGATGCATCTTTTTCCGTGTGTTTTATAAACAAGTACACTTGGCTTTTCTTTGCCTTTCGCTCTGGCAGACCTGTGTTTTTTTTTCTTTGATATACGCTCTGCCAAACCGAGAGACCTTCCATGGATGCAAACCTTTTTTTGTTCAAATAAACCAACGTGAGTATTCAGAACCGTATCTCCTGGCTTCATTTCTGACTATCTGACTTTCATTGTGACCATGTTACTGTTTGCTTTAATGCCGGGCGAGAACCTGTTGTGGTCTGTACATTTAGATGCGCTCATAAGGCCTGTCCTGTGTTAATCTTTTTTCTTTTAAATCATTATTAACTTGTCAGTTAGTCCTCCAATTACTTATAAAACATCTGCAATAAACATAATCAACACTCAGGAGCACAATTATTCCAAACTCTGCAGCAGGTGTGACTGATTGGTATCAAAGACGGCTGTTCCTCCTGCAGAAAAGACTTTCCACATACAACACTGATTTATTGACGAGCAGGTGTAGCAGTGAACATATTGTAGCATGTATGTTAACAGCTTATCCCTTTATATCTGCTCTGCATCCTGATTCCCACGGCGCACCCTAGTGTTGCACCGACAGTGTGTCTCTATTCTTACGGTTATGATCATATTATCGGCACGTCTACAGGTGATACAGGTGGTTTCTCTCTCATTTAGGGGATTCCTTTGTTTTCTGTCTAAACCAGTCCAGCGGTGGCAGCAGGAGGAGGCGTGGCCTCAAGGGGTCAGGCGCTTGGGGTCACGTGGGAACATGGACGTCTGCCGGACATTGTGGAGGCCGAGGTAGAGCATGCAGACTCTCTCCAGACCGATGCCACCTCCACCGTGGGGGGGGGCTCCATAGCGGAAGGAATCGATGTAGGCCTTGATCTTCTCCAGATCTATCTGGTGATGCATGGCTCTCTCGGTCAGCAGCTGGGCGTCGTGGATCCTCTGAGCTCCAGACAGGATCTCTTCTCCTCTCATGAACATATCATAGGAGTTGGAATATTTAGGGTTAGTGGGGTCAGGCATAGTGTAGAAAGGCCTCACAGCCAGGGGGTACTTGTCCAATACATAGAAGTCTGTGTCGTACTTCTCTTTGACCAGACGGCCAAGTAGCTTTTCATTGGGTGTGCTGAGGTCCTCCTCGTCGCCCATCTCCACCCCGGCCTCGTGCAGCATGGCCAGGCCCTCCTGGTACTCCAGCCTCAGGGTCGGCTCCAGGAACCGGAAGGGCTCGCTGGGGTACTGTCTGTTCACCATCTGGATCTCTGTCTGGAAGTTGTCTCTCAAGCCCTTGAAGATCTGAACCATAGTGTCAGTGATGGAGTCGATGACCTCGTGGTAGTGGTAGTTGAAGGCCAGCTCGATATCCAGACCCACAAACTCCGTCAGGTGGCGATGGGTGTTGGAGTCCTCTGCTCGGAAAACTGGGCCCACGCAGAACACCTTGTCGAAGTCGGCACAGATGCACATCTGCTTGTAGAGCTGCGGGGACTGGGCCAGGTAGGCGCTGGTCTTGAAGTAGGACACAGTGAACACATTGGCACCGCCCTCGCTGGCAGCTGAGATGATTTTGGGCGTCTGGATCTCCACAAAACCCTTCTGGGTGAGCGTGTCTCGGAAGAGCATGCACACTCCTGCCTGCAGGCGGAAGATGGCTTGGCTGGTTGTTGTTCTCAGATCGATGACCCTGTTGTCCAGACGCGTGTCCTGGTTGACCATCGCTCTGCCTTCCTCGTCTCCCTCCCCCTCCGGCCGAGACGCGTCCTCCAACTGCAGGGGCAGGCGAGGTTCAGCCTGGCTGATCACAAAGACCCTCTCGATGTGCAGCTCCACGTCCTGCTGGGTGCAGCTCTCGATCTTCTGCTCCACCTTCCTGAGAACAGCCTTCACGTCAACGATGCTCTCCTTGGTGATGTTGGCGGCGAACTTGACCATCTGCTTGCTGGCCCACTCCCCCACCGCCACCAATGCCTGCACGTTGAACTGCTGCTGACGCAGGACCAAGAAGCACTGCTTCCCTTTGGCTCGGCTGGTGTGGATTCTGGCACGCAGCCAGATCAGCTGCTCAGCCTTCTCTGAGGTCAGGTCCTGGATGCGCACAAACGTCCTGTCCAGTTTCTCCTGGCTCTGAACCATGGCAGACACGCCATACCGCTCCTTGGCAAAGTCATCTTCATCTGTGCTCTGGTGCTCCTCAGCCAGCTTGGCCTGCTTCTCAGCCTTCTTGGCCGCTTTCTCCGCTTCCTTCTGCTGTTTCTTCAGACCCTTCTTGGACGGGCCCTGCTCCTCCTCGCCCACCGCGGCCCCCTGAACGTCTTCCTTAGTCATGTCAGATTAGAGTCGCTCCTGGTGTGTATATCTGCAGAAGTAATGAGAGCAGCAGCTCGTCAGCTGTTCACAGAGCATGGAGAGGGAGGAAGGATATTCGTAGCGGGTGTGGTTTGTACAGGCCGGGGGGTCGTCGTTGGTGTGGTGGGGTATGTTTGATTATGACATCATACTGTGACCACAAATGTTCTAGAATGTTTGATTATGACAGCATACTGTGACATCACAAATGTTCTAGAATGGTCTATTATGACATCATACTGTGACATCACAACGAAACATGGTTGAGTTTTTATCCTCAAACTAAATCCTCAATTTGAATAAAGTGATTAATCTGATTAAATTAGTATTTTTTCTTTTATTAAATCAACTTTCCAGCCCCCTGTCAACTGTCAAATGATGTCAACTGTCAACCTGAATTAACATTCAGTATTCAATATTGTCTCATTCAATATTAACATTCAGTATTCAAGTAGAACAGCTAGCTAGCCATTGTGGACACTCACCCTTCCACAGCGAAACGGTAGGCAAGGCACCTTGGTTGAGAAATGCAGGCTTCAATCTATGTTGTTTAGTCTATCTGTTTCAGTACTGTTTCAAGATGCACAATGAGATCTTCTGAGAGAATTGTTGAATAGATACACAAATGTTCTAGAATGTTCTATTATGACATCATACTGTGACATCACAACGGAACATGTTTGAGTTCCATTTGAATAATAATGTTTTGTAAGGCTGTCCCCGAAGCCTGTTTTTGGGATTCAAACTAAATCCTCAATTTGAATAGTGATTAAAACTTTGTCAGGGTTTTTCGAACGGACGTTCGAACCTTCATTTTTAATTGAAAAAATTTAAATTAAACAAAGAATTCATTTTTTTTATAATTATAATTTTTTTGTATTCTCAAACAAAATCCTCAATTTGAATAAAGTGATTAATGTCGTGGATTTTGACTAGTGGTTAATGAATGCAGAATAACACAGGACAGGCCTTACACCGGTTCCTGACAGGCAGCGAGCGAGCGAACTGGAGACGAAATCGCGCGTGACACTGTCCTGATATGAGGCGGCGCGTGTCCGAGTGTGTGTGTGTGTCTTCTATGGCTCTGAAAGCAGCCTGCGATTCTCGACCAATAAAAAGTGTTTAGGGGCGGGACTCTGCCACGTAATCGCTCAACTAGAGACACAGCGAGCGAATATTTGAGGGGTGAGCGACATCGCTGCTCAGTTCGCTGTCGCTCGCGGAAGGTCAGGATAGTCTGATTGAAACGAATACATTTTAATCACTTTTTCTCGCTCGCGTCGCTCTATGTCAGGAAGGGGTGTCATGAGCGCATCTAAATGTACAGACCACGATGGTTCTCGGCCGGCATTAAAGCAAACAGTAACATGGTCAGACAAGAATCAAGTCATCAAATGAAGCAAGGAGATAAAGATTCTGAATACTTATTTGAACAAAAAAAGGTTTGCAATCATCCATGGAAGGACTCTCAGTTTGGCAGAGCGTATATCAAAGACCATGTACACAGGTTTGCCAGAGCGAAAGCAAAGAAAAGCTAAGTGTATTACGTTATAAGCATAGCGAATAGAGACGTATCATTGGTGCATTTTAGTTTTGGGAGGATACTTTCTGATTGGGTCAGGCTTTATATGGTCATCGGAAGACGGAAGACAGGTTTATGAAGAGGTGCAAATGGGCCCCTCGCAGACGCTGACCTTCGACTGTATCAAGCCTTATCAAGCTTGATGAATGGGTGCAGTGTTTTAACAGACAGCCTGACTCACAAAGAGAATGTGAAATTACACTCACAATAACCTTTCCACTGTGACTCGTTGACATTGATTGATTTGAAAGGGATACAAATAGAGAATGCCTAGTGTATCAGTGTTTGTAGCCAAAGCTAATTTGCAACACCCGTCCCTTAAAAAGGGATGACATACAACATTATAAAATAGGACATACAGTAGGTAAATAAAAAGGTATTTTGATGTAGACATGATCCAGTAAAACACAAATTATGAAACTATCTGAAAGCCCTCTTAAATTATACATTTCAAATGAAACCTGGATGTTTGTTCTTACAAGTGTCTTCTTGTTGCAGATCTCATGAACACATTTCACAAGGTCGCCCTCCTTGCTACTTACCATACCCATGTCAGGGAGGTCATTCTGCAGTAATGTAACCAAGTGGGAGCTGCGCCCACAATGAATCAGAACAGTTTCGGCCCTTACATTTTCAGGTCACTCCCCTCACAAAAACAGATACTTTCAATCTGTAAAACCAACCCCTCTGCCACAATGGAGTTTGTCGGTTGATGATTTGTTGGAGAATGCCCGTCAAAATGGCATCGGCGTTTTTCATTCAAGTGGCTACTCCCTTTCACTGCCACACTAACCAAATGGTTAACCCTTTCACTGCGACTGATTGAAATTGATTGATTGAAAACTTTATTAACAGATTGCAGAATGGGTACAATACAGTAAAGCTCAAAACACACAATTGTTAAGGGGATGCAGACCAGAGAAAGACTTTCGTCTTGTTTACATCAGGGTCCCCCATTTTCAACGACAACACAGGTTACCTTTCACTGCCACACGACAAAGGGTCACCCCTTACTATCACACCACAGACGGTTAACCGTCTGTAGTGTAATAGTAAAGGGCCAACCTTCTGTAGCGTGGCGGTGAAAGGGTTAATTAAATAACTGCCAGATATTGAAAGATGAAGTAATAAAAGGAAAAGGGGGCAAAAGCACTTGCTCCTGGGACATTCTTTGACCATTTTACCGCCCAAAATACCAAAAATATCCAGGAATTCTATAATATACTATAATTATAGTACTTAAATTAAATGGGAGCCGACAAGGTTTTTGTATCCAAATGTTACCTAAAGTCTCGACTACAGCCGTGTGAAATCTGATTATTCCTTGTTTGAGTTTTTAACCAAAAGGCAATGCAGCCAAAGTGCCCAAGTCGAGGCACGAGCGTTCCCGCGCTGCTATTTACAATCATCTCGGGAGCTCCAAAAGCCATTTTCCATGATTGATTATTGTTAGGATGTGACGGTGGAAAAATAGTGAGGCAGGTTGTCGTCACCTGGTGGTTTGCTTTTCCTTCACCAGTGGAAAAACAGGCTGCAGCACAATTACAATAACGTAGCATTTTACATATAAAGAAATGCCATTTGAAAATAAGAGCAAAAAATACAAAACTAAACTTTTCATACAAACAGAATATCACTCAACAACTAGGCCCTTGGCTATAAGGCTGTGTCTCTTCCAAGCCTGCTTCTACTTTCTCCTCTATCCCAGGCTTTATCCTGGAATAGACATTTTACACCTTAAATAATTCTGTACAACATGGATACATCACTTGATTGATTGATTGAAAAGTTTATTAACAGATTGCAGAATGGGTACAGTACAGTACAGCTCAATACATACAATTGTTAAGGGGATGCAGACCAGAGAAAGACTTTCGTCTTGTTTACATCAGGGTCCCCCATTTTCAATTCATCATAACATATATGACATACATGACATACAGATAGACAGTACTGCTACATCTATACATTTATGACATATCAGATTTGCAAATACAGTATTGTTTGTGATACAAAAGTGTCCAGAAAAAGAGTGTATATACATTTGGCGTAGAAACTGTACATTGGAGGAGGTTGGGTGGGTGGGGTGGGGTTGGGTGGGTGGGTGAGGGCTGTACATTGGAGGTGGGGGGGGGGGGGGGGGGGGGGGTTGGGTAGGGGACACACACACATTTTACACTGTACATTGGAATACTGACAAAGCCTTACTTGGTAATTTACTGTACACCTAGGTTAGGACATTTGTAGGGGCCAGTTTCGAATTGCAGTCTCACGTAGGTGTTTTTTGAAAGTGGGTAGTGATTCACATTCCTTTACAGCTTTAGGTAGGGCGTTCCACTCCATACTGACCTACCATTATACAACACTAAACTGTCTTTAGGGCACTGTACAAGTCTATTCCCTTTCCATTATGAAACCCCCGCTGTCCTCTGCCACTTGGTACCTTCTGAATCTCCCCTCCAGAAAGGACTAAACACCGGTACTGATGTTGAATCCTAGCGGTTAACAGACTCACACAAACACGGTCTCATTTTTACACAATGTCTTTATTTTTTTTTCTAATTACAGACTCATGTGTTAAAAATAAAAAAAGCAAAACATATATTTTTTAAACCCAATCCCCCCTGTTTAAAAAAAAAAAAAACTCTCCACACAAACCCCCCCCCTAACCCCACCCCCAAAATAAAAGCTCCGCCCCCACTCCAAGTATTACATTAATAATCAATGCCGTTAGCCCATCCGGTCCTCTGAAGACAAGCCGTGACTGCACTGGCGCGTGGACAGAGACCAAGGGTCCTTAAGGGCCCAGGTAATCCTAGAAAACACCCCGTTCTCTGCTCCTGCCTTTCTCAATCTCTCACAACGTCAACTTGCCTGCCTCTCTCATATCTTGGCTTCAGCTCTCTCTCTATAAATTATGTGTTGGGTGGCCAATTGTGTCCGAGTGGCGTCAGTTTATGTGTGTCTGTCAGTCTGTCTGGCGTGTTCATCTGTATGCATGTTCATGTACCTCTGTGTTTTATATCTATGTGTGCGTGTGTGTGTGTGTGTTGTGCGCGAATAAAGTGTTAAGCGACAACATCAGCGTTTGTTGTTGTAGTATATGCCCCCCGCAGCGGGCCTGTGGTCCCCCTGCCCCCCGCCCCCCCCCACACTGACAGGATGGGGTGAGTGTGCACAGCGGGAGCAGAGAGAGAGAGACGCCGCTGTCTCTCTAATATACAGAGAGAGAGGAGGGGTGTGGGGGAGGGGGGAAGACAGAAAGGCACGAGGAAGGAACAGAGGGAGGATGGAGGGGAAAAAAGCAGGAGGACGTGGAAGGATAAAAAAAAAAAACAACAACACTGAGGTCTTAAAAGATGAAAAAGTATGCAGAGATCTGGTCATGCCATGGTGGGGGGTGACAGGTGTAATGGGCTAAAGGCGGAGCTACAATCAATTAAAAACCCCCAAACAAAATGAATGTGTGGCCCCCACTAATGAACACTGGCCTCTGTTCAAAAGACAGAGCGAGAGACAGTGACAGGTGTGGGATGGACAGGAGAGAGGGGAGGTGAGGGCAGGAAGAGGAGGAGCCAAACTAATGACAGCTGAAGTTAGGAGGGATGAGGGGGAACTGGTCAGAGAACAACAAAAGGCAGGGAATAATGATAATACCGAAACATAAAACACAACCAACTCATCATCCCTAGTGGAAGTTATACATATGTACGGTACATAAACAAAAATGAACATCATAACCCTCGCCATCGTAAGATATCCTTTTCTCGTCGATGTGTTTTCTTTTCTTTTTCTTTTTTTGCAAGCATTTGTTTGGGGGGGGGGGGGTGCGGGGGTGGGAGTGTTGGTGGGCTGTGTGGTGATTGGTTGTTGTGAAGAGGAAGTGGTCACAGCCAGACTTAAGGACACATCTGCAGCCTGAGAGACAGCATCATCAAATCATCACGTAATCTCCCTCCCTCTCCCTTTTTTGTTTTTCTTTTCCCCCAAAAAACAATACAAAAACAATAAAAAAAAAAGAAAAATTAAAAAAATGCCACCATATACATTTCTCCCCCAACGGCCAGCTTATACCTTACCAGGGGCGACAGCACCAACCTCCACACGCACCACGCTCACTGCGGCCAGTCAGTCTCTCTGTCCAGAAGAACCGGGTTTGTTTTCTATTTTTTTTCTTTCCTTTTTTGTCTTTTTTTTTTCTCTTCTGGGGAGTTTCTTCCTTTATTGGGGGGAGGGGGAGGGTTGGGGATGGGGAAGGGAGGGGGACTTTTTTCATTATTATTTTTTTCAATAGGAACAGTAAGGGGAATACCACGCTGTTGTTCGCCCTCTGCCCCTGAAGGCTCGTCCTCGCGCTCGAGGAAAGCCCTGGTCTGTGGTGCTGATACCGGGCCTGTTTGTTCTCTTAGCGCCCACCTTTATCTGCCTTCCTCGGAACAAGGACTCGTCCAAAGCCATGGCCGTCCTGACAGACTCCTTGTTTGCAAACTCTATATAGGCAAACCCTTTGGGATGCCCAGTGAATTTGTCACACAGGATGGTGACTCTTTTGACGGAGCCGTAGCCGTGGAAGTGGGCCTCCAGCTCCTCCGCCGTCGCACCGTAGTACACGTTTCCAACGTAGATCGATCTCCCATCTGCTTCCATCTTCTCCTCGCTGACAGGAGCGTTCTGTAGCAGCACCTTCAGCTTTTCTGCTTCTTCCTCCATCTCTTGCACCCGCGCTTTGATGGCCTCCAACTCCGGGTCTTCAATCGTGGCCTCTCCCTCTTCTAATCCCGGCTCCTCGTCGCCGACACCCGGGTCTTCCAACTCTGGATGCCCGGGGTCCGAGTCCAGTAGGGATTCATCCGCCAACCCGTTACCGAACTCCGCCATCGCCGTGTTTCCGGTGTTCCGACGCGCCTCGTGGCTGAAGCGATCCTCCAGACGCAGTTCATTAAGGATTGACATTGTTTCCTTTTCCATCTGGTGATTTTAAAATTGTATCTACAGTATATATTCAAGCTTACAGACAAAGCCGGAAACAACAAGTGATATCTTCACTTGTCTTCTGATCTGAGATCTCCTGAGAGAATTGTTGAATATATACTGTACACAAATGTTCTAGAATGTTCTATTATGACATCATACTGTGACATCACAAATGTTCTAGAATGTTCTATTATGACATCATACTGTGACATACATGTTCTAGAATGTTCTATTATGACATCATACTGTGACATCACAAATGTTCTAGAATGTTCTATTATGACATCATACTGTGACATAAATGTTCTAGAATGTTCTATTATGACATCATACTGTGACATCACAAATGTTCTAGAATGTTTGATTATGACATCATACTGTGACGTCACAACAGAACATGTTTGAGTTACATTTGAATAATAATTATGACATCATACTGTGCATCATACTGTGACATCATAAATGTGATTTAGTTTGAGGATAAAAAATATATATAATAATAATTTATTTTTAATTTTTTTCAATTTTACTTTTTTAATTAAAAACGAAGGTTCAACCGTTTGAAAAACCCTGACGAAGTTTGAATCACTTTATTCAAATTGAGGATTTAGTTTAAATCCCAAAAACAGGATTGCGGGACAGCCTTACCAAACATTATTATTCAAATGGAACTCAAACATGTTCTGTTGTGATGTCACAGTATGATGTTATAATCAAACATTCTAGAACATTTGTGATGTCACAGTATGATGTCATAATAGAACATTCTAGAACATTTGTGATGTCACAGTATGATGTCATAATCAAACATTCTAGAACATTTGTGATGTCACAGTATGATGTCATAATAGAACATTCTAGAACATTTGTGATGTCACAGTATGATGTCATAATCAAACATTCTAGAACATTTGTGTATCTATTCAACAATTCTCTCAGAAGAGCTCAATGTGCATCTTGAAACAGTACTGAACAGATAGACTAAACAACATAGATTGAAGCCTGCATTTCTCAACCAACGTGCCTTGCCTACCGTTTCGCTGTGGAAGGGTGAGTGTCCACAACGGCTAGCTAGCTGTTCTACTTGAATACTGAATATCAATATTGAATGAGACAATATTGAATACTGAATGTTAATTCAGGTTGACAGTTGACATCATTTGACAGTTGACAGGGGGCTGGAAAGTTGATTTAATAAAAGAAAAAATACTAATTTAATCAGATTAATCACTTTAGTTAGCAGCGTCGCTTCAGCCACGAGGCGCGTCGGAACACCGGGAACACGGCGATGGCGGAGTTCGGTAACGGGTTGGCGGATGAATCCCTACTGGACTCGGACCCCGGGCATCCAGAGTTGGAAGACCCGGGTGTCGGTGACGAGGAGCCGGGATTAGAAGAGGGAGAGGCCGCAAACACAAATTCAGCCCGGGACTGTAGGAGCATATGTGTGTAGGGTTTTAGAAAATAGGTATTAGGGGTATATTATATACTAACATTTATATAATTGTAACTTCGCTGGATATACACGGTATACGGTTAAAATGTTATTATTGACTATTTTTGTTTTATCCTGTTTCTGTACTTGCATATATTTTAACCACCTTTACTGAAAGTTTCATTATACATTGTGTGTTGAGTACTGACTTTTAATAAGTTTTGTTTTGCAATAATAAAAAAAATTAAAAAAAAAAATAAAATTCAGCCCGGGACATTCAGACACACCAGCCCACACACCGGCCCACATTAGTGGCCCACACACTGGCCCACACACTGGCCCACACACCGGCCCACATGTACAGGCGTCTTACGTCGGCAGTGACTCCTTGAGCCGAGCCGGGGTTACCCGGCTTTCAGCCCTCTTCACTGCAGCCGCCCAGGAAGTACTGTCGGCACAGAGACGGGTCTGTACCTCTCAGCCCTGGAGGCCGTATCCGAGACGGGGGAGGCCTCACCTGCCTGGCTGTCGTCTCTGCCCGTCACATAGCTATTTTTCCTCTTCTTTTTAATACATTTTTTTTTACCTCAAAGGAAGATAGGGGGGGGGGGGATTATCCTCCCATGCCTCCAGATGCCCCACCCCGACAAGGCAGACAGACAGACACATTAAGGGACCTTGGGGTAGGAAAGAAAAGCTCCTAACGTTGGTGGTTTTTCTTTAGATTAAATTCAGAATAGAGCCTTTTTTATATATACAAAATTCTACCGAGAGACAGAGAAAAAAAAGCTATGTATGATTCAACAAAGTGTATGATTCAACAAAATATTCTTTGTTTTCACACAGACTAAAACGATTGAAATGGGAACAACTCGTCCGCTCATCATCCTCAACGCTCTGGCTGTTGTCGTGCCACAGGACGGAGGGAGACTCCCGACCACCCACCCACCCACACACAGGGGGAAGGTAGATGTGGGAGTAATCAGCATACACATTTTATGAAATATTGTTTTCTGTATGATTTCGGCCAGGGGGAGCGTAGATAGAGAAGAGTATGGGGGCCAGAATGGAATAATAAATATAAAGAGGGAAGAACCTCAGAAGGGCATTTGAATGAGAGATCTCCTTCAACTGGGATGGCCAGGCGTGCAATAGGTGTTGAGGAGGGCAGGGATTAGGTTGAGAAATACAGTGAAGGAATAATAATAATAATAATAATAATAATAATAATAATAATAATAATAATAATAATAATAATAATAATAATAATAATAATAATAATAATAATAATAATAATAATTAATAATTAATAATTAATAATTAATAATAATAATAATAATAATAATAATAATAATAATAATAATAATAATAATAATAAAAGGGACATTATAGACAGGCTTAGCGGTTAAGCAGATACAATGGAGCATAATAACGTCCATATAGAGATCTGAACCCATCACATACTATCAAATAATATCAGATAGATTAGAGACATATACAGAAGGTATTGCTATTTTTTTTCCACTACATCATTTCATGGAGCTGTAATTAAAACAACACACGGATTCAATGTCCCAGAGGACATCACTGGTGGCCATATTCAAACTCACTTACGCGTGTGGTGCGTGTGGTGCTCAACATCAACAGGGATGAATGAGCATGTCACTAATGCAAACTTGTATGGGGGGTGCTAAGGGTGAGCGAGAAAGTGGCAGTCAGGAGAATGAGGCTGGCAGGTCACTGCCAGAGACACCGTGAGCTGCCAACCAGCAAACTTGTGCTGTGGGAGCCAACACACGGGCATCGATCACGAGGACGTCCCACATTAACCTACGTGGACGTACTCAGGAGAGATGCGGGAGCAGAAAGCACCGGCGAGCTAGCCAGATGCATGGAGGATCGGGGTGACTGGAAGCACCGATGGAGGGCCCGTCCGAGGACGACCTTCCTAGATGATACTCTTAACAACTGTCAAACTCAATAAATATGTGCAAAAGTTTTTGGTCTTTGTGTGAGATTATGTGCAAAATAAATCAGCGTTGTTTTTCTGTGAAGTGCCCCTTTAACTGACTGCATTGTTATACTGAGCAGTGCATGCTGTTGATGCTGTATATGGTATATGGTGTTTAGTCTTTGTAGTCGGTTAACAAAAGGGCTGTCGAGAAACATTATTTTGTCACAATTTGCCTTACTGTATGTTTGTCTTGTGAGTGGCAAAGGAGCCCTGCATGAGCCAAACTACTGGTTCAGTCACATACAGTCACTCACCCCTTGACTTATTTCTACATTTAATAAAATAAATAGTTCTTGTAAAAATGAATTCATCTTTTATCTTCTCTGCAGAGTATTTTTTGGTAGAAATACATGTGAAAGCATACATTTAAATAATAGTTTGTAGACATGTTCAACCCCCCTGGTTATCTTTTGGATACATTGTTTCATGGGTAAATATAGGTTAGTTACTTTGATGTCATCATTCTATTTTATGACTTGGTTTTGTCAAATTATAATAATATTTAAAAAGTAATAATATATTCAATCAATTTAAAAGATTGTGATACATATAAATCTGGATAAAAAACACTATTAGTGGTTCACACTGACTCTGATTACATTTGATGTTTGGATACAATTTGTGCATAAGAGCGTTTCATGAATCATGAATGAATGAGACTGCAATGAAGTCTTTTATGCTCCGGGCGAGATAATCTCTAGGTTTCTTTCATCCACCAGGCACTACAGGAAGTAAATATCTCCCTCTCTCTCTTTCCTCCTTAATTCCTGCTCTTAATATAGTGATGATGAAACTCATCCACCATCTACTGTTACTGGTGAACAGCCAGTTAGTGTCTCACCCTGACACATAAGCAGTATGATTAGGCCTACACTGACTTGTCTTTCATTAACTCATTGACTGCCGGGGATTAGCCTTATCCTATGGTAGTATTGTCACGCTGTAAACAATGGGAGTCACCTTGTTTGTAGAGCTAAATCTATATTCTATATTATAGCCATGGATACAATACTATAGTCATTTGAATTTATTCCGGTCAAGATGCAAAAAAGAGATAATTTGTCCATCCATACGTTCCTGTGTTATACCGTGGTGAATATAAGTATGGTTTTAGTGCGGTCTAGGGTAATTCATGAAATGCTTAGTTATGGCAGTATACGTCGATTCCATTGTAGACGTTGCCGTTTCTTGCCTGAACCCGCTATTGTTCCGGAATCAAATCCACATCATAGGTATTATGTTCCATCATGAATGCATGAAAGGGGGGGGTGGGGGGGTCGTTTCAAAAACAATATTCCAATTTCTTGATCGCCATCTGGTACATCCAATGTCCATTTGCTCGACGGCATAATCCACCATACCATATGGATCGGGCATATTTGACAGGCTTCAATGTAACCGGCAGAACCGTTCGTCTTGCCAGACAAGGAAAAATGTAACCCGAAACCTTTGGCCATCCCACAGCCCAGGATACAATGTTAGAAAGGGTGCTCGATACCGCCGTCTAGCGCGATGCGGCCGGTATTGCACCTAGGCATTCTCAATGCGATTCCCAATGTTAATCCCGAGTCAGTGGGCCTGTAATGAATAGAAATATCAAATAAAAGAAATAACGATCAAATAACGAGTACACTCGTTGGCGTTCAACGATTGGCGGCCAATAACGAGTATAATCGTCATTGGCAGTGAATGAGTTAAGAGTGGACATGCGTCGGTGCCTGGCAACACAACAGCAAACACACATGCTAGCATGCAAAGCTGACTTGTCCATTTTGGATGAATATGTAGTAAGAACCAGCACATAGAGGACACAGAAGATGGAAATGGTCAGGGTTAAGATAAAGAAGATGGGATAAGATTCATAGTGAAAAACTGTGATCTACTGCTACTACAGTAGGTTCTGTGTCCATACAGTTTATTGACAGACAGAACCACCTTATTGGACTAGGATAGTAACTCCTCCTGACCCCCTCCCTGGTGTGCGAGCGCAGCATTTCAACTTTGATAATAATCAAGAAGGAACATGTTACAGCAAGCCTGCATGTGATCGTGATGGCTACAGAAAAACACATTGACATGGTTTTGGACACAGATGGGAGAGGCTTTTCACCAATTAAAGTAGGACACACTATTATATTATATTATATTTGCTGCTTATGCTGCCGTGCCATGCAGTGTTGCTGAATTTTGGTGTTTGGTGTTTTTGTGTGACACTGTTTCCACCTGGCCGGTCCAATCTGGGTGATCTGATCACAAGCGGATGGCTCCAAGTACCGGTGGGGACGCACACGAGACGCATTGAAATCCCATCGCTCAGACCGCATTGGGATATGCGTATGGTCACATATGGCCACATTCTGTAAGTATATGTACGCACATGTGTCCTGGGCCACATTAACACTTTCAGTGCCACTTCAATGATAGAGCTCTCATATTTGCGAACGCATAAACTATATCTTAAATGATGGCTATGTGTATAATATGGCCGTCGCTTATCAATGACTTGTTTGCAGTCAACATTGTCGAAACGGATTGTTTTCTAATCGGTTAATTTCCGTTTTATACCATTTTGAAAAACTAGTTTTTTGAAAGTTTCAGGAAAATATAAAGATTCTGTGATAATCGCCCTTTAGTGGAATACACTTGAATACACAAAAAACGTTGTCATTTTTCGGCCTATTTATGAATAGTTTTCAAATAAACGCTAGATTATCGATAGTATATGTGTTGTGACAATTGAGACCATAAACCGTCCCTTCAAAATGGCTTAAAGAAATAATTTTTTCATCAATACGTTCTCATTTTATAGCGTCTTGAATATAAGCGTTATAAGGGATTTCGGCTGGGATATTTCCTGGAACGCGAGATACAGGCCGCTAAGCTACTAACGTTAAATCTAATGGCATTTCGGCTATAGAGAAGCTACAGTTAAAACTCAAAATGCATATGATCGGTATGATGGTCCACCTTGAATACATGAAGGGGGGGGCGGGGGACGTCGTTTCTGATTATTGATTACCAATAACCGCGTTAGCCTCAGTAGCCACATTCGTTGATCGGGTGGATGGCTATCATAACAAGCCCTGATCAGCATGTAATTTACGTGAAAAAGATCTTACTGTGGGCCGGTTGGATCCCCCAAAGTATTTCCCAGTTATCGATCGCGATCTGGTAGATCCATATGTCCATTGGCTGATGATATATTCCTTTACTGCATAGTGAATTCGGTGTCGCAAAAGGTATTCCAAGCTACAGGCTGCACATCCAGAATCCAGCTAACTGGAAACCCCATTGAAAGTCAAAAGAAGAGTGCACCGTTCTGCCACAGGGCACACTGCATTATCGAGACAGCGCCCCTAAGATGATCTGGCCGGTAATGCACTTTTCAGAATTCCAAGAGTAGGGTAAATCTGCAGTGCCGCAGGGTGACATCAAGTAGGTTATTACAATGGAATAAAAGCCAAAACAACCTTGCCACGGACATGTCCGTGGTTGGTCCTCAACCGTTGGATTCGAAACACGGATTTATCCGTGGTTGGCCCCGAAACGGTTAAGTCATAATAAGTTGAAAGGAATTACCAAGCTTTTCCCTCCGGTCATTAAAACTCTTCTCTGACAGAGAGGCAAAATAAACACTGGCATCTGTTTATCTTTAACTCATTCAGCGCCATTCACGCATATACGTGTTTGTCCGCCAATCGAATAACGCCAACCGCTAGGGGTGTAACGGTACACAGAAGCCACGGTTCGGTACGTACCTCGGTATTGGGGTCACGGTTCGGTACCAGTTTGGTACAACAGAAAAAATAATATTTATAATAATAATTATTATTATTTTTACATTTTTTAAATTTGTATATTATATTTATGATAATTATTATAATTATTATTATTAAATAGAATAATCTTCTATAGGCTTGCCGTGGTAATTAGTGATACTGGTATCATTCTCTGTTCAGGCATCCACTTGCTTACTGCCCCTTTAAACTTATCCTTGCTAAGTTTCAGTTTCACTTCCAGAGAGAATTTTACTTCACGGCCAGACTGAATACTAGAGAACAGATGACATATTACAACAATGGCAGAGGATTATTTGGATTTAAACACAGTGGAGCTCAGATGATCTGTCTGGAAAAGTATGTTTCTTCTTTTTATTTGATTGTGTTGTGCCTGTGAGTCCGGCGGGGGAGAATGTTGATGTGTTTGTTGGCGCGCGCACGTGTGTGTGTGTGTGTGTGTGTGTGTGTGTGTGTGTGTGTGTGTGTGTGTGTGTGTGTGTGTGTGTGTGTGTGTGTGTGTGTGTGTGTGTGTGTGTGTGTGTCGACGACGCGTGTGTGTTTCTTTCCATTGGTTTAATTTGGTTAACGTTATTGGGCGCACAAGAAAACGAAAGAAAACTGTAATGATCCTGCAGCTGTTCCAATGTAAATGTGCCTTTTTCCTCCGTGCACTTTCGCCGCTCTGAAGTCTGACTCGCTGTGCCCGGCCACGCCCGGTGTGTTTGCGCTGTGAGGCGTATTCGTCGCATGGGTGCGCGTACCGCACCGTGACGGCCGTACCGTAAATTCGCGGGACGAATACACGTACCGTTACACCCCTACCAACCGCACGTATATGTATACGTTATTGGATAGTTTTTTTCTTTTATTCGCTATTTCCATTCAATAATCACCCAGGATGGCTGTGGTACCATATGCAATGTGTCTGAGATCGCAAAGGTCCAATACCGCCGCCTGGTGGTATGCAGCCAATGTCACACTTCCTTTCTGACTCTGTGTATCATTGAAATTCCTCCGGGTGGAGTTTTTGAGTAATGTGGACCGAGGGGTATACTCGATCGCATTGTATCGCTTTCGGGATGCCAGATTCATTATGCTGTGGGGGGTTATGGCGTGGGCCAAATGGACATACGATTTAGCAGATGGCAATCAAATTATTGGAATATTCTTTTTGTAATCTCACCGGCCACAGGTAAGAGCAATTTAACGTCAATTTCAGCTTGGTTGTGCATTTTTTTCATAGCCATCGCCAACGGCCACGAATACCGTTATTGACAATCAATTAATCAGAAACGACCCCCCCCCCCCCCTTTCATGCATGCATGATGGAACATAATATACCGATCATATGCATTTAAATTTTTAATTGTAGCATGTATAGGGACGAAATGCCAATGGATTAAGTATAATATGCATCACAGCCTATTACTGGCCTTCCAGGAATTGCCCAAAACCGCTCTATATCCATACTTATATTCACCATGGTATAAAACAGGAATGTATGGATGGAAAAGATATTCCTTTTTCACATCTTGAACGATAGATACTCGATGCCAAATGGGCCATAGTATTGCATATATAGCTATAATATTTAAATAGTTATAGCCCTGCAAACAAGGTGAGCGACTCCATAGGTTTAATTCGTTGGCAGCACATAGTCATATCCTGTTCCCAACGTGGCGGTCAATGAGTTAAGGCCATCACTGTCAGGACCAGGACTGGAGGATCCAAGATGCAGGCGGACACTGTGGTGATAATAGAAGATATTTAATTTCAAGAACGGGGGAAGGTTGGAGGTGGTGATGTTGTAACAGAGAAGGCAGGCAGGCAGGCAGGCGTGATCCTGAGGCAAAAGAAACAGAATGAGCGAAGCACAAAAACACAGAAAAACTGACAAAAAGCTGTAGAGGAATAATTTCCGAAAAGAGGGGCCTGAAAAGTCACTATCAAGTAGCTGAGTGAACGATCTGACGAAGAGTGACTGAAGAACCGAGGGTAGATATGCTGCAGGGCTGATGAGTAGATGGCTGGCAGGTGTGGTTGCTGAGCAGGTGAGTGAGTAGATGGTCGGCAGGTGTGGTTGCTGAGCAGGTGAGTGGAATCAGTTGATTACAGGAAGCTGCTCGCCTCATCTGACACACAGACCGGGACGCGTGTAGCCTTTTTACAACGCATCGGCGTTTCCGGCGCTCTGATTTGCCAGGTCATGTGACATGTGCACCCAATAGCGCGTTTGCCCATTTCCGCGTCGAATAGCCTGCAAACTACCTGGCGTTCTATCGCCATGCTCTAAGACAAACTTTAACCTTAACCAACTTCGAAATTAGTGCCTAAGCTTAACCGGCGAAAGAACTTGCCGTCACGCTCTAAGACAAACTCTAACCATAACCAACTTCGAAGAGTGCCTAAGCTTAACCAGTGTAGAAACTTGCCGTCCCACGATTGGCGCTCATGTCACATGACCTGGTCAATCAGCGCGCAAAACGGGAACCCGGAAACGGCGATGCGTTGTAAAAAGGCTTCAAGCGACCCCATCTCGTAAAGATTTCTTTCTTCAGTATGCGGGCGATTGTCTGTGAGTTTGCTTGTCGCATGGGGAAGAATTCCACCCATTTAGTGAAATAGTCCACTAGGACAAGAAGATATTCATGTTGTTCTGGACTGCGTGGAAGGGGTCCCATTATATCCACTCCTAGCAACTCATTTGGTCCCTTTACTGAATGTTGCTGAATCATTCCTGCAGGCTTCCTGTTGTCAGACTTCAGGCTCTGACACTTCACACAGCATTTAACATGTGCCTTGACATCGGTCCACATTCCTGGCCAGAATGCCACTTCCTGAAGCCTCTTGTTGGTTTTGAAGATACCCCCATGTCCACATAGCGGGTTCTCATGGTAAGCCTGGAGGACTTGCGGAATCAGGGTTGCTGGGACATAGACCCGATAATGACACTGTCCATCTTGTCCTTGTGTTTTTCGGTACACCTTATCTTCCAGGACTGCGTAGTCATTTTTCACAGAACTTCCTTCCTCAGCCAGAGCCTTAAAGATGGTCTCAATTTTGGCATCTTTGTGTTGTTCCTCCCATATCTGTGCAAGGGATATCGGAAGTGTTCCAGAATCCTTCTTGCCGGAATACAGGTTGCATCCAGCACCTGTTGGAATCCTGGAAAGTGCATCTGGAGCACTATTCAGTTTTCCTTTTCGATATTCAATGATGAAGTCGAATCGCTGAAGTCGCAGAGCCCACCTGATCAAACGACTTGTAGTCTTCGTGGATCTCAGGACCCACTGTAAGGCAGAGTGATCAGTGATGACAGTGAAGAGTCGTGGTTCCAGATAGTGCTCCCATTTCTCCAGAGCCCAAATGATTGCAAGGCACTCTTTCTCTGTTGCAGAATAGTTGCTTTCTGCTCGGTTTAATGTCCGACTTGCGTACGCCAGCACTTCTTCAGTACCACCTTCTTTCTTCTGTGTCAGTATGGCTCCAAGACCAGTATCACTTGCATCAGTGTACACAAGAAAAGGATGATCTGGGTTGGGGTGACCCAAGATAGGAGGAGATGACAAACATTCCCTCAGTTTGTTGAATGCATTCTGGCACTCAGGACTCCATATGAATGGTCGCCCTTTCTTTTTTAGATCATTTATCGGCTCAGCAATCTTGGAGAATCCTGGAACGAATCTGTGGTACCATCCGGCAAACCCCAGGAACCGCTGAACCTCTTTGATATTCTTCGGAACTGGATAGGTTCGGATGGCCTCAACCTTGTCAGGGTCTGCACAAACTCCCTTGGCACTGACGATGTGTCCAAGAAACTTTATTTCCTGGAGGCAGAACTTGGACTTCTTCAGGTTGATGGTCAGATTTGCTTTTGCAAGCCTCTCTATGACTTGCTGTAGATGCTGGAAATGTTCGGTCACAGACGTAGAATAAACAATGATATCGTCGAGGTAGACGAGACAGATATGACCACGGAGATCTCTCAAGACAGTCTCCATTAGTCTTTGGAATGTCGCAGGAGCATTTTTCAGTCCAAAAGGCATTACATTGAAGTGGTACAACCCACGAGATGTGATGAATGCAGTTTTTGACTTGCTCTCTGGATCCATGGGCACTTGCCAATAGCTGCTGTTGAGATCAATCGTAGAGAAGATCACTGATCCAGAGAGTGATTCCAGGATCTCGTTGATGTTGGGTAGCGGATACGCATCAGTTTCGGTCACCGCATTGACCCGTCTGAAGTCCACACAAAAACGGTGACCTCCATCCTTCTTTGGAGGCAGCACCACTGGGGAGGCCCATCCTGAGTATGATGGTTCGATGATCCCTGCACTTAGCATATCTTTCAGTTGTTCCTCCACAATGGCTTGCTTTCCCGGAGACATCCTGTAAGGCCTTTGTTTGATCGGCACATTGGTGGTGGGGTATATCTTGTGAAGTAGCACATCAGTTCTCCCCGCCTCATTTGTGCACACTTTGAGGTACGACTCAAGAATTCCTCTTAACTGTTCCTTTTCATCATCTTGCAGTTGTGCTTGTGTGACAGCATTGTGGATATACTCCTTCGCATCCAGGCGTACAGGTTCCAGCGTCAACACAGGAGGAGGAAGAGCACTTATCAGGCATAATTTCCTGGGATAGTGTCGTTTCTCCTTCCTAGGACCATTTGCACTACCTGGTTGAAATGGAAATACTTCGGCAGGGTTAGATTTGAAACTATACTCCCCGTCTGCCACGTTGATTTGTAGCCCACTGAGAGAAATGAAGTCCAACCCCAGGACAACTCCAAAAGCCAGGCCTCTCTGATCCAGCACGACTACTGGTAAGGTGAAGAGTCTCCCGTGAAGGTCGATTTCCAGCTTCCCCCAACCAAGTGGAACTTGTGCCTGTCCATTAGCAAGATACAAAGGTCCATCTTCCCAGGGAGTAAGCTCTTCTTTGGTTCTGTTGAGCTCCGCCCATAGAGACTCATGGAGAAGGGTGTAACTTGCACCTGTATCCAAGACAGCCTTTCCCCGCCAGGCTCCCAGAGTGATGGGTACCACCAATAGGGTAGGTGGGCCACAAGGAGAACTTTGTTTTGAAGTACTCGGAGAGAGGTTCTCCACGGAAGGTTGTGCTGACTTGTCACGTCGTTTTGAGGTGACAGCTGTGGACACCAAGCTGTTACTTGGGTGTTGACCTGTCTGGCACCCAACGGTAAATGTTATAGGCACTATAAGTGGACACGCTACATAAAATGGTATGCTGTCCACAACGCCAGATTACCACCCACGACTTCCCTCCCCCTAACTCAGCCAAACGAGTTAGTATGACGACCGGCCCAAGCCGCAGGGCAATGCTGACTCCGGGAGTCGAGACCGCAGCCTCTTGCATTGGTGACGAGCGCAATCTCCGCTACGCCACCCGACCGCCCTGAGGAAACCATTCATTAATTTATTCTGTGTGCTGCTCTGGTTCAACTCTGAAAGTTATCCAATATCCTAAGTGTTGCTGGACAGACAGTTATTTTAATTGGGGTATAGCCTGTAAGAAACGTCCCGACTTGGCAGTAATATTCCAGTGGACTGTGAATCCTTTCCCCTCAAAATTAATCCACCCCTTATGTATTGGTTTTATGCCTCATCATATATGGGAGGAAGAAAACTCACTGATATAAATTGCAGGCAAGCAGAAATATATCATCATATGGTGTGGTGAGGTAGCGAGTCCAAGGGTTTTTAATAAACATAAATAACAAAACAGAACAAGGGTACAAAACAACTAATAACAAAAACAAAATCTCTCAGTAAAAACTGGAAGAGGGGGGGAAAGGGAAAACACAATAACTAACTCTAAATACTAATCATAACATCTAACACAACTCAAATACACATGAACAAATGACAAACGAGAAACACCTGGGATGATTACAACTGGAGACACCTGGGAAGGGAAACAGACTGAGAAGAACTACAACTATGGAAGACAAGACAACCACCACCAGACACTGGGACAAAACTAGTGTGCTAGTGTACACCTGAACACTAGCACAAGCACAACCAACAGCACAAGCCACCGATGGAAAGACCAAAGAGGTAGCAGGGAACAAAAGGTATTATGTGAGGCATACTCTTTGGGGTGTAGATTAATTGGTTGTGTGTATAGATTATGTAAAGCATACTCCTTTTGGGGTGTAGATTAAGTGGATGTGTAGATTATGTATAAAGTCCAAAGCACACAGCGGGCGACCGACGTCGCCTGGCGATGCGATCGTCTGTTGCGCAACGACAATTGCTTGGCACCCCACACCAGATCCGACCGTTCAGGTATAATAAGTGTGTGTCGTGGGCGGCTACGTGGCGTAGTGGGCAAGGCGCTCGCCACGAAATCTGGAGACGCTGGGCTTGCCTGTTCGAGCCCAGCGCTCCACATTTGCTTTCAGTTTAGCTGGTCGTCCGTACTAATACACATTGGCCGTATTAGGGGGTGGGAAACTGATGGGTGGGGATCGGGCGTTGTGGACAGCGACTCCTACAGGTCGGTTGGTGCGTCTGCGCAGTAGAATCAGGAAGTGTCGGGGGCAGCGTGAGCCTCCCACGCGTTACTCCTCGCCACTGAGAGATCGAGCTGCGCAGGTGAAAAGATGCGACTGCTGTTACCTCAAGTACCGGAGGGGACTTGTGCTATGTATGACTTAGTCCACATTGCAGCCGGCTTGTGGGAGGCAAGAAACAGCGTTCGTGACAGGGGAGGGTTGAATTGGATGATACGAAATTGGGATGGGAGAAAATATAGAAAATGGGAGAAAAAGTGGATAAAAAAGAAAATAAATAAGCTATGTGTCGCTCTGTTTAGCTGGGGGTGTCGTTTCGCCCCGGGAGATATAAGAGGACGGAACGGACGTTATGTTGTCGTGAAGCGAGCATATTAGCAGGTAGCTCTGTTGTGCTTGTGCATTACAAGGGAACAGGGAAACAGGCGGTTAGGTGGTCGAGCGGAGATTGCGTTCGTCACCAGCCCCGGAGCCAAGTTGGATTTGCCTGTTCGAATCCAGCTCACAGCTCCGGGGTTGTCACCAGCTTGGCTGGCCGTCTGCACTGATACAATTGGCTGTATCAGAGGGTGGGAGAAGCTGGCGGGGTGGGTCCGGGTCGTTGTAAACAGCGACTCCTACAGTTCGGTCGGGGCGCCTGCTAAGCGCGGATTGGACGTGAGAGGGATAGTGTGGTCCTCCCACACGCTACGCCCTCTCAATGAGAATCCGCGCTGCCAGGTGAAAAGAAGCGGTGATTGGCTGGACGTGTGTCGGGGGAAGCACGTGGTAGCCTCCACTCTCCCAAATGATCTGACTGTGGGGGGTAAGTGCGTAGCGACCAGGAAGGGGCTGGGAATTGGCATACGACTAACATTGGGATGGGGAGAAAATCGGCGGAAAATGGAGGGGGAAAAAGACCAAAAAAAAAAAAAAAACAAGGGAACAGGGAAGTATAACCTATTAACCTGTAAAAGCCATATTGAGCTGGAATTAAACCACCATATACGAATACAACCTCTCCTCATTCTTCCTGACATTACTGCATGACTGATCGCTACAATACGTTCACTACCACCGATTGGACAAGTAATGTTATGCACCTGCTGAAAGAGAATGTTTTTTCACGGAAGACGCAAACTGTTTTGTTCTCAACCATCATTTTCTTTGGACAATAAACCTTACAAACTACATGGGCTGCAGCCTGGACATTAAACTCTGTCAACATCCACAACTTATTTTGTTACCTGGGCGGCTACGTGACGTAGTGGGCAAGGCGCTTGCCACGAATTACGGAGACGCTGGGCTTGCCTGTTCGAGCCCAGCGCTCCACATTGCTTTCAGTTTAGCTGGTCGTTCATACTAATACACATTGGCCGTATTAGGGGGTGGGAAACTGATGGGTGGGGATCGGGCGTTGTGGACAGCGACTCCTACAGGTCGGTTGGTGCGCCTGCGCAGTAGAATCAGGAAGTGTCGGGGGCAGCGTGAGCCTCCCACGCGTTACTCCTCGCCACTGAGAGATCGAGCTGCGCAGGTGAAAAGATGCGACTGCTGTTACCTCAAGTACCGGGGGGGACTTGTGCTATGTAAATCTTGACACTTTTTTATTTAATTTTTATTTATCACCTATACAAAAACAAAAACACATAGACAAAAGGGTGAGTACCAGTATAGATGTTACTGATCCTGGACTGGTAAACCTATCCATCCATCCATAGTATACATCCAATATCCATCCCTACTCGTCCCCACATACATACAAATAAAAGTAAAACAAACAAAATTAAAAAAAAATTAAAAGGGAAAAATTACTTGAATTTTCATTATAGGTGTAGGCCTATGAATATTCCCCAACAATTGGGTAGTAGATAAAAAAATTGGATTGAGGCGATATTTAGCCAAGCGATAGAAGTTGCTGCGCGATCGTCGCTCGAAAATCTCCTGCCGTGTGGGTTCTCTCATTCATAACAATGGACGCGATACAATTCTGCCTGTCAAAAAGAGACTGCGTTTGATAGGTGGTGTACGTCTGCCCAGGTGGCCAAGTCGTTTGAGAAGCTCAGGGAGCTAATTCTCATTGAAGAGTTTGAGAAGCTCATGGAGCTAATTCTCATGGAAGAGTTTGAGAAGCTCAGGGAGCTAATTCGCATGGAAGAGTTTGAGAAGCTCAGGGAGCTAATTATCATGGAAGAGTTTTAGAAGCTCAGGGAGCTAATTATCATGGAAGGGTTTGAAAAGCTCATGGAGCTCAAGTCAAGTCAAGTCAAGAGTTTTATTTGTCACGGCATACAAGTATACAGTGAAATGCGGGGGGTCTTGCCCGCAACGATTGTGCATAATACAATAATAATAATATAATAAGAATCCAATAGAACAACATTGTGCAATAATACAAGTAATTAAAGTAGGGCATATCGGTATATGTACATGAGTTTTTACAGAGCATGGTAAGACATGCTAGGTCCTGTGATAGTGCAATACACTGTTAGCTACGGATGAGGCACGGATGAGCTAATTATCATGGAAGAGTTTATGAAGCTCAGTGAGCTAATTCTCATGGAAGAGTTTGAGAAGCTCATGGAGCTAATTCTCATGGAAAGGTTTGAGAAGCTCATGGAGCTAATTCTCATGGAATAGTTTGAGAAGCTCAGGGAGCTAATTCTCATGGAAGAGTTCAAAAGTTGTCTTTCTGTAAATGTATGAACTCACTTGGATGATCATCATCGTGGCGGCAGGGCAGTGTAGTGGTTAACACTGTCACACTGTTAACACTGATAAGATAAACCCAATGGAAAAACATGCACAACAGATCGCTAACGCGTTCCCTGACGAAGACAGACAGGAGCACTTTGATGCCCCTATCTGCCCCCGGCTGCCCTTGTGTGTGTTCCTGTGTGTGCCGCCCATCGCATGTGTGTCACTGCATGATGAATAAAGACTTCTTCAAAAGTCCAGTTTATATTATATTATATATGATTGTAGCGACTATCCTGATGTCCTAGTAGACGCTCGGTTGGGTGTGGGGACATAATGGCCAGTCTGTGTCACCTGCCGTTGGGTGAAGTTCCCATTTAATTGAAGTACTTAACATCATGGTTGATGGCCAAACAATGGTTTCTGATTAAATGCTGTTAATAATAGAGAAAACGAGCGAGGGTACATGCATGCTTTCATGCGGTAAAAACCGTGAGACCTCTTCGTCACCCAGATACCTTGATTGCCGTAGCATACACCTGTGCCTTTATTCAAAACCCATGCGCTCCGCACTGCCACCCAGTGATGAACTTAACAAACTACAAACTTAACACAAAAACAATCAAATAGCTCCTACAAACCGACCCCTAATGTTAATTAATTAAAGAAGAAAAAAGGAGCTATAACAAGCGTTCTTGGTTCTTCTCTGAGCCAGAGGTTACCAGCACGTGACTCAGCGGTGGGTCGTGACCTTTACCGCCAGACCTTCCACTGCTTCTTGAAGCAGAAAGAGTTTGGATATGGGCCGCTCCAACTGCCCTGTCTTGGTCTTCAACCGTACTGCCTGTACAAGCCCTTTGCCCATCGTTGTGAGAATGTCTGGGGTATGGGGTCGTCCCGGGACATGTTCCTTCGACACATTTCTTGCAACAACAGTTTTGGTAGCAAGGTGAATGGTGACGAGAACCCCAACGGGTCACTGGAACTGACGATTGGAAGAATTCCACGTCTGGTGTGTGGTCGCTTTTCCACTCTCAGTCTTTTCTTCTTTGGGTGGTACACCCCGTGATGAGGGAGATACCACACACTGCCATTTCTGTAGTCCGACTGGACTTGAGGCACCATTTCTCCGTAGCCGCTGTCAAACATCTGAGTAAGAAATTCTGTGTACTCATTTTGGTAGCTCTTATTCCGTTCAAACTGTCTTTTCAGACCCTGAAGGCGCTGTTCCACAATGCACCCGTTGTTTGGCACAGTGATGTCCTCCACTTTAAAAGGCAAGTCCATGCAATAATGTCCTTCCTGCATGCAAATAGACTTCTCCAAGATCTCCATAAATCTCCTGCTTCTCCTCCAGTGACTTGTCATTGAACTCTTGGTTGTACTGAGAGACCAACAGCTCCTCCAGTTTGACAATGGATGTCCTATTGGCATATGGTCGAGCAGCTTCTCTGACAACCACTATTACCCCTCAAAGGACCGTTGACGACCCACCCAAATAGGGTCTTCACGGCATAAGGTCCATCACCTTGGCTGTTGATAATTTCCCAGGGTTCCATGAGTTTTGGAGCATTAGTTCCAATCAAAAGTTTAACATCAGCGTCCAATTCTGGGATCCTGATACACCTTCAGATATTCCCATTTTTCAATATCTTGCTGAGTAGGGATGTTACTCCTTGAAACAGGGATTGTTTTCATGTGTGAATGTTTCTGGAAGCTCCATAAAGTGGTTACTATCCAACTTGGACACCTCCAGTCCTGTAAGGATTTGGCTTTCAATGACCCTTTCTTGACCCATAGTGCGCATAAGAATGTTGGTCTTTGTACCATGTAGATTCAGCTTCTTCATAAGATGGTTGGTATAGAAGGTTGCTGTACTTCCTGGGTCTAAGAAGGCGTAGGTCTGCAGCACTCCATCTCCTTTCTTGGATCCGGCCCCAGTACAACCACATGCCTGAAGAGACACAAGTGCACTACTGACTGGTGTTTCCTGTGACTTGGTAAATTTGTCGATGGTGTGGACATGCAGAATAGTCAGGTGTTTAAGATTGCATTCATCACAGGTCAGACGACTTCTGCATTCCTTACTCATGTGGCCAGACTTCAAGCATCCAAAACAAATTCCTTTTCCTCTCAGAAAATCAATTTTCTCCCTTTGAGAAATCGTATTCAGTTTAAAACACTTAACAAATGGATGTGACTCTTCACAATAGAGGCAGGCCTCTGAGGACAACTCCTTAGTTATGGTAGGCTGCTTTTATATCATGTGCACTGTGGGCTTAGGAGTTTCAGCTTGGTTGGTTGCGATGGTTATTGCAAAACTGCTTCCTTTAATGCTACTCCTGGGTAGCGGCATGCTCTTATCTACAGGCTTTATTGTGATGCTTGGTCGTGCATCTGAAATGTCACCAAAAATGGGATGGGACAAGATTTTGACTTGTTTCTCCAAAAAGTTCACCATCTCTGGGAAGGTGGCCCTGTCGCCTTGGCGTTCTTGTATCTCACAAGCTGTAGACCTCCATCTCTCCCGCAGCTTGTATGGCCATTTCATCATAACATTCCTCATGTTTGATGGAATGTTCATCTCCTCCATGTATAGCTGTTATAGCGTTGCAGCACCCTCTTAGGAACAGTGTGAACTCCTGCAGCGCCTCTACATCCTCTGCTTAAACAACAGGCCAGCGAAAGGCTTTTTCCATGTAGGCTGTTGCTATCCTGTGCTCATTACCACAGTGTAAATGTAGCAGTAAAGTGCAACAGCAATATATAATATACGGTGATTAAACTGGGTACAAAATATACAAATGAGTACTACTGAGTGTAGTGCTAATCAGATGTATGTACAGCGTTGTAGTGATACAGGTATAAAGACAGTATGATATTAGTCATACTGGCCAGCAGCGTAACCAGTAAGAGTAGGATATGTACAGATATATACTAAAGGACTATGTGCAGGTATGTACAGACAGGTGTGGATAGATATATATGCAATGAGAGACAAAAAAAAGTATATATACAGAATTATTTTACGCTATCATACGGAGCTATGGGTTTATTTGATACATGTACATTCTTTGATTCAGAGAGATTCAGTCCGACCAAGGATCCAAACTTATGTCTCGGGTCTTTCAAACTGTTCTACAGGAACTGGGGATAAAGCATTAAATCCTCTGTCTATCATCCTCAGTCTCAAGGTGCCCTAGAAAGACATCACCAAAAACTCTCAAAAACATGACGAAGAGGTGCTGGTGAGTGAGCAACATCCTTCCCGTTCGCCCTCTACACCTCTGACTTCTGCCATAACTCAAGTGGGTGCCACCTACAGAAGTTCTCAAGATGACTCCTCCATTGTAAGTTATATCGCAGAGGACAATGAGGACGAGTACAGAGCTTTTTTAGGGTGGAGCGAGAGCAACCACCCCCAACTCAACATCAGCATGACCAATGAGCTGGTGGTAGACTACTGGAGAGGCAAGAAGATCCCCCTCCCCCCAACTCCCATCACCATCCGAGGGGATGAGTTGGAGATGGTGGAGACATACAAGTTCCTTGGAGGACACCTGCACTACTGTATAAATTAGACTGGTCGGACAACACAGAGAGACAGAGCAGGCTGTTCTTCCAGAGGAGACTCAAGTCCTTCAATGTGTGCAATTGAGAAGTCGTTTTACCAGTCTGTAGTAGTCAGCGTCCTCTCTTTTCTGCCGGGAACAAAAGCTGACGCGTGGGGTTGGTAAGTGGTAGGGCTGTACCAAATAGTTCGAAGCTTCATTCATAACGTTGACATTCGAATACTAAATCAACATTTGAATTTTTTTTTTTATTATTTATTATACTTTTTTTTTTATTATTATTATTATTATATTTTGTGTCTATTCATTCTGTTTAAACCAATGGGGTTTTTCTTCACAGTTGCAGATAAAGATAAGGCTACACTAATATAGTATTATACTATTATAGTATATGACTCGTCATAAAAATTTTAATAAAACATTTATCATAAATGATGTAGCCTATCTGCATCCGCTTGGCGCTCGGCGCTCCATCAAGACGTCACCATCACTTTCGTACCAACCGTGCCCTTATTGGATTAATAATGTTGATGAAAAGACGACGAAAGAAAGTTCATTTAATAAAAAAAAATACTCAGATAAATTTTTTTATGATTATGTCATAAAATATGATGACAGACATTCAAAGCTTCATTCGAAAACTTCAATAGAAGCTTAGAATGTAACAAAAAATGATATTCGGTACAGCCCTAGTAAGTGGCGCTCATAACCCTGCTTGACATAATGTTACTCTAGTGCTCTATTTTGTTCTTTTCTATCTGTCTCTCCTCTCCTCTTTTGCAACAGCAGGCATTTAGCCAGCATCCCATTATGGGCTGTTTCCTAGTTTTTCATCATATGGGAGGGACAAAACGTCACTGATATGAATTGCAGGCAAGCAAAATTATGCAGTTTTAGGCCTAAATCAATATAGGCTACAACCTTTTTTTTCACCCCTGAATTCTGATAGGGCTATGGCTTATATTACGTTTTCAAATGCTGAGTAATGACATAAAGCTGTCAGTTTGAGAACCCATAAGTCTATGCATATCTTTCCTGCTTACTGAATTATAACCATTGCATTTTGACTGGTACATTACATTTACATTTAGTCATTTAGCTGACGCTTTTATCCAAAGCGACTAACAAGTATGTACAACAAGTCATCAGGAAAGGCACACCTCTATCAGCTGAGTAACAATGTTCATCAAAGTGTCGAGTGCTACAGTGTAGGTTAGTTTATTAGTACAAGTGCATGACAGTAAGGTTAGTTAGATAGTTAGTTCTTATTTTTATTTAGATTTTTTTAGATAATGGTTGAAGAAGTGCGTCTTTAGTCGACAGTGAAAGATTGGATGGGTTTCGGCTGTCCTAACTGGGGTGGGCAGTTCATTCCACCATTGTGGGGCAAGGACTGAGAATAGGCGGCTTCTCCTTGATGACCCTCCCGGAGCTCGGATAGGAGATGCAGAGCGTAGGAGTCTTGAGGGTGTGTATTTAGAGACCATTGACCGGAGGTAGGCGGGAGCGGTTCCCTTTGCCGCACGGTATGCTAGGTCGAGGGCCTTGAAGCAGATTCGTGCAGCAATGGGGAGCCAGTGCAGGTCCCAGAGAAGTGGGGTGACATGGGCTGACTTCGGTAGGTTTGAGATCAGGCAGGCCGCTGCGTTCTGAATGAGTTGAAGAGGCTTGGTGGCAGTGGCCGGGAGGCCAGCAAGCAGTGCGAGTAGTCGAGGCGGGAGATGACTGTTGATTGGACAAGGAGTTGGGTGGCTGGTAGCTGAAGTTATGCCTTAAAAGCAAGTCAGATTTCCTGAGATTGTGTAAAACAGAAAATTTCTTATTTTCTGGAGAAATATGAATCCCTAGTATGGACTGAATACACAAGGAAAGTGCTATGTGATTTTATTAGATAGGCAAATCAACTTTTGTATACAGCTGTCATCGCTGGAGACACTCGTTGGTCATCCTTCTATTGCTTGGAAATACAATTTCTGATTATTCTAGTATGCGGAGAGTGATTTCATTATCTGGTATCGCCTGGAGAGTAGAGAGAGAGAGAAAGAGAGTCAAGGCAAGCAGTGCATAACGTTATAATGAAAACCCTAACTGGCCAGGGGGTTATAGTGTGATCGGGAAGCATTTGAAAAGTTGTGTAGTTTCTCTTAAATTAAAGGGATTTCACAGTAACATTGCAAATTGTAATGAAAACACTGCATGCGTTCTATGATACTATCTAATTCGCACACATCTTTAGTGATGTAGGGCTAAGTGTTTATTTGCATATTGTGACGACCCTCCCCCACATGGTTGTTTGCTTCAGTTGTTTGCTTGCTTCACAGGATTGGTGGGCGCAGCTGGCAGAGCAGAGCTGGGAGAGGGTCATCAGGCTAATTGGGGCACACCTGAGTCGGTGTCCCAGTCTGATATAGAGGGAGGCTTCCTGTAGTCTCTCTCTCTCTCTCTCTCTCTCTCTCTCTCTCTCTCTCTCTCTCTCTCTCTCTCTCTCTCTCTCTCTCTCTCTCTCTCTCTCTCTCTCTCTCTCTCTCTCTCTCTCTCTCTCTCTCTCTCTCTCTCTCTCTCTCTCTCTCTCTCTCTCTCTCTCTCTCTCTCTCTCTCTCTCTCTCTCTCTCTCTCTCTCTCTCACTGCTTACACACAGATACTCATTCATATTGCCTGATAATTAGTATCAATTATTTAGTTATTTCTTAAATTATGCCTGTGTCTCCCCTTTCTTGTTGCGAACTTGAACCAGCTCGTAACAATATTGAGTGTGGAAGCGAGATCAGGTGTGAACAGACGTACTTATAGCTGCTCCACTTGGGATCTTAAAAGCTGTAAGCCATATTTAAAAAAAATCCGCCCAAAGGTACATACCCAAGTAAATGGAAGATTGCTCCACTTCTACAAGGTCAATTTGCATGTTCTCAGTATCTACAGACATCTATGGACCTCGGGGAATGTATTTCCAGTGTCAGAAATATTGTGTCTGTTACTATGCTTGAATACTGACCCACAGTTGACCAAGTTGTCATCTGCACAGGCTGCTGCGAACCTCTCTCCATTTTTTTTATTATTTTTTTATTGATCTTTTTCCCCCTCCTTTTTCCTCCGATTTTCTCCCATCCCAATGTTAGTCGTTATGCCAATTCCCAATCCCCTTCCTGGTCGCTGCGCACTTACCCCCCACAGTCGGTCTGGGAGAGTGGAGGCTATCACGTGCTTCCTCCGACACACGTCTAGCCAATCAACCGCTTCTTTTCACCTGGCAGCGTGGACTCTCACTGAGAGCGTGTAACGTGTGGAAGGATCACACTAACGCCCTTAGATCCTATCCGCGCTTAGCAGGCGCCCCGACCGAACTGTAGGAGTCGCTGTTTACAACGACCCGGACCCACCCCGCCAGCTTCTCCCACCCTCTAATACTGCCAATTGTATTAGTGTGAACGGCCAGCCAAGCTGGTGACAACGCCGGAGCTGTGAGCTGGATTCGAACAGGCGAATCCAGCGTCTCCGGGGTTGGTGACGAACGCAATCTCCGCTACACCACCTGACCGCCCCTACCTCTCTCCATTTTCATTCATGGTGCCTAGTCCTTCTCTACTGGTTCAAAGCCGTTGTTATTTTCCCCTATCTTAGCGTTCATGTCTCCCATCAAGATCATGATGTCCTTTCCTTTCCTGGCTTGGAGAATTGTGTATAGTTGGTTGTAGAATTGATCCTTGGTTTAATCATCAGTCATCATTGGTGGGGGCGTACAGTAGCATTGTACCACTTTATTTTTTAAAGGTTTATTTTCTTGTGTTTGGAATTTGGCTGTGATGATCCGTGAGTTGATGGGTTCCCAGCTGATAAGGGCCCTCTGTGCTTCTTTGGACAGCATGAACGCTACTCCCTCAGTGTGTGGTGCACAATCGTCTGGATGTCCTGAGTAGAGTATGGTTTCTCCACTCGCCAGATTGACCTGCCCTGACTGGAGCCACCTGGTTTCTCCCAGACCAAGGAGAGATATCCGGTACCTCTCCTCCGAAATCACTGCTGCCCTTCCTCTAGCATACATGGTCCTCACGTTCCATGTCGCTATGGTGGTGGGTCGCCTTGAGGTCAGAACCTTCGAACGTACAGTCTCCTTGCACGCCGTCATAGTCTATTTAGTTTGGGGCGCTGAAGAGGCTTCCTTCACAAGACGTAAGGATTTTTTAAGTTTCATCGATGTTTCTGTAGCTATAGGTTCTTTTTTTATGGGATGGGGTCGCTGGCCCCAAGCCCAACCCCCATCTCGGGGAGTGTTTTAGAGTTGGCTTGTTAGTCCTCTTCCCATGCCTATTGTCTTCCAGGTGATGGATTGCAGCCTGTTATGTACCCCCGTAGGGAGACGCAACACAAGGCCACAGACAGGGTAGGTGAGGGTGCAGTGACACTAAAACGCATGAGACAATTTGCAAAATAATAATATTTATTTTACAAACTTCAAGATCAGCAACACAGAGAGCACGGAGGACTTACCAGTGAGCACCAAATTAAATATCAAAAAGAAATAAAAGCCCACCCCCCCCTTCACAGGCGCGGACGCCCCAAAGTACAGGTGGTGGTGCTCACTCTAAAGCTGGTGTCTTTAACAGTAGGTCACCTACGTGATGCAAAATGTAGACCCAGGGTATCTTCCTGCCCTCAATGTCCCTGTGTGCGAAACAAAAGATTAATACAAAGCAAAGCAATCACCATAGGCTGGGTGACACAAGGAATAAACAAATACACAAACAGGTTATGGGTAAAACAGAAATGTACAACAAACTAAACACCAAAACACAATGGAGTGAACCAGAGCTTTCGCCAGCTCTACCAAATGTACCTCTACCTGGACATCACACCACACACCAAACATGAGAGCAATAGAGCATTAACTAGCTCACACACCAAACATGATAGCAAATAGAGCATTAGCTCACACACCAAACATGAGAGCAAAATAGAGCATTAACTAGCTCACACACCAAACATGAGAGCAATAGAGCATTAACTAGCTCACACACCAAACATGAGAGCAAATAGAGCAGGGGTGGCCAACCCGCGGCTCGCAAGCCGCATGCAGCTCTTTGCCCGTCAATGTGCGGCTCTTCCATCCATACAATTTTTTTTTTTTTTTTTTTTTTATGTCACTGATTCCATAAGGACGTAGAATAAACATTTACAAAAAAAAATTAAATGGTCCATTTGCATGTTCTTGGTATCTGAATCTAGGGACATAATGGATCAGTGTCAGAAATAGTGTGTCTGTTACTAGGCTTGAGTAAATTGTAATGAACCAAAGGAGAATATCAATTCTATTTAAAAAATGTTTTATCTTTGACTGTAAATAACACCATGCTAAAATTGACCAGACCTGAAAAATCTAAGCAAATTAATAAAGGGAAGATGATTAAACAGAAGGTTTTGTAGATACAGTACTGAATTCTGCCATCTTTTTTATAATGTACATTTCTCCACCATTTTTCATCATATTGCAACGCCGTTTTTTGCAAGACGTTCACAGAAAGGTAGAGAAACTAACTGCGTTCTGTTTTATGGCAATAACGTTCAGGTTTGTGGGAGATAATCCCAAAAAATAAGAGAAATTAAAAAGTAAATCCAGAAGTCAGATGATTGACAGGGGCTGGTGTGAGCTGGGTAGGGTAGTTTTTCGAAATTTGAAAGCCCTGAGTCTCTTCCTTCAAAAGACTACACTCACTTTTGGCTGTGCCACTTCCTCCTGTCAATATCCGACTCAATGCCCTGAGATTTCTATAATCTTATATTTCACTAATAACAGTTAAAATAATTGGTAAACAAACGTAATGCTGAAAATATACACTTTTACTGTATATCTCGGGCTTAAGAGGTTAACCCTGTGAGGCCCAAATTAAAAAGAAATTAGCAACTTCAGAGGCCAGAGGGTGGGACATATAAACACATTTACTATCAAATAGCATTGTGAGGCTGAACAACAGGACCAATTGACTATACATGTGCTTAAAGGGGAACTATCTTATAAATGGCTTTTTTCAGTGTTTACCATTGTTTCTTAGCTATGTGGACTTATATTAATAGGATATATGTCTCTAATTCTCATATTGGTGAATTCTTCCAATTCTCCTCTCACAATATTCACCCTCACTGAACTGAGTCATCTGAAAATGTGCATATCTGTGATGTCAGAGATTTCTCAGCTGCATAATAATGTGGCAGTTGATGTGGCAGTTGGCACCAGGCCACACAGTGGTTGGAGCCCAGCCTCAAAACGGCTTAAGATCTTGAGGTAGAAAAATGCGGTTTTTAGTACTTGATTAGAAATACAAAACAATGCATTTTTTTTGGAAAAAAACCTAGGTGTTCCATAGACTCACAGGAATTGTGTAAAAGTGCCAAAATAGTGAAAGAAATAGTAACATAGTTCCCCTTTAACATTTTTTAAATAAACATTATTTTTTTAAATGGCTAAAAGTGATTTTGTAATTTTGCAACCGTGGGTCTCACAGGGTACTTTTAACCCAGTGAGGCCCAAATAAAAAAGACATTAGCAACTTCAGAGGCCAGAGGGTGAGACCTATAAACACATGAAGGGTGCCGTGACTGAAAAGAAAAGGTTGAGAAACGCTGGTATATGGTGTGGCTCTTTGTGGTACCACAGTAATTTTTGTGGCTCTTAGTCTCTGACTGGTTGGCCACCCCTGAAATAGAGCATTAACTAGCTCAAATATACATACCCCACATACAGTGGCAAATGGCAAAACAGGGCCAACAGTATATATACCCCACACAGGGTTTGGTCCACGCAGGCACACACAGAATTATCACCAAACACAGAGAGACACCCACCACCACACTGAGCCAAAAGAGCTACCCAACACTGCACACAATTGGGGTATATGAAGGGAGAGTGGATGTTGATTGCAGAATCAGCTTCACCTGCCGTTGCACTGGGGTGAATTGCTGATTGACCAGCTGGCTGCTGGTGCTGCAACTGGGAGACACCTGAGAATGGGATATGTTACACAGGAGGGAGACAAAAACAGAACAACCAAAACATGCCTATATACCCACACACAACAGATAACATACATTACTCCCTCTATATACATACATAAGGACACCGTCCGTAACACAGCCTCATACCACGTGAGGCAAACAGGCTGTGGGTTGTGTACAAGCTAGGGGTGTAACGATACGTGTATTCGTCCCGCGAATTTACGGTACGGCCATCACGGTGCGGTACGCGCGCCATACGGCGAATACGCCTCAGCGCAACCACACCAGTCACACATGCGAGAACAGCGCACCGCACACCATCACAGTCAGGATACAGACTGTGACGAGCGAGCGAGAGAGAGGGAGAGAGAGAGAGACAAAGAGGGAGAGAGAGAGAGAGACAGAGAGGGAGAGAGCGGAGCACCCCACACACACGGCGCGCATGGGGAAACACACACACGCAGTCGGGAGCGCGCGCAAAACGCTCCGCATCCCTCCCTCTCCGACTTCAGTTCAGAGCGGCGAAAGTGCACAAGAAAGGCACATTTACATTGGAACAGCTGCAGGGTCGTTTTCTTGTTCGCTCAACGTTAACCAAATGAAACCAGTGGAAAGAAACACACACGCGTCGCCGACACACACACACACACACACACACACACACACACACACACACACACACACACACACACACACACACACACACACACACACACACACACACACACACACACACACACGCACCAACAAACACATCAACATTCTCCCCCGCCGGACTCACAGGCACAGCTCATCAAATAAAAAGAAGAACCTACTTTTCTGGACAGATCATCTGAGCTCCACTGTGTTTAAATCCAAATAATCCTCTGCCATTGTTGTAAGTAACATGTCATCTGTTCTCTAGTCTTCAGTCTCGTCGTGAAGTTAATTCTCTCTGGAAGTGAAACTGAAACTTAAGGATGCGCAAGGATAAGTTGTTAAAGGGGCAGTAGGCAAGCGGATGCCTGAACACAGAATGACACCAGTATCACTGACTACCACGGCAAGCCTATAGAAAATTATTATATTTAATAATAATAATTATTATTATTATCATAAATATAATATAAAAAAAAATATATAAAAAAAATTATATAATTATTATAAATATTTTGTTTCTGTTGTACCGAACTCGTACCGAACCGTGACCCCAATACCGAGGTACATACCGAACCGTGGCTTCTGTGTACCGTTACACCCCTAGTACAAGCTGTCTCGGCACATTAAGCCCAACCAACTCCTGCTACTGTGTATTGAAAGCTGCACTAGGTGAGCTGACCCTACCAGCAACTCAAGACAAACATCCATAAAGCCACCTGGGTGTCTCCTGACCACACCACAGAAAACCAGATAGACCACATCTGCATAAGCTAAAAGTTTAGGCACTCTTTGCTGGATGTCAGTGTCAGAAGAGGAGCAGACGCAGGATCTGACCACCACCCCCTTAGAGCAAAGATCCAGCTGAAGTTAAAATGCATGAAGCACAGGGAAGGAAGGGTCAAATTCAACACACAGCTTTTTCAGGATATAGGTACATACTAACTCTACAAAATGGCACTACACAACCGATATCAAGCGTTAGAAATAGAAACTCTAAATGAAATGGAGGAGATATGGAAGGGTCTGAAAACCATGTGGAAAGACACATGTGAGAAAGTGGTAGGGAGAAGGAAGACAGCCAAAAACTAAGTAAATGAATAAAGTGCAGATGATTTACTGTAAGTACAGTAACCTTTTTATAATGCAAAATGCTCCGCCATTTTTCATCCAATTGAGACAAGTTTCTTTTCTAGATGTTCACAGAAAGGTAAAGAAACAAGCTACGTTCTATTTTAAACTATGTTCTGTCGGGTCCAATTGGGGGACACTACAGCTTAATGGGATCTTAATGTCAGGGGAAACAACATCAGAGTGAAGGCCTCAATGGCTGAGTGACCAGGAGGTGGAAGGAGATACAGTATTGTTTTTCATCTTGACTCTGTAAGCTTCACTATTGTTTCACCTGTCATGACGACAAGGATATTGCTTATTTTGTCATAGCCTGCATGATTAGGTCATACTATTCTGTGATGTTAGGGCTTGTAAATGCGCCTAGCATTGGGGTGCAGACTTCTCTATTATATTAGATTCAAATGTATTGTCATTATACAGCACAATGAAAAGAAGTTGACATCTAACCAGAGTGCAAATGTAACAGTAAAGTGCAATGGTAATATACAATGTACCAGTGATTAAACTGGAGTATATAAAAATGGGTACTACTGAGTAATAATGATAATCAGATGTATGCGTAATAGGATTATGTACAGTGATACAGGTATAAAAACACTATGGTAGTAGTAAGTCATACTGACCAGCGGTATAACTAGTTGGAAAGAGTTGGTACGGTGTTACGTTCTGGTTGCTGACTGCTGTCGGGAACCACCCACCATTCTGTCATCTGTCACTTGGCTACTGTCACTTGTTTCCCCTGTCACTTAGTGCTGTCACTTAGGGGTTGGTTCCTGATTGGCTGTCACAGGGGTGTGTGTGGAATGTTAGAATGTGGTGTCTATTTAACCTTCCTATCTTCTGCTTGATATCCGTCAGGTCTTCATTATAGGCGTTCGGAGATAACGCGGGCGGTTCCGGTTCTGGACCACCACTAAGCTCCTTTATCTTATCCCCTCTTCCTCCTGCCCCTCGGCATTGTATCCTAGTATTACTCTTTGTGTTCTTTACTATTAAAACAAACCTGCTTAAGAGTACACAATCTCCGTCTCTGTGATTGCATACCACAATTGGAACTCACCTACCTCCATCCTGACAGTAAGGGATATATACTATATACAGGTATGTAAAAAGGATTTATGTGCAGGTATATTCAGACTCGCTTGTCTGTCTTAATGCATGGGTGTGCTACTCTCTGTTCTCTGTGCTTGTTTCTTTTGTTCCGCTTGTTGTAAGTGGAATAGCTACCACGAACTGCATGTGTATTGCTTGACTGGTATATTTGGACGTGTCCCTTTGTCCTTTAACTTTTTAAGATTGTTGTGCTTTTAGTTTGTAAAAGTTTACATTGCGGCTGTCGTATAGCTACAGTATGTCGGAAATGCTTTTCTATTTAATTCAGCTATAGTCTCGCACCGCCAGATCCCATCTCCACAGTAATCGACTCTCTCTGTTTGATATTTGACAGCCTTAATTTAAAGAGCAATCCACTTTAGAAGCAAACCCGGCGCACGTTGCAACAGCTCACCTCATTGCGGTGGTAAACACACCCACACCTGTGAATCTATTTGATGTAATCTATCCAGCGCATGCCGTGCATCCGGCCAATTCCTGGGCAATCACTTTCAAAAGTTTTATGGCTTTTTGCCACCTGTGTGTGTGAAAACGCTGGAGCACTCTGGGCATGTCACTCATGGGGAAAACACAGAAATAATATATCATACTACATAAAGCCCTAAAACCTTTTATAGAAGTGAAGCCTGCACGGAGAGATCCGCCCCACTCTGGTCCCAGCACTATTAAAGGTCGCTCCGTGTGAGAATTGAATGCACCCAAGCGCTACACACATGTCATAGAATGTGTACTTACGTTTGATGCTGTGTTCAGTATCAAATACCTCTTTACTTTACTTAAATGGAAGAGGACTTTTACCTTCCCCCACTGTCAACGATACCGTCTCATTGATCAATGGAACTCAACACTTTGGATGGCAGTGATATCGTAGAGTTAGGACTGATATAGTGTTAGTATGCGGATGGCCACCGGCAGCCCACTGACTTTAAAGGAAAACTCCAACATTTTGGAAAATTTGCTTATTTGCCATCTACCCTGGAGTTAGACAAGAAGATACATACCTTTTTTCTTCTCTGTGCATGCAGTAGGAGTAGGAAGACACGCACCGTTAGCCTAGCTTAGCGTCAGTCACTGGAAGTAGGTTCCTCCATTAGCCTAGTTCCCAACATCTTCCTACTCCTACTGCATGCCCAGAGAAGAAAAAGGTATGTATCTTCTTGTCTAACTCCAGGGTAGATGGCAAATAAGCTAATTTCCCAAAATGTTGGAGTGTTCCTTTAAGAAGACTTTATTTGTTATGCAGATTAACACACACATGCAAGATGGACGACACACAGAAACACACACACACACACACACACACACACACACACACACACACACACACACACACACACACACACACACACACACACACACATGCATTGGGTCGCCGATGAAATGTCTCTCTGTACTTGACCCATCCCGTCGTCCTTCCCCCCAAGGGCAGCCGGAAGCAGACATGGGCTGCAGCGTGGTACCGTGCCCGTGTAACGGGTGCCCGTGAGTATATCCACAGTCACAGAAACAGGTGTGTTGAGAAGTGACTGTGGCAGTAAGCGGGCTGGGAAGTTAAACTCACTTCCCCATAACAGGGTTAATAGACGCATAGGTACGGTACTTAGGGGTGGATTCACTTCTTAGTGCAGCGGTCTATGTCGGCGCCCGCGGCGCGGGAGCCCCCTGTTCGACTCCCCCTCGGGACATCAGCATTTAACACACAACGCAGAGTAGACCAATAAGATCCGTCACACCCGGGGACCAATCCAAGTGCTCCTGTCCGTCTTCGTCAGGGACACGACAGCGTTAGCGATCTGTTCTGCATGTTTTTCCATTGGGTTTATCTCTTTTTGGGGGAGAAACCCTTGCGAGCACGGGGGGAGAACATGCAAACTCCACACAGAAAAGCCCGGGAGAAACCCCACCTGGGTACCTGGCAACGTGGCAACCTGGACCCCAAGCAGGAATTGAACCCAGGACCTTCTTGCTGTGAGGCGACAGTGTTAACCACTACACCACCTCGATGTAGATGTTTGAAACTTTGAAACTGCGGATGTGGCTTAAATACAGGGGTGTAAAGTACTTGAGTAATTGTACTTCGTTACAATACTTAAGTACTGTTTTGGGGGATTTGTACTTTACTCGAGTATTATTAGGTTTGTATACTTGTACTTTTACTCAATTACATTTCAGAGAAAAAAACCCTACTTTTTACTCCTTACATTTAAAATGCAGACCTACAAAGTACAAAGTACAAATCTCACAGGTCCAACCATTTTAATTAGTATATTTGTTTCTCTGGCCGAACTAACGTTAACGTTATTAATCCCGCTTTATTTAAAAACAGCCAATCAAATCCCCATCAATGGAAAATGAACCTGACCATACCCGTGCTGATTGGTCCTTAATTGTGCAAGACTAGAAAGTGGGGATCTTTGCGTAAACACCTGCTATCAGAATAATAGACAGTCAGGAAAAAAAAGTTTTTAACTTTGACTTTTTAGTACTTAAGTACATTTAAAAGTAGAAACGTTTTGACTTTTACTCAAGTGTGTTTTTATAGCCAGATACTCTGACTTTTACTTGAGTATGATTTTGAGACGGTATACCCATACTTTCACTTAAGTATAATTTCTGGGTACTTTTTACACCCCTGCCAATACGAACGGAGTGAGCCGTGTACAGTTTCAGGAGAAAGACGGCGTCGCTGGCTGGAGACCAGGACAGTGACATCGGTGTTCCATCGTCGTGATCAGCGGCGGGTCCGTCAATTTGCTCGCTGGCGTCATTTCAGATACTCCCAACCAGTGATGCCAGTAACTAGTTACTCTAATCTGATTACTTTTTTCAGTAAATAGTCATCTAACTTGTTACTTTTTACAAGCCAGTAATCTGATTACAGTTACTTTTCCAAGTGGCTGTGCGTTACTAATTTACTACTCATAATTTACCCATAATGATAAGCCTAATTTGAGAGACTAACAAACTATAATACCCTGTTTTATATTACACAACGGTTTTACAATTTAATTTTTAATAAAAATTATATTATATACATTTTCAATTTTATTTAGTTTGGGAACCACTGTCCTAGAGTGCCTGAGCAGTGGACAGCTGTGACCTTATATGGCCTGATAGCGGATGACGTCTCATGATGACCTGTCTGAGCAGCCGATCATGATTTATGACATTATGCACTTTCAATAAAGCATTATTTAAAAAAAAACTGTTTGTCATTCTTATGTTGTGGCAGCAGCAAGGGGGACGGCGACGACTTTGTAACCTAGTTACTTTCAAAGTAACTAATCAAGTAATCAGTAAAGTAACTAGATTACTTTTTAAAGGAGTAATCAGTAATCAGTAATCAGATTATTTTTACAAGTAATCTGTGGCATCACTGCTCCCAACATAGAAGAGAGGGGACAGAAATCTCAATCACATTGGTACATTACAATACGTGTGCCTTCCAGAGCCATCGCTTTGGAATCTAGTTTTAGCTGGATGGTAATTCGATTATATTCAAATGTATTGTCATCATGATACAGCACAAGTACAGAACAACGAAAATAAGTTTGGCATCCAACCAGAGTGCAAATGTAGCAGTAAAATGCAACAGCAATATACAATGTACAGGTGGTTAAACTGGAGTGTTGTGCTAATAAGATGTATGTACAGAGTTGTAGTATAATGTAAAGTGATACAGGTATAGAGACAGTATGGTAGTAGTCTAACTAGTAAGAGTAAGATATGTACAGATTAGGGCTGTCAGTTTAGCGTGTTAATTAGATTAATTAATTACACAGCAATTTTTTTTTGTATCTCATTCATTCCATAATGATGTAGAATACACATTTACAGACTTTTCTTTTAATATGGTCCATTTGCATGTTCTTGGTATCTGATTCTAGGGACATCTATGAATCTCAGGGAATGTATTCCCAGTGTCGGAAATACTGTGGGCTAGATCCACAAAGAATGGCTTGCACGGTGCAAGTTGCACCCTTACTTACAATTCACTATGAATTGAAAATGGGGGACCCTGACGTAAACAAGACTAAAGTCTTTCTCTGGTCTGCATCCCCTTAACAATTGTGTGTATTGAGCCATACTGTATTGTACCCATTCTGCAATCTGTTAATAAAGTTTTCAATCAATCAATCTGCACAGTGATTGATTGAATGAAAATAAAATGTTTAGTAAATTGTAATGAACCAAATGAGAATATCAATACATTTTTTTTTATCTTTGACTGTGAATAACACCATGCTCAAATTGACTAGACCTGAAAAATCTAAGCAAATTAATGATGAAGATGATTAAACAGAAGGTTTTGTAGATACAGTACTGAATTCTGCCATCCGGACACATGCAATTTGAAATATGACTATAGTTATAGAATATAGAATATCAGGCATAAAATGGTTATGCGATTAAAATGCGATTAATTAGATTAATTAATTACAAATCCTGTAATTAATTAGATTGATTTTTTTAATCGCCTGACAGCACTAGTACAGATATAGATATAGTAAAATACTATGTGCAGGCAAGCACAGACAGGTGAGGATAGTTATATATGCGTTGAGAATAAATATATATATGTTATATACAGCATTATTGTACATGCTATCATACAGAGCTATGAGTATTGTGAGAGTGAACTATCGAATCAGCCGTAGTGTGATCATTAGCAGAATCAATCAGCTATTGCTGGAGTACATCCCTTCCCCACGCCTTACAAACCCACGGAGGCAGTGAGGAAGACTGATGTTCTACCAAGATATCAATAACAAGGCCCAAAGGACCCCCTGCCTTAAACGAGACACACGGGAGTGTTAAAGGTAGACATTTAACACTGCCTTCTGGAAATTCTTTCCTTAAGCCTTACCCTTGGATATACACGCTGCTTTGCTGAAAATGATTACGGTAATTGTAGAAGAGAGTGTACCACGCCCATACAATTCCCTTTAACTAAATTACAATAGCCTACTGTGATAATCGACTTTAGGTGCCAGAGAAGGAAGGCTGAAAGCTTGTGCTCATTTAAGCTCTTTCTCTGATGTCGAAACCAAGTCCGAAATCTTAACGTTATTATGGATTCAAATCAAACATTCTAAATACCCATATCAGGTCAATAACAAATCGGCCCGTTATCATCTTAAAATATAGTAAGAATTAGAGGATAGAGATGTTTCTCTCTCTTCCAAAATGGCTGCCAGTAATCATGGTAACCTCTTCAAAAGAAAATGCCCAACTTCTGTGCAGTGGACGGTAAAACATTGGAAATGTTACTAATGTTCCACTGTGACTTGTTTACAAGATCCAGCAATAAGTCATAATTGTATACATTTTCTTGATATATTCTCATATCTCAACACATAGCAACTGTTTCCTCTTCCAACATAAGGGAAAATGTAACCGGGATGAAATTATATATTTATTTATTTGAAACTTATATTATATTATATGAATATATTTTTTTTAACATTTGTTTTGTTTACATACAAGGTGTGTTTTGTAGCCTCATTCAAATAGTGTTAATACCTGTACTGTCACTTTAAGATATATCAGTTTTAACAATGCTGTACCACTCTAAGACTACATTTTCCTGGTCACAAATAAACATGTATTTTGATTTTTACAAATTAGTTTGTGCTACAGGGTTTCCTGTGTGTTTATCTGGGGATGATAGAGGATTGATGACCTGCATGTGTGGAAGAGACTGCATGTTAAAAAGCTGTATTTCATTGTTACCTTGTACAGGTATGTCCGGAAGCGTAATGCTGTCACACGAGAAACTGAAAAAAATTATCAGTATCACGTTATAACACAAAGTGTTTTATGTTAACAATAAGTTCACGTTAAAACAAAAAACCTTTCACGGTATAAGGTGATAAATAGTATATTGTTATAACAAGAAAAGTTTCTTGTTATAATGTGACATGTTTGTATGTCGTAATAATGTGAAAATATATTGTTATAACGTGAAAAACATCTTGTTATAACTTGTTATAACATAATACTGATATTTTTTTAATTTTTCCGTAGGTATGTGCACTCTGTTCATTATGTACACATATTTATACTGGTTGCATGTAGCATGTTGTTTATCATGTCATTTAGCATTTATACATTGCATTGAATTTATTTTCACATTCTTATTCAAAAGCACTTTTGCTGTTAATAATAGGATATACTATTATTCATGTATAGTGTAAATCAACAGTCTATGATAACTGAGAGGAGGCGATTGATGACCTGCATGTGTCGAAGAGTATTTTTACATTCCTATTCAAAAGCACAAAACAAAAAGACATCTCCTTCAACACCTCTGCACCCTGGTTCACACCTGAGCTCCACACACTGAAACAGACTGGCTGCTGACTAAAATGACTCGCCAAGAAAACATCACTCACTGTCCACCAAGAAGCCTACTCCATCTCTTCTCTTAGATGCCTGCACTGCCACCAAGTCTGCCTATTTTTCTACCATCATCAATAACATCCATAACGTAACCCCCATGCCCTCTTCTCCACCGTGAACAACCCACTCCACCTCTAAAACTGACCTCAAGTCATTCCTTCGATCTTTTGCAGACAAAATCACCTCTATTAATAAATCACTGTCCCCTGCGTCTGACCCAGCAACCCTTATTCCAACCCCTCTTGAACTTCCTACCCCTCTCCCTCATCACTCCGGTTGCCCCCTCCATCATCTCTCAACTCATCAGCTCATCCACACCCACAACCCGCTCCCTCGAGCACCTCCCCATGCCCTGCTGAAGATGCCTCCCTGTCTGATGCCCCTACTTCACCAATCTCCTCTTCAATTTATCACTGTCCCAATGGAATTGTCCCCTCCGCCTTCAAAACCGCCGCCTTCAAAACCGCCACCGTCACCCCAGTCCTCAAAACACTTGGGTCTTGATCCATCCTGCTTTAACCACTACCAGCCAATATCCAATCTCCCCCTCTGCTCCTGGGGGAAAGTAGAGACCGCAGACAGACATGCCCAGTAACTGTGACTCAGCAGGATGTCGATGCCTTGCTCGATTCCAGAAGTGCCAGGACGCTGGTCCAGGAGTCGGTGTTGGAGGCCGCTTCCCTTGCTCAAGGTGACCCGTTTGCAGTTGTTTGTGTCCATGGAGACACCCACTAAGGGCTCATTTAATGTTGAGGTGGGAGTAATCAAGACCCTTCCTGTTCCAGTCCTGATTGGATGTGACTGCCCGACCTTCCCAATGCTATGGAGGTAAGCCTAAAAGAGGCTCAGTCTTCATCATACCGTGATTGAACAATTGGGAGGGCAATGCGAGACAGGATGGCAGCTATGTTTCACATTGTGAAGGAGCACATGGGGAAAGTGCAGAGAGATCAGAGTGCAGCTTATAACAGAGCAGCCCAACCCAGAGAATTCAAACCAGGAGAGCAAGTCTTAGTTCTGGTCCCCACAGTGGAATGCAAGTGCTGCGCCACTTCAGGGACCCTTTGAAGTAATTGAAAAGGTTGGGTAAGTCAATTACTAAGTACAACAACCAGGGAAGAGGAAAGGTGAGCAAATTTACTAACCCCCTAAAGAAATGCATGATTGAGAGGTGTTGCTCAATTGTCTTCCCCTCCAGAGATCCAAAAGAACCTGCCTGTGATAAAGTAGAGTACCTCTCCCCTCACCAACTGGAGCAAGCAAAGGAGCTAGTGGAGGGTAATCAGGATGTGTTTTCATCCCTCTTGGACTGCACCCACCCACCATAGAACATGAAGTACTGTACGCACCCCGTCCAGCAGAACTGTCAACCAAAAGCTGCATTGGGCCCACAAGAAACCGGTTGATGAGGAGGTAAGGATGGAGTTGAATGTATTTGAAAGGTTGAAGGGTGCCTGGTAAAAAAAACATTGACAAAGAAGCAGGTGAGAGCCCTTTTGGGCCTTGCAAATTATTACAGAAGATGTATCCCTAACTTTGCTATGGTAGCGATCCCTCTCACAGAACTTACAACAAATAAACACTCCCGGATGGCGAAATGGACCTCAGTTGCAGAAGAAGCGTTTGGCAACTGAAGACCGGTCAAAAGCGGTCCTTACTGCCCCCGACTTCAGTAAGGAGCTTGTAGACCTGGCGGATGCCTCTGAAGTGGGTCTGGGTGCTGTGCTAGCCCAGATCAAGGAAGGTGAGGGACACCCAATTCTTTATTTGAGTCAGATGTTGCTGCCAAGAGAGATGAACTATGCCACAGTAGAGAAATAAAATGGCAATGGAAACACTCAAGTGCTGCCTGTGTCACGGGTGGGGGTATATGGGTGTCTGTATGGGGGTGTGGATGTACCTGCGGGAGCCCAAGAGGAGGACGTGTCCCGGGATGGTCTGGAAGAGGACCTAAAGGCTTACCTGGCTGATATAACAGGCAAGTGAATATCGGCCTATGATGGTATTCGAATCACCGTCACTGTACTGCACCATGCTGTCCCTGTTTTTGTCTAGACGGAGTCCAGGAAGTCCCGGTGGGAGAGGAGAGAGCCGTCTTGGGAGGATGGTGATTTTGTGCAGAAGACAGCTACAGCAGGCGAGTGCAGGACCACCAGGGGGGGGTAGCTTACGTAACGTCATGCAGTCTACACATGTGTGCCCTCTTTCTTACGCAGCTGGGGAGCGTCATTGGAGGGAGCGAGAAGTGGATTGGCTGGCGTGACGGGGCGGTGCCCGGAAGTACTGGCGCTGTTGAAAGGAGGATCAATGGGGGACAGTAGCAGAACGAAACGGGAGTCGAGAGGACGGCACCAGAGGACGCGGAGCTGTAGGAGTACGAGGACACGCAACTCTTTTGTTTTGTGCTTTTTCTCCAGTGGAACAAGTTCCTATTGCCAACTGCGGTGTTCCCCCCTGCAGTGGAACGGGTGGAGCCTCAGACAGGAGAGACATTGTCGCCGCACTGCACGCCGTGAGTAAATGGATGCAAGATATCAGAATACACGCCTGACAAGCGAACTGTTTCCCGAGTGGTAAAGGAAGACATAGAAGAACAGTGACTGCATTGGAATTAGGAATATTGTTAGTAGCGTGGAGCTGAAGATTATCAGAACGGCATGCAGTAAGCCAGTAAAACTGTAGAAGATTTGAACCCAGTATTTTGGACACTCCATCCTCTGTGAACTACCCTTCTCTCTCTTTGTTGTATCATATGGAGGATATCTAATTTGTGCATTGTGACGAACCCGGGAACGGGAGGACCTTGCTATTACTGACTTTGCCCTCCATTACAGGCGGGAGAACATTATTGTACGCCTGGTGCTTGGAGTATACTAAAACACCCCAGTACGGACAGAACAGTTTTAGCCCAAAGGTGTGAGGGGCTACGGGAGCGGAAGGGGGTGGCGTCCTTCCGGCCCTCACCTTCTGGCCCCGGTCACAACAAAACCTTTGTTTGTAGTGGTTGTAAACTCAGCGCTTCCACTGCCCAAACCTAGGTTAGGATATGAGAGGAGTATTCTAGGCCTATAGGCCCTACCCCTAGCGGTGAGCAGCCCCCACTATTTTATCACAGCCCCCTTAGTTGCTGTGTGACACTTAGTGTGTATTTACCTACCTATATTCCCTATAATCATTTGCCGTGGCTCCCCGAGAGATGGTGTGATATCGAAAACCTATTTTAGGCTATTTGCAGTGAACCGTGTTTTGAGGTGTGGTGTGATTCTAGACTAATGTTTGATAGTCATAGACCCGTGTGCAGGGCAAACCCTTTTTCTTCACGTGTGTAGTGCCTCAGGGGCGGGGATAGGTAACGTGGGTGGGAGCAACAGTCTGGGGGTGGGTTTACAGGGCATTGAGCACTTCCTCCTTTTAACTACCCTAAGCCTAGGAGGCGTGGGTCTTTTAAATAGGCTAACTACTAATTATTTATATAAAAGTATAACCCTTGTATTAGATATCTATTTTTCCTACAATAAAAGCTTTCTTACGGTTTCTCGGCGCATTCTCCCATGTCTGTTTGTGGTCTTGGGGAAATTCATGGTGGTAGGTCGGCTGACCCCTTTGGGAAGAGTATCCGTGCATGTGCACACCTTAGCCTTAGACCTGGATACTTCCCGTGGGGGTCTGGTGACACCTGCTTGGAAGGATGTTCATCTTAGTGGAAAATAATTCGCTGTTGCAATGGATGGGTAAACAAAGAGACAAAATCCAGGGTAATCCAGGGTTCCTAACACTTTGGCGACCACAGTCTTGTGTCTTTATGCCTCAGAGGACAGAGGTTTGTTTACAAACCGATGTACTTTCTAAGAGCTATACATGCTATATTAACGTTATTGTGCATTTTAATAGTAATTATTATTCATTTTAAACATGTTTAGTTTATTTTTAGGGCTTCAAAATATCTAAAATAAAAAACACAAGTTCTTCTTCTCCCTCTCTCTCAACCAGGGGGGGGGCGGCGCCCCAGCGCCCCCTATCGGCCGGCCGCCACTGGACTAGACTGATGAGTCAAAATGAGAATTGATATAAACCCCCATTGCTAGGAAACAATGCTAAGACACAGGACCTTTAATAATCTTCCCTTTATTCATTTCCTTAGATTTTATGTACACGTGATCTCAAGGATGTGCTGAACGAGCTCAGTGGCAGTCTTTCATGTCTGGTAATTTTTAGCATGGTGTTATTCACTGTCAAAGATGCAAATAAAAATCCTAATTTATATTCTCCTTTGTTTCATCACAATTACTCAAGCCTAGTAACAGACACAATATTTCAGACACTGGGAATACATTCCATGAGATCCATCGATGTCCCTAGATACCAATAACATGCAAATGGACCTTTTAGAAGTGGAGCAATCTTCCATTTACTTAGGTATGTATTTTTAGGCGGTTTTCTGAAAATAGGGCTTAACAGGAAAGCAGATACAAATCTGTTTCAATAATTAGACATTGAAAAAACAAGACTAAAAGAAAAAAGATCAAAATGAAAAACTGTTGCAAACTGCAGCAGGGGGATTTGTAATCGTGTTTTTAAATTGTCCATAGAAGTGGGATATTGCTTTTTAGTGTGAGTTGAAGATCATTCTAAGAAGCTGGGTCATTAAAGCAGACTTGCTGACTTTCCAAGTTCAGTCTGTACTCTGGGGAACCTTATGCATAAATTTGAGCGTGTCAGATAGGGTCTATAATTCCAATCAAGCAACATTCTGATATAAGGTGGTAATTTCCCAGCAATGGGCTTAAAGATAAACAGATACCAATGTTTATTGCGCCTCTCTGCCAGAGAAGACTTTATCATGCAGGATGCAGTGGTGAGGACCATATCTATCACCACCAGTAATACATCTGAGAGCATAATGATAGGCAGATCATCATCATCATCATCATCATAATGATGATAATAATGCAATACAATACAATACAATTATTTTCTTAATTATCTGTGTTACTGTGATTGTTGACTGGAGTTCATACAGGTAGTTAGTTATGGTAGTACAGGTAGTACCCACCTTTTCTTATACTGAAATGTATAGGCATGCTGCAGCCTCAACCCTTAAATCCTTGGACTCTGTATATCACTCTGCCCTCAGATTCATCACTAATGATAGATACGACACTCATCACTGTGTCCTTTATGAGAAGGTTGGTTGGTCCTCACTGATGGAGAGGCACAACGAACACTGGTATTTGTGACTGGCTGGTCCTTAAGGTCCCTCGAGTTTGCTCGGAACAGGGTGAATCTGCATTTTGCTATGATGCCCCTAGCTCATGGAATTACCTCCCAACTGTCCTTAAATCTTGAGATGATTCTCCTCTCTGTTGCAGAGTTTAAAACCTTGATCCAAGCTTTGTCAATCAAGTTGTACGTGTTTTAATTGATTGTTATCCTTACTTGTCTTATTGTTATGATTTTATATTCTGTGTGCTTTTATATGCCTTTTTTGCTTAACTCTGTATGTAGCCTACACTCGACGTGACTGTAAATGAGGGAAACCTCATGCAGTTGCCTTTCGAGTTTAAATAAATGTTTGAAATTAAATTAAATTAAATACAGGTATATCACTACGTCCCTGCAACCTCATGTCCCAGACTCAGCTTGTCTGTACTGACTGGGCTTCTATTGATTCAGCGTCTCCATCATGTCCCTGCAAAGGACATCAGAGTGTATTCGCCATGTATTCTACACGTCTGTTAATTACCCAGGTGTTTACTCACCGGCGAGATCAATCGGCTTAAAGTAAGCTAATATATCTGACGAGACTTCAGCTATAAGTCTGTGTGACCTGGTTGGTTTATTAGTGTAGGCTGTAGGGGTTGTTGGAGTACAGGACTCTACACAGACATTTTGGAGGGCAGGAGCTCATGATGGGGAAAATAAATAATTTACATTTCATCCTATCCCATTACAAAATGAGTTTTATACGAAAAGTATATATGATCAAACGCAATCCAGGTGGACCCTATGTGTATAGCAGGACAAAAGGGCAGGGGTTTGAGCCCTTGGATTCTATCTGCACAAGTCATTATCTCCACCAGGCAGGCTGCCTGATCAGTTGCATCTGTGCGTGTGTGCGTGTGTGCGCGCGCGCGCGCGCGCGCGTGTGTGTGTGTGTGTGTGTGTGTGTGTGTGTGTGTGTGTGTGTGTGTGTGTGTGTGTGTGTGTGTGTGTGTGTGTGTGTGTGTGTGTGTGTGTGTGTGTGTGTGTGTGTGTGTGTGTGTGTGTGTGTGTGTGAGAGTGTGTGTGTGTGTCCGGCAACTAAAAGGTGAAACATTGCACATAGGCCAGACAGCAGGCCAGGGATATTTTGCAAATTGGTCAAAGACAAGTGTTTCATTTGAATTAACTTCCATTGAAAAACAGTATATTCCATATGAAGTTACACCTTTTGAACACAAGAGGGTGATACTACACAGGTTATATGTTGTTATACCTACTGTATGCAATAAAAACCTTTATGCATTCATTAATTCCCATCATTGTCCATTGAAATAAGCCCTGCCCCCTTGTGCTTGGAACCTGTTTCCTATCATAATGGTAAAATATATGGTAAATGGACTGCTTTATACACACTGACGGCGGAGGCAACCATGCAAGGTACCAACCGGGAGAAGCTGGCTTCCTGTAACCCGGACTATGTTTCCTAACATCCTCCCTATGCTTCCTGTAACCCTTCCTATCCTAACATCCTCCCTATGCTTCATAACATCCTTCCTATGCTTCCTATCACTTCCTATTACTGTCTATACTAGCATGGTAATGCTAATGCTAATATAATTGGATAGCAATCAGTGTGTCTGTCGGTCAATGTGTTTGTTAGCATCAGTGCTTGATTGATTGATTGATTGGAAACTTTATTAACAGATTGCAGAATGGGTACAATACAGTACGGCTCAATACAAACAGCTGCTAAGAGGATGCAGACCAGAAAAAGACGTTTGTCTTGCTAATGCTAATAACTATAAGGAGAGTGGTCAGTGTTTTTTGTGTTCAATTAAAAAAAACTGTATTAGTCCCGCAAGGGGCAATTTAAGGCATGAATACGGCAAACAGCTGCACTTATACACATCCAAGACAGAACAGGGGACAAGAGACATACATAATTTATGCAAATGACATGTCGTCAGCTTGTGACTGCAACTTGTTCCTGTTTGCGGACGACTCAGCCCTGCTGGTCTCTGACAAGAACAAATTACAGGTTGAAAAAACCCTCAGCTCAGAACTAAGCAAAATCTGCATATGGCTCGCTGATAACAAACTATCATTACACATGGGCAAAACAGAGTCCATTCTCTTCGGTTCAAATAACAAACTCAGCAAGACCGACGGCTTCTCAGTTACAGTGGGTGACAATATTGTCACAAGGAAAGAAGATATTACCTACCTGGGTTCCATCCTAGAGGCAAATCTTTCCTGTGACAAAATGGCATCCAATGTAATAAAAAAAGTCAACCAACGAACTCGTTTCTTGTACCGGATCTCCTCACTGGTAAACAAGAATACCCTGAAGACTCTAGCAGGAGCACTCATTCAAGGGTACTACGACTATGCTTGCACCTCATGGTACCAAAGCACCTCAAAGGCGCTAAAAACAAAATTACAAACATCTCAAAACAAACTGGTCAGACTACTGCTTGACCTTACTCCTAGAACCCACCTCACCCCTGCCCACTTTGACAACCTAGGATGGCTTAGAGTAGACGACAGAGTACAGCAACTTGCAATGGGCCTGGTCTACAAGATACACTACACGACCAAGGTACCCATGTACATGACTAAATACTTCCCAAAGGTCAGTGAATACCACGATCACAACACCAGAGGGAGCTCCACAAATCATGTTAAACCCAGATTCGGCTCAAACAAGGGACTAAACACGTTTCGCAATTATGCCACATCAATGTGGAACGCCCTACCCAAAGCTGTAAAGGAATGTGAATCACTACCCACTTTCAAAAACACTCTCAAAAAACACCTAAGGGAGACTGCAACTCGAAACTGGCCCCTGTAAATGTCCGAACACAACCCCCGCCAACACCCCCCCCCCCCCCCCACTCCTACCCCCCCCCCCCCCCCCCCCCAACCACCTCCAATGTACAGTCCCACCCCCACCTACCCAATCCAATGTACAGTTTCTACGCCTAATGTATATACTCTTTTCTTTCTGGACTCTTTTTGTATCACAAATACAGTACTGTAATTGCAAATCTGGTATGTCATAAATGTATAGATGTAGCAGTACTGTCTATCTGTATGTCATGTATGTCATATATGTTACGATGAATTGGAAATGGGGGACCCTGGTGGAAACAAGACGAAAGTCTTTCTCTGGTCTGCATCCCCTTAACAATTGTATGTATTGAGCTGTACTGCACTGTACCCATTCTGCAATCTGTTAATAAAGTTTTCATTCATTCATTCATTCATACTATTAAAGCACAAGAAGAATGACACTGTTAGAACAGTGTGTCTGTCTGTCTGGTGCGCCGCCTGGTGGAGATTTGCACTCTATTGAGCGCACCTTTCTAGTTTCACGTTTTGTAATAACAACAGCTATTGACTGTATGGTACATGACAAAATTGGGTAAACAATTAATTAGTGGCAAAAGGGGCGAGATCATGAAAGTTGTTTCCCCTAATCGACAACCATTACGTTGAACCCACTTTACTCTTTACTGTTGTGACTTGTCTATTCTGCCGCGGACTCAGAACAGACGAGTTTGTCATAATTCGAAGCAGTCTCGTACGCCGCCGAATGGATTTTGCACTCCTGCACTCCCAATTAAACTCTCATTTCTCGCTCTTCATACGGGCTGTAGTGTTCAATCTGTTCCTGCGTCTTTGAAATCTTTACGCCAGCACCATTTGGGACTTTGAGCCGCAGTGCAAATTAATTGATGGCATGCTGCACCCCCACCCCCTTCTTCTGAAGCCATCTGTCCCCCCTTCCCCCCAAACACACACACACACACACACACACACACACACACACACACACACACACACACACACACACACACACACACACACACACACACACACACACACACACACACACACACACACACACACACACACACACACACACACACACACACACACACACACACACACACACAACCACCACTGCTGCTTACAGCTGCAGCTATGGCCAGCTGTGCAGATGTGTCTCTAGTCTGTTGTCGGCTACAGCGGGGCGGTCCGAGGACTATCCGAGTCACAGTGGGTACAGAGGCACTGAGATGGGAATGAAGAAAGACATCAAAATGTGCCCTGGTTCAACCCACAGCTACTCCCTCAACACGTGTATTAACATAAACCACAGAATGCTGGTGGAAAGGAATGTTTTTAAAGGAATTCTTTGAAATAGGGATTTGTGAATGTCCATGAAAACAAAACTAGTAAACTACCCATTGTTTTATATCCTATATATAAATTTTTTTAAAGAATACACATATTGCCAAAGTTGTAAAGGCATGAGACCAGAAAGATATGTCTTATTGCCCAATTTCCCGATGCCAAGCACCGTCTGCCTTTGCAACAGCTTGGCAACCAGCCCTTACCAACCCTTTTATTCGGTCAGTTGTGTTTTCAGGAACTTGAGGATATTTAAAATATGTGCCTGGGGAACGTGTAAAAGCAAGGAGAGGGTGTTGTTTTGATCCTTTACCAGGGTGACAGTAGCTCGGGAGTGGCTCAGTAGGTAGAGTAGTCGTCTGGTAATCCGGAGGTTCCCGGTTCGATTCCCACTCCTCCCGGGCAGCGTGTCGAAGTGTCCTTGAGCAAGACACTGTGACTTAACCCCTAATTGCTCCCAATGAGCAGGTTGGCATCTTGCATTGTTGCCACCGCCATCGGTGTGTGTGAGTGAATGGGTAAATGTGAGGAACAAATTGTAAAGCGCTTTGGATAAAAGTGCTATATAAATGCAGCCATTTACCTTTACCTGCACATTGTCCTTTTGCACATCTGTGGATACTATATCTGTACATATCCTACTCTTACTAGTTACGCTGTTGGCCAGTATGACTACTACCATACTGTCTTTACACCTGTACCACTGTACATATTATAGCACCACACTCAGTACTAATTTGTATACTAATTTTGTACCCCAGTTTAATCACCTCTACATTGTATATTACTTTACTGCTACATTTGCACTCTGGTTGGATGCCAAACCTCTTTCCGTTGTACTGTACTTGTGCTGTATAATGACAATACTGTACATTTTAATCTAAAACGTCAGCATTGGCTCTATGTGGAAGACCAGTCTATGGAAAGACTTCAACATCAGATGAAAACAAACACTAATGGTTCGTTCCAAAAATCAGTCCAGGACTCAGACTCGAATCCGAGTCCTGGACTGATTTTCAAGACTCGTGACTCGACTTGGGACTTGAGCACTGATGACTCAGACTTGGACTTGGACGAGGATTGTTAATTGATAAATAAAAATATATATATTTTAAAAAATAAAAATTGAATAGGCCCTAATCATTTGGCATAAGATATTGATGGCTATATTAATACTGTAACATTATTTAATTTTGGTGGTGACCGTTGTGTATGTTTAATGTAGACTTTTTTTTATTTGTATATGTAGCAACCTGAAAATATGCCTATTATTCAGATGTGCTGACTTGCCTTTTATCTCCCCTTTGTGCACAAAGACATGTTGACTAGTTTCCATTGATATTCTCACGAACAATGACGCGGGTGTCTCTTTCTTCTATCGGCTGGAATATGGATTATACGCAGTATCTCTGGACCATATTCATCATCCTTTTCCCTGTGTGACTAGCAGGCGGTACCAGCAGGGGGCGGTGGCAGGCAGAGAGTGTCCGAGAGAGATGGGAAGGAAATAAATGGAGGCGGAAGAGGGGAGACGAGTCCTCTTCTGCTTGGGATGTTGCTGTGAACGGTCGCAGCTGCAACGGGAGGTGATTTGGAATAGCCCCGTTAAAGAACCCCCAGAGAGCCCCGCTGGAGCGAGCGACGGGTTATCATAGGAGTATCCGTGATAGTGCGTGAGTAAGAGAGACTGAGCCTCAGGACTGACGTCCATAGTTATCGGGTTACAGTAGCAGTGTGACGGTATAATTAGCATGCGGCTAACGGCTATATCGACTCCAGTGCAACCCTAGCGCGAGGCGCTGAAGACGACCGGTGGTATAGTCAACCACGTTGTGCCACAGTATAATCGTGTAGCAGGTGGGCTGTTTGGGACCCAGAGTGTAGCTTCAGTGTGAGTGAGGGCAAGCTTATGGATGCGCGCCGTCGAGTCTGCTCCGGCTGTCTACAACCGTTCTGCACCGGCTGACTTCAGGCCAACATGGGAGATCGTCCCGACCGGCAGAGGTCGCCAACACCCAGCACACGCTCTCAGCTCACTACTGCCCCTGCTCCAGCCCCGCTTGCTAGCACCTGCGACGAGAGCGTTCGACGCCATCTTGCCACCCGGACGGTGGTGGTGCGGCGCGGCCGCCATGTTGGTTGAGTACAATTGAGCATCTACGCTCCGGAGCTATTACACAGTACACAGTGTGGTTCAGCCTGCGGGCGAAGCTAACATTGCTAACCACAGTTCTAGGGGTACCCCATTAACAATACATGCCGGCATTAGCATAGGACTTTGTTAGGTATTGGTGGGCCCACATTTTTGGTTTCCTTTTAAGTGTGATAACGTGTTTGTTCTTTAATAATATTTTCCCATCTAATTAACCCTTTCCCTGTGGGGAGGTTACAGACCTGGGCCCTCATTCATCAACCTGACTTACGCACAGATTTGTGCTTACCCTGTGCATACGATCATTTCTAAGCAAAGAGTGGGATTCATCAATTTCAACTTGAACTTGACTTAGTGCTTATGTGAACGCACAGCTCGGACCACACTTAGCTGACGCCCAGTGGTAGAATATATTATTACAACAAGGAAATGAGCTTCTGTGCATAATAACACTGGCATGTTCTGTATGAACCGTAATTCATTATAGTTCATTGTAAAATAGCAACAGTAGTGTAATTATGGTCAAAACCCTATAAATAGCATTTGGAATAATAGATCTTTCTCTCAGAATGAATGCAGCATGGTTTATATAGCGTTATCGGAATATACGGGGTGTAGGCTACTGACTGACTGCGCTCCGCGTAGCTTGATTGATTGATTGATTGAAAAGTTTATTAACAGATTGCAGAATGGGTACAGTACAGTACAGCTCAGTACATACACTTGTTAAGGGGATGCAGACCAGAGAAAGACTTTCGTCTTGTTTACATCAGGGTCCCCCATTTTCAATTCATCATAAATCATAAAGCTCAACTCGTTATTATTTTGCGCACAGACCGCAGAAACACGGGAACGTTTTGATTATATTTAAAAGGCTTTACGTTAAACGAAACAAGTGGAATTTCGAAGCTGTACGCAGAATACAAGTCATATGAACACCCACGATATAGTGTTCTTCCCCCTTTTTACTGTATAAGAAAGAATAGAAAACGCATTGCAATGACACCAGATAGTGGACAGACTATGTATATGATGGGATTCAAGTTCGCGTTTATGTTGATCATAGGCATGCTGTCAGAGTATGATATCTTAATCAAACATTGTCGTCACAGATCATGTCCTAATAGAACATAGGCTATGGCATGGTCCATCGTGATATTGTGTGGACTGTTATTACTGTACCGGTACCACCCATTGTGACAACAGCCTTGTGAGTCCCGCACACAAACATGATGGAATTCAAGTTCATGTATTGAAAGGCAGGCTACATCATACATGCAGTGAGATTCATTGTTCTTGTATATACATTTACATTTACATTTAGTCATTTAGCTGACGCTTTTATCCAAAGCGACTTACAAGTTCTGTGCGACAAGACAGCAAGAAGGGTATAACTCTATCAGCTTAGTAACAATGTTCATCAAAGTGTTGCGTGTTACAGTGTAGGTTAGTTTATTAGGACAAGTGCATGACATTAAGGTTAGTCTGGGTTAGATTTTTTTTTTTTTTTTTTTATCATTTCAGATAATGGTTGAAGAAGTGAGTCTTTAGTCGACGGCGAAAGATTGGACGGGATTCGGCTGTCCTAACTGGGATGGGTAGTTCATTCCACCATTGTGGGGCAAGGACTGAGAATAGGCGGCTTCTTTTTGATGACCCTCCGGGAGCTTGGATAGGAGTAGATCTGAGGCGGCCAGAAGATGCAGAGCGTAGGGGTCTTGAGGGTGTGTAGTTAGAGACCATTGACCGGAGGTATTATCTCGTATTATTGTTTATATAGGCTACCCAATACTGACATCAAAATAGATTGTAGTATGCCTCTAGAAATCATATGCAGCAGGTAGAAAATTGACGGGAGATCCATCGCGATTTGGAATAAAATTGAGGAGAACTTTAATCCCTGGGTATTAATCAAACAACACGGGAAAAGGCAGTCATATTCCAGCGCGGTCTTTATTAGTGTTTGCGCTGCCCAGGCAGCAATGGTTAATAGATATCATATCCGACATCACCGTTCTCATAACACGCTTCCCTCGGCTTAGTCCATTTTTCCACATTTCATGGGGGTATCCCATTACCGTATATGGTTAATCGGGGCGGTTCTGGTATGCAAATACTTAAAACAGTGCACAAGCTCAAACGTAGGATCAAAGTCATATTCATCATGACAGGTGTGCGTAGAACCTGCGTACGCACATGTGGTGAATCCCGATTTTCCTGTGCGTACACTGATTCTACATTCTGTGCTTACGTGTGGAAATAGAACATATTCTACGCACACGTTGATGAATGAGGGCCCTGGTGCATTATAAATAAAGCCTAGAGAGGTATTATTCTTGCCGTATAATTAAAGCCTGTCAGAGGTATTATACAGGGTTCTGACCCAGACGTGGGTGATGAGTCAAACCCATTGAGGTATATTATCCCTGATACTAACCCAGAGGTGGGTGTATAATATACGTGTTTATGAGGTATTGAGTTACGAACGGAACTATAGTGGGACTTCAGTCCGTTTGATCACTCTCATTAAATCATTGTAATTAACCAGTACAATTAGCATTCAAGAATTAGATGGGAGTTCTGTGTGCGTGTCCATTCATGAGCCGTTTAACAACTCTTTTGGTGTGGGTAACGTTAATACAATTAACCCCTTCCTACCCAACTCTCCCCTTTTCATTGTAAGGTTTCTAGTGGTCATCAAGGGAGGGTACTGCTTGCGGGAGGGACGAATCTATTTAGGCATATCAGTCACTAGGTGTGGGAGGGCCCAAGGAGGTAATCAGGGAAGTGAGAGCGAGTTGGGGAGTACTGCTGACCGCCCCGGAGAGGCTAGGAGGACCAGAGTACCAAACCAGGTTGGTAAATCCCGGGCCCCATTCACTCCCACTACCGGGTCCCAGGTTGACGCTCCAGGCCCAAAGACGAGGGTGCAGTCAGACGGAGCTCTACTGTGTCCAGCTACCTTGTGACTGCCAGCAACCGTTCCCACGAAGCAGGGATAATCCACCCTGCTACATATAGGAATAGGGTAATGGGGACTCGACTCAGACTTGACTCTGGCTCTTCTTTGGTGACTCGGACTTGGACTCAGACTCGAACACTGGGGACTCGGACTCAAGATTTAGTGACTCGACTACAACAATGCCCAGAGTTACATGCAAGGTACTGCACTACTCCAAAGGTAGAGAACCTGTCACAGTGGTGTCAGGAGAACTGCCTCTCCCTGAACGTCAGCAAAACAAAAGAGATGATTGTGGACTTCAGGAGGTCGGGGGTCAAGGACTACAGCCCCCTCAGCATCGACGGGGCACCGGTTGAGAGAGTGAACAGTTTCAAGTACCTCGGAGCCCACATATCCGATGACTTGACATGGACCACACACATTGACAGTGTTGTGAAGAAGGCACGACAACGCCTCTACTTCCTCAGGCGCCTAAGGAAGTTCCAAGTCAGTCAGAAGATCCTTAGGAACTTCTACTCATGTACAATAGAGAGCATCCTGACCGGCAACATCACCTCCTGGTTTGGGAATAGCACTGCACAAGACCGTAGCAGACTACAAAGAGTGACACGTTCAGCCGAACGCACAATTGGAGGGGGGCTTCCCACCCTCCAGAACATTTACAACAAGCGGTGCAAGGGGAAGGCTAAGAAAATTATTAAGGACTCGAGCCACCCGAACAACTGCCTCTTTGAACTGCTGCGGTCAGGCAAGCGATACCGGAGTCTTAAGGCGAGCACAGAAAGACTCAGAAGAAGCTTCTATCCCCAGGCCATCAGGCTGCTAAACGAACAATAATCGCTAAACGAACAATAATCACTATGCAACAACCATCAAATGCACACAGCACACACACCCACACGCACACACTCACTCAAACAAACAACACACTGCAGCACCCACTCTCCACACTTTAGATCACACAAACACACTTACACTTTATATTTATTGATAAAGGATTTGCACTACAACTCGTACACCTACTGTACTGTGAATTGTACCTAAATTGCACCTCGTCCCATTTCTCCATTTCTGCCTTGCACTATATAGTACTGTATATTAGTACACTGCACAGTATTGTATATTGTATGGTAACTACGTCTATTCTGCATCGAACATTGTACATATGTCTAAACTGAACACTGTGACCTAATTTTTTTACTTCTAATTTTACTATGTTATTTTATTTCATACTTATCTTGTCTTGCACAGTCTCTGGAGCGCAACAGTAAGAAGCATTTTGTACAAAAGTATTCTGTACTTCTGTATGACAACTATTAAAGAAACTTGAACTTGAAACTTGCACACGCTCCTCTACAAGGTACTGCACACGCTCCTCTACAAGGTACTGCACACGCTCCTCTACAAGGTACTGCACACGCTCCTCTACAAGGTACTGCACACGCTCCTCTACAAGGTACTGCACACGCTCCTCTACAAGGTACTGCACACGCTCCTCTACATTGGAAAGTAATTGAATGCAGCCGCGGCGCTAGACTAGTCTGGAGGCGGTCGGAACGCGCCGTAACAGTATGACCACACGGGACATTATGTTATGTCTGCTCCGAGGTTGGTGACTGTCCTTTAATTTACTGTTAGTGTGAACATTTGCAACATTATAGGCAACGTGAGCAGATAATAACAGAAATATATTAAAGTTTAAACCCAAACCTAGATTTGAGTCTTAATGCCATTGTGCTTTCATTTTAACAGAGAGAGAGAGAGAGAGAGAGAGAGAGAGAGAGAGAGAGAGAGAGAGAGAGAGAGAGAGAGAGAGAGAGAGAGAGAGAGAGAGAGAGAGAGAGAGAGAGAGAGAGAGAGAGAGAGAGAGAGAGAGAGAGAGAAGAGGGAGGGAGAGAGAAACATGGGAGAGATGTTGAAGGTCACTATCCTTTCTTTCGATAGCCATCATTGTTCTACTCCAAAGACGTCAGGCCACTTGGGCACAGACATCGACAGTCTCTCCTGTCATTCTCCCAGCATGCAGTCATTATGCTTTACAAGACGGCCCGGCAGCCTATTCCTGTTGAGGAATTTGAGCTTTTTTTCTTTTTTAACAGCTGTCTATAAATTCCTTGTTGTATTGGTTCAGCTCACCTTCAACATCACATCCTGGTACGACTCTCTCACGGTCAAACTATAGCTGGGATACTCAACCTATACTATGCTCAGCAGCATAGTTTGAGGTTGGGAGAAAAATAAATGCTTGCCATAATGGAAATACTTCAAAATTACTTTGTTGGCTTTGTCATTACAGTACCTCGTTGCCATATTATTCAGTCGATCATTTGTAAAGTGCAATAATAATAATAATAATACTAATAATAATAATAATAATAATAATAATAATAATAATAATAATAATAATAATAATAATAATAATAATAATAATAATAATAATAATAATAATAATAATAATAATAATAATAATAATAATAATAATAATAATTTTATTTTAAAAAGCACCTTTCATACATGGATTGCAGCTCAAAGTGCTTCACAGGGGAAAAAAAGCATAAAATGAACAATCATACAGTTGACAGAATAAAAGCAATGTAGAAAGTGCAGACATAAGAATAGGCATAAAATAGTACAATAAGTACAGTGTTGCTCGAAGCATGTGAACCGGCCCCCTGGAACAGCCAGTCCCCCAAACACCCCACACATCAATCCTCACCACATGCCCATCCAAGACACACCCCCTGATAAAGCATGTCATGACCGAAGGAAAACACAAACAGTCCGCGCACCACTCACACCGCCATGCACGACGACGGGAGTGCCACCACCGCGGGCTGCCCCCATCTCCCCCGGAGTCTGCAATCCCATCACTGTTTGCTGGCTCTTCCTCAAACTGAGCTATACGTCATCTGCACTTCTAACATAATTTGTATTTATTGTGTTTAGGTGTTTATTTATTTATTAATTTTATTTTTTTGCCTTTCTGTATTTTTCTCCCATTCCCCAATTTAGTCGTTATGCCAATTCCCTTCCCGGTCATTGCACGCATTGCCCTACTGTCGGTCTGGGGAGGTGTAGACTATCACATGCCTCCTCCGATACATGTGGATTCGCCAGCCGCTTCTTTTCATCTACTGTAACAGAGTGTAACACATGCAGAGGTTCACGTTATTTCCCCCAGATCCCCTCCCTGCTGAAAAGGCGCTCTGACCGACCAGTAGGAGTGTTTTGCAATGACGAGGACTTGTACCCCACCGGCTTCCCCCCCGCAGACACTTTCAATTGTGTTCGTAGTGATAGAAATCTAGTGTTTTCAGCCTTCTCGTTGATTGTTATCACCCTCTATCGGCCCTTCCGTGAAGTATCTGCGTTGTGTTTATTTAGTATTGTGGAGGCAATCGTTTGGTGGAGTTCTGTCCTCTCACTTGCTTACTGGCTGTAACACTGGTCTCTCCCCCGTTAATGCACCCGGACAAAAATTCATCGTTGTCAAGTATGTTCTGATTTAGGTCTGATTTGAACTCTTGGAATGTTAGTTGGAGGTTCTCTCTTCCCCTGGATAGTTTAAGCGTATGATTTCTGACCATTGTGTGTCTGTAGCCATTTTTATCAAACTTATCTTTTATTTATTTTTATTAATCTTTTGTGTCTAATTTTATTGTGAATATTAAGAATATTATTTTATTGTCAATGTACACAAGGCAATTGAAATAAGTTTTTCGCATTTCCCTCTTAGTTACACACATATGCATTTCATCAGAGAGGTTTCTCTTTTGGGTTCAGTGCCTTGCTCAAGGGCACCTAGGCAGGGTGGTGGGCACTGTAGATGTAATACCAGCCACCCTTCTGTTACGTATGGGGGTGAGTGGTAGTGAGTCCAATGGTGGAGGAGACAAGGAGATACGGAGATAGGTAGCTCTTTCTAAGGATGTGTCTTTATTAAAACACACAGAGCAGCGATTATCCATGAAAGACGCCGGGCGTCAACAGAGAAAACAGAGCAAAAGTAACATAAGTGTACAGCGAGTGGCTCAGAAACCTCTGACCAGCTCCTTCCCACACAAACGGATATCTGAAGCCTCGACAACAAGACAAGGGAACAGAGAATGAATAAGTAGTCACAACCCAACATTCCAATCAATTAGCAGTGACAGCTAATTGACAGCACAGTGACAGCAACCAGTGGCGAGTACCAATAAGTGACACACAGGAATGTGGGCGTGACAACCAAAATGCGAATACCAACCACCAGGTGACAACATTCCAGAATGACAGCTGGGTTCCCGGGAGAGGGAACCCAGAACGTTACACCCTTCTGTCACTAGCTGGAATACACCCTCCAGTTGTGGGCCGAGGATCGAACCAACAACCTTTCGGTTACTGGCCGGCCTCTTTACCTCTAGGCCATCCTGTCTCCTCATTTGCCTGCTTTATTTGTGTCACTGTTCTACATTTCGTTAGCGTCATACGATAACTGCCTATGTAATTTTTCAAGATTTTTGTAAAAGAAGAAAAAACAGTTTTTCATTTATATATATATTTTTTGATCAACTTTTTCTCCCATTTTCTATTTTTCTCCCATCCCAATTTCGTATCGTCCAATTCTACCCTCCCCTGTCTCGAACGCTGTTTGGCCATGCCTCCCACAAGCCGGCTGTAATGTGGACGAAGCCATACATTGCACGACTCCCCTCCGGTACTCGAGGTAGCAGCCGTCGCATCTTTTCACCTGCACAACGCGATCTTTCAGTGTCGGGGGTCTGCGCTTTGGAGGGATGCCGCCCCCGTCGCTTCCTGATTCTACTGCGCAGGCGCACCAACCGACCTGTAGGAGTCGCTGTCCACAACGTCCGATCCCCACCCATCAGCTTCCCACCCCCTAATACTGCCAAATGTATTAGTATAAACGACCAGCAAAGCTGAATGCAATGCAGAGAGCTGGGCTCGAACCCAGCGTCTCCTGCATTGGTGGTGAGCGCCTTTCCCACTGCACCACCTAGCCGCCCTTTTAATTTATATTTTGAAAATAAGTTCCACAAGGTGTATCAACAAGTTGGCAGATGGGGATTTTTTTTTTTTACATGAATGAATGAATGAAAACTTTATTCAACAGATTGCAGAATGGGTACAATACAGTACGGCTCAATACACACAATTGTTAAAGGGATGCAGACCAGAGAAAGACGTTTGTCTGGTTTACATCAGGGTCCTCCTCCTACTAATAGGCTCTCGCCTATTACCCCTTCACGTGCCTATTGCCCCGTGCTGCACAAGGAGTACACCTGCTCTCATCTACGGCACTCTCCTGTACCTGTTGCCCCGTGCTACACAAGGAGTGCACCTGCTCTAACCAATAATACATTCTTGTACCTGTTGCACATTTCTGCATACTCTGTAAACCTGTCTGCTTGGGGAATAACATTAAACCACCCTAAAACGGTCCATTCTCTCTCCTCCTGTGTTCTGCTATTGGGCTCCGCCAAACCCCATCCTAACACTGGCCAGCTCGCCTCTCGTGCGCACCAAGGATTACCATGGGTTAGCGGAGGAGGCGGACAAAATACTACTGGCCTCCCGTCAGTACTGTGTGGCTGCTGTGTCTGATCGGGTGTCTGATCGCAGGGATCAGACACAGAGGGATGATAGAGGGCTTTGTTACTATCATCGCCGTTTTGGCAACAAAGCGAAGAGCTGTGTTCCACCATGCAACTTTGGTAACCAAGGAAACCCAAGAGCCGGCGCTCGTTAGCGGCTATGAGCGCTGGCGTTAATATCAACAAGCTGTTGTTTATCGAGGACACGTTGTCTGGAAGGCGTCTGTTGGTGGATTCGGGTGCCCAGAGGAGCATCTTGCCTGCGTCGGCCACCGACGCCTTGGGAAACGGACATGGACCACCGCTGGATGCGGCTAATGGGACTTCCATCCGTACGTTTGGTACCAGGTATGTGACTATGTGTTTACATGGACAGCAGTTTAGCTGGGAGTTTATTATTGCTTCAGTGTCGGTGCCTATACTGGGCGCGGATTTTTTGTGTGCTCACAGACTGTTAGTGGACGTTGCGAACTGTAGGCTGATTGGCTCTGTGTCCTTTGACACATACCCCTGCACACTGGGGGGGGCCGGGGCCGCCTGCCCTGGCCAATATGCTCGCCACAGGCGATATGTACTCCTCGCTGAGTTTACTGCCCTGACTGTCCCCACTTTCTCTGCCTCTGTCGCCAAGCATGGGGTGGAACATTACATCCCAGCGGTGCGGCCGCCGGTTTATGCACGAGTGTGCCGCCTGGATGCTGCTAAACTGGCAATAGCCAGGGAGGAGTTTGCCACAATGGAACGGCTCGGCATTGTGCGCTGGTCCAACAGTCCTTGGGCCTCCCCACTACACATGGTCCCCAAGGCGGACGGGAAGTGGCGTCCGTGTGGTGATTTCCGTCGCCTAAATAACATCACCACTCATGACCGGTACCCAGTGCCACATATGCAGGATTTCTCTGTCCACCTAGCGGGCGCCACTATTTTTTCTAAAATAGATTTGGTGCATGGCTACCACCAGGTGCCGGTCCATCCGCTTGACGTGCCCAAGACTGCCATTATCACCCCGTTTGGACTGTTTGAATTGCTGTGCATGCCATTCGGCCTTAAAGGGGCAGCGCAAACATTCCAGCGGCTGATGGTCTCTGTGCTGTGAGGCCTGTAATTTTTGTTTATTTATTTGGATGACATCCTGGTAGCCAGTGCATCGGTGGAGGAGCATCGGGGACATCTCCGTCAACTGTTCGAGCGGCTCAACGAGCATGGGCTGATCGTGAACCCGGCCAAATGTCAGTTCGGCCTGTCAGCCATGGATTTCCTGGGCCACCATGTCTCTTCCCAGGGGGCTGTTCTTCTACCCGCCAAGGTGGAGGCAATTGCTGCTTTCCCCCGCCCCCTCACCACCAAACCTCTCCAGGAGTTCCTGGGGATGGTTAATTTTTACAATAGGTTTATAGCCCATGCGGCTCACCTGATGAGACCTCTGTACGAGGCGTTGAAGGGGAAAAGAGCCAACGATGACGTGGACTGGTCCCAGGAGCGGGTCCAGGTATTCTAGGGCTCTAAGGCTGCCCTTGCCAACGCCGCCATGCTGGCACACCCATCTCCTGCTGCTCCTATAGCCCTCACCACCGATGCCTCCGATTATGCAGTAGGGGCGGTGTGTGAGCAGTGGGTGGCTGGCGCCTGGCAGCCTCTGGCCTTCTTCAGTAGGAAGCTGCGCGACAATGAGAGGAAGTATAGTACATTCGACAGGGAACTCCTGGCCCTTTTCCTCGCCATACGTCACTTCAGGTTCTTGCTGGAAAGCCACGAGTTCACAGTTTTTGTCGACCACAAGCCCCTAACGTTTGCCATGGCCAAGATCACGGAGCCATGGTCGGTGCGGCAGCAGCGCCAACTTTCCGCCATATCGGAGTTCACTACCAACATCCAGCATGTGGCCGGTAAAGACAACCAGGTGGCAGACTGCCTCTCCCGGGCGCATGTCAGCCCTGTGCACCTGGGCATCGACTATGCTGCCATGGCTGCTGACCAGCTCACCGACTCAAACCTTCAGGCATTCAGGACGGCTGTGACAGGACTTCGACTCGAGGATGTGGTGTTTCACGACAGCGGCGCCACGCTCTTTTGTGACGTCTCCACTGGCCAGCCCCGCCCCATGGTTCCAACTGACTGGCGCCACCGGTTATTTGACAACATTCATGCCCTTTCACACCCTGGGGTAAAGGCGTCGGTCAAGCTGGTAGGGGCCAAGTTCGTCTGGCCGGGCCTTAGGATGGACATCAAAGTATGGGCGGCCTCCTGTGTTGCGTGCCAGCGTGCCAAGGTACATCGTCACACTAAGGCCCCCCTGGAGCCGTTTCTCATTCCAGAGAGGCGGTTTGACCATGTCCACGTGGACCTGGTGGGCCCACTTCCCCCATCTCAGGGTTTCACACACCTTCTCACTATGGTGGACAAGACCATCAGGTGGCCGGAGGTTGTTCCCCTGTCATCGACAATGGCTGCGGAGGTGGCTCGGGCGTTTATCTTCGGCTGGGTCACTCGGTTTGGCACGCCATTGGACCTGACTTCTGACAGGGGATCCCAGTTCACTTCTGAGCTGTGGAGCACCGTGGCTGAGAGACTTGGGGTGAAACTCCATCGTACCACATCATACAACCCAAAGGCCAACGGCATGTGTGAGCGTTTTCACAGATCCATGAAGGCCGCTCTCCGGGCCACGCTCACAGACAGCAACTGGGTCGACCGTCTTCCGTGGGTAATGTTGGGCCTGCGTACTGCCCCTAAAGAAGACCTGCAGTCCTCTTCAGCCGAATTTGTCTTTGGTCAACCGCTGAGGGTCCCGGGGGAGTTCCTTCCTGGTTCCTCTGCCCCTTGGTCCACTACAGCTCACCGGTCTGCCTTCCAGGACGCAGCGAGGGTGTTTTCCCCAGTTCCCACACATCACTGCCTTCCCCAGTCTTACATTCCTAAGGACCTGATGACTGCGAGGTATGTGTTCATCCGTCATGATGCCCACCGTCCTCCACTGCAGGCTCGCTATGACGGGCCCTTCCGCGCCCTCGAGCCGGGCCCCAAGTACTTTGTGGTGGACATGGGGGGGAATAAGGAGCAAATCTCAGTAGATTGTCTTAAGCCTGCTCATGTGGTCCCAAACCGGCCGGTGTAACTGGCTCAGCCCCGGGGCCGGCCACGCAAGTTTTCCCCTGTCCCATGCCCTCCGGCCGTTGTTACCCCTACCTTTCCACCGACGAAGCCTCGGCAGCGGCGGGGACGGCCCCCTGCCCCTACCCTTTCCCCTTCCACGTTCCCTGTGACTGTTAAATACAGTCATTATGGCCGCGTGGTCAGACCTCTTAAAAGAGACTGAAGACACTGGGTGCACTGTTTTGGGGGGTTAGTACGGGTTTATTGTGTTCAGTTCCGTTTTTTTTTGGGTTGCACTGAATGTCAATTCTGAATGTTCAGGGGGGGCCTGTGTGGTGGACACTAGATGGAGGTGTCTCACCTCAGAATAGACACTGATTGGGTGGTAAGGAGGAGTTGACTTAAGGGTTTAGCTGTACCGTGGTTCTGTGGATTTGTTTGGAAGTAAAGTTCAGAGACTCGATACTCCGTCTGCTCGTCTCATTGATTCACTTCCACAATGTAAATAAAGACAAAAGTAAGCTATGCTCAGAAAATGGTCAGGGCTAATGTAAAACAGCTATATACTGTTTAGTAAACAGGCAAAATCTCATATTTAGAGCGCTATGGTCCTTCTTCTAGGAAAATGGAAAATTAAATGAAATTCAATTAAATGAATATATATTATATATATATATTAATTTAGATTTAGACAAAATGCCTTTCTGGCATTACTCAGAGGGCCGGTCCAAATCCAGAGGTGGGCCCTATTCAGCCCTCAGGCCGTAGTTTGGAAACTCCTAACTTAAATACTAGTTTTCACTCTGCTATCTTCTTGCCCTACCTCTGGGTCGTTCCTACAGTCCTGTACTGTATGTGTGTGTGTGTGTGTGTGTGTGGGCTACAAATCGCTTGCAGGCTTTTTATGTCACAAGTAATTAGTCTCCACGTACCTTGTCGTCGCACCCCCCCCCCCCCCCCCCCCCCCACCATCCAACCTCGTCCCAACCCATCTCTCCCATGAGTTTGGCTTATTAATAATGTCAGCCCTCAGCCTCTAATTTGTCCTCAGTCAAATTACTTGTCAATAGGGCTGCTTGAGCGCGCCCCAACCCAGGGGCCGTCAGGTGCCAGCAATCAGCCGATCGCTGATCGGTCACTTCTCCACATTCCTCAGCCGGTCCACTCAGGAACTCAAGGTGAGTGAGGCAAGGCATCGGAGGAATTATATGCAGCGTTTTGAGACTTAATGAAAACAGAAGTTTAATTTGTCGATATATTGATTATACACATGGAGTATAGTGACTCAGCTCTCTCTCTCTTGCCTGTTCTCTTCTGCTGTCAACACCTTGACAGGTTCAAATGAAAGACTATGTACCACCTTCATAAAACACGTTTATGTGAGCTCGTTCTCGGATCTATATGCTCGTAAAACAGACGGCAGTGCCTTTTAAAGGGCTTGCCTCAAATTAATATGGAGCTGAACACAACAGAATTCAAATAAACTCATTCACCTGCTATTTGTGCATGTATCCGGACATGGTTCCTTATATGATCTAAAGGGTCAGACACGATTTCATGTTATTTCTATTCAAAGTGATGTTTTGCTTAAATATGACATTTCCATTTTAAAAACATCAATGAACTGGCATGCCTCCGATGTCGCTCTGTGATAGGCTAATTGGCTCTTTACGGGTGTGATCAGATCATGGTGAATTGACAGCTCCCTTTTAGCGGAAGTAGCTATCATTCTATTTTCCATTCAAAAAAGTGTTGCTATAAACTACCATATCTATGAAATTTACCCTACTGGTTAGAAAGATTGACTAATCGCAAACAAGGTTAGACCACCCAAATCTGTGTTTTTATTTAACCATATTTCAAGGAGTATGGTGCTAATGGCGCTAGCATTTTCTATTCACTTACATGAGTGGTGCGCTCAGCTGAGCGTACTACGGGTATTGCACTACCACCCCTGCAGGTCCTATATAACAAGAAGTGCAAATCCAGAGCCTGCAGAATAATGAAAGACCCTCACCACCCCAACAACAGCCTGTTCAAGCTGCTGCGGTCAGGCAAACGCCTGCATACACCAGCAACTAGGACAGAAAGACTTCGGCTCAGCTTCTTCCCCCAGGCCATCAGAGTCCTGAACACTGAACTCTCCACACACAAGCACACATGAGCACACACTGTATACGCTCACATACTAACAGTCACTTTAGCATGAACACACACACACACACATGCTGCACACACTCACACTCAACGGTCACTTTACACAATGAAAAGGTCACTTTAAAAAATAAAAAAGAATGCGAGTGGTTCTTGTATAGTAAATAGATGGATATAGCAAGTTAGTATAAGGACACATAGTATAACTGTAGATTGTATAGTATAGCATTGTATAGTAGTGTACATAAGACCCAGTGCCTCATCCGTAGCTAACATTGTATTGCACTATCGCAGGACCTTAGCATGTCTTACCATGCTTTTTGTAAATGTTATGTACATTATACCTGTTATGTCTTATTCTTATTACTTGTATTATTGCACAAATGTATTATTCTCATTCCTATTCTTATTACTTGTATTATTGCACAATCACTGCGGGCATGACCCCCCCGCATTTCACTGTATGCTTGTATGCCGTGACAAATAAAACTCTTGACTTGACTTGACATGAAACGGTTAGCATTAGCTTTGCTGTGCTAACATTTCTGGGCTATTATATTAATACAGAGATTTAACGGCAGAAAGTGACATTTTGTATTATACATATTGTACATTATTGAACAGGCTCAGTAAGTCATTACCAGATAATATTTGGGCTATATATACTGTAAACTAATGGACCATACAGTAAATAGGTCTAGCCTACTTTTACATGCAGCATATAATGTGGTTCATCTGGACGATGCCAAGCAGACATCACCAACCAAACCAACCCAGAATATGCCCAATTGGGAGGTCCCTCAGATGTCAGTCTTTAATAAAATATACAGACATGCTGACATAGACATCCTGTGGTTTAGATATAACAATATCAGGGATGAACTCTTTGCAAAACTTTCCACTTAAAATTAAAATTTATGAAATTAAAGGGATAGTTCTGGGTGAAAGAAAAGTGTTAATCCATACCATAACATGCAGGCAAAAGTTTCAACCATCTACAACAGAAAACCGTGGCATTTCCTATGCTTCAGAGCCACATGATGTGTTGGAACTAGTCCCAGTGTGACGTAGTTACTACGCGCTGGGCCTCGTTCCAACATGAATTGCATGGATGCACTCAGAGATACTGACCGCTATGAAAACAAAAACAAACCCTGTGAAATTACTCAACAACCAACTAGGCTGCAGTAAAAAACTAAAAACCAGATTTTCAAACATCAACATAAAGACAGAAAACACGCTCATCACAGACAAGCTGGGGGGGGCAATTACATTTTCTTTACAAACATAGCCACAACACTGGTTAATAAACTACCATCCCACTCAGGGCGTTTTGGGGTAGAACACATCCTAGCCTTCTACAAAAACCTAGGGGTCCGCAAAGACGACTTCAAACTCAAAATGGTAACAACAGATGAGGTGCTCAAAAAACTGAGCGCCCTTCAGCCTAACAAGGCCACTGGCCAAAACAACATCCCCTCCAAATTCCTCAGAATCAGCAGCCGCCATCACCCCAGTCATCACACACATAATAAACCTCTCCATAAAACAGGGACACGTCCCCAAGGACTTCAAAATTGCGAGGGTGACCCCTCTGCACAAAAAGGGCAGCAAATTAGACCCAGGCAACTACCGCCCTGTTTCTATTCTCACTTCCATCTCGAAAGTCACGGAAAAAATTGTCTACGAACAGGTCGAAAAGTACCTAGCGGAAAAAAATCAAATCTACGAATTCCAATCTGGCTTCAGAACATCCCACTCCACTGACACATGCCTTCTCTATTTGAACGACCACATCAAACAAGAGGTGGACGCGGGCAAATACTGCGGCATGGTCATGCTGGACATACAAAAGGCCTTCGACACTGTCAATCACTCCATTCTGATTGACAAGCTAAAAGCAATTGGTTTTGATAGTCTATCAGTGAGCTGGATGCAATCCTACCTTGAGGGGAGGGAACAGATGGTGGAGGTAAACGGTACCCTATCCCCCCCCCTCACAGTGAGCTGTGGTGTTCCACAAGGAAGCATACTAGGACCGCTACTGTTCCTAATTTATGCAAATGACATGTCGTCAGCTTGTGACTGCAACTTGTTCCTGTTTGCGGACGACTCAGCCCTGCTGGTCTCTGACAAGAACAAGTTACAGGTTGAAAAAACCCTGAGCTCGGAACTAGGCAAAATCTGCATATGGCTCGCTGATAACAAACTATCATTACACATGGGCAAAACAGAGTCCATTCTCTTCGGTTCAATTAACAAACTCAGCAAGACCGACGGCTTCTCAGTTACAGTGGGTGACAATATTGTCACAAGGAAAGATGAAATTACCTACCTGGGTTCCATCCTAGAGGCTAATCTCTCCTGTGACAAAATGGCATCCAATGTAATAAAAAAAAGTCAACCAACGAACTCGATTCTTGTACCGGATCTCCTCTCTGGTAAACAAGAATACCCTGAAGACTCTGGCAGGAGCACTCATTCAAGGGTACTACGACTATGCTTGCACCTCATGGTACCAAAGCACCTCAAAGGTGCTAAAAACTAAATTACAAACATCTCAAAACAAACTGGTCAGACTACTGCTTGAACTTACTCCTAGAACCCACCTCACCCCTGCCCACTTTGACAACCTAGGATGGCTTAGAATAGACGACAGAGTACAGCAACTTGCAATGGGCCTGGTCTACAAGATACACTACACGACCAAGGTACCTATGTATATGTCGAAGTACTTCCCAAAGGTCAGTGAATTCCACGACCACAACACCAGAGGGAGTTCCAGAAATCATGTTAAACCCAGATTCGGCACAAACAAGGGACTAAACACGTTTCGCAATTATGCCACAACAATGTGGAACACCCTACCCACAGCTGTAAAATAATGTGAATCCCTACCCACCTTCAAAACCGCCATCAAAGAGCACCAACGGGGAGGCTGCAATTCGAAACTGGCCCCCGTAAATATCCAAACCCCCCAGACCCCCACCCACCTACCTAACCCCCTCCTAATGTACAGTTTCCTCCCCCTCGAATGTATATAGTTTGTTAGGATCTCTGTTAAACAGTACTGTATTTTTGTATATCTTGCATGTCATAAATGTAACAATACTGTATATCTGTATGTTGTGTATGTCATAAATGTCATTATGAATTGGAAATGGGGGACCCTGATGTAAACAAGACAAACGTCTCTCTCTGGTCTGCATCCCCTTAACAATTGTGTGTATTGAGCCGTACTGTATTGTACCCATTCTGCAATCTGTTAATAAATTAAATCAATCAATCAATCAATCAATCAATCAATCAATCAATCAATCAATCAATCAATCAATCAAACACAGGCAACGCTCAACGCTCCTAATGACCCTAGTCTGAATATATCAGGTTAGATTAGGTCCTAATGACCCTAGTCAGAATATATCAGGTTAGGTTAGGACCTAATGACCCTAATATATCAGGTTAGATTAGGCCCTAATAACCCTAGTCAAAATATATCAGGTTAGATTAGGCCCTCGTGACCCAAATCAGAATATATCAGTTTAGATTAGGACCTAATAATGACCCTAGTCAAAATATATCAGGTTCGATTAGGCCCTAATGACCCTAGTCAGAATATATCAGGTTAGATTAGGCCCTCATGACCCAAATCAGAATATATCAGGTTAGATTAGGACCTAATGACCCTAGTCAGAATAGATCAGGTTAGATTAGGACCTAATGACCCTAATATATCAGGTTTAGGTCAATGGGGCCCATTGATTCTCAGGGCTGGCCGTGACACTGGTAAAAAGTGAGAATGTACCGAAGTGAAATATTGCTTTAATATTCCTTTTGAACATCTAACAAACACAGCTGTGATCCACAGGTTTGTCCATGTGATATACAGTTGTGCCCTCGCTGCCTCAGGAGCTGATTTGCTGAGAGCTCCCCAAGGAACAAAGGATATGTCTGTTTTATGGTCAGTGTGTACAGGGACCAAGTACAATAATTGCCCCTTCTGAAATGTTGCTCCTCTCCTTGAAATCTTCCTAGGAGGGATAGCTGTAGACAACAAGGCTAAATCACAGCTAATGCACCTTGGCATGTATGAGACATTGGTCTTCTTGTGGCAACGGAAATGGCCCTCTTTCTTAAACCCCCCCCCTGATCCGCGTCAACTCCTAATTGGTGTGGGATTCTGTCCACCTTTGTTCCACTTCACAGCCAATTCAAAGGAGCGGATGTGCAAACGCGAGCTGTGGGAAGGTTTCCCAGTGGAATCAACGTTCGCTCAAAGTGAAGATCCATCCTTAAATAGAGTTCACAACTTCACGTGCTATCCCCATGGTCTTTGATGACTCAGTTAATATTTGTGAACATGATGAACTTTCTCTGAACTCTAAAACAAGAGAACCAATGTCCCATTCTGTCACATCATAAATAGAGAACAGCTGGAGCCACTCTATTGCCACTGTTTTGTGGACTCGGAATGTTTGTTTGTTTGTACCAAATGAGCTCTATGTCATTGCAGCAAAAACAATTAAAAGAAAATGTGCCCATGCTCTGTAAAATCACCCTGGCTCCTGTCACAGTGTCCACTGCCAAACTACTCAGCCTCCCATCTACCAAGCAACCAAACGGGGGAGGGCACGTTTATTTTATTTAGAGCACCGGGGCGATCAAGGCATTTTATTATTAGACAGAGGATAGGGAATATCGAGTTTTTGTGTTTTTGTTTTTTGCATCACCCCCCCCTCCCATGTTATTTGATCAATGTTGGTATTTTTATATATCCCCCCACCTCCATGCAAATGTTTTCTCCCGTTATGAGCCACACAGGCATTCCCACTGACCCAATGAGATGTCTGGATTTCAATGTTGTATATCCAGCACGGTTTGCTTTGGTTCTGTGGGAAAAACAACACAGCCTTCAGTGACTGTACCACATATTAATACAGTGCTTGATCACACGGATTCAGCAAGCACCACTCACAGTTGGCCTAGTGCACTTGATACATTTCTTGACAAGGCTGTGAACCATTTGGACCTGTGTATGTTCACGTCGCTAAATGTTTTTCAACTCGCAAAAAGAATCCCAGCCAATCGAGAGGGATTGGACTAATACAGCACATCCACTGCTTTCAAACATTTGGCGCCTACACAGCAGTGTGTGAGAATACATTTTGTGTGTGTGTGTGTGTGTGTGTGTGTGTGAGAGAGAGTTTATGGGGCTCAGGCGGTAGAGCGGTCGGCTGGTAGGTATGCCATCAGTGTGTGAATGTGTGAGTGAATGGGTGAATGTGAGGAATACAAATTGTAAAGCGCCATTTACCATTTAGAGAGAGAGAGAAACATGTGCCTAAGGATTGCACTAGAGTCGACCATATGTTGTGTGTGAGTGTTTGTGCAGTATCGGTGTGTGTGTGTGCATGTGTGTGTGTGAGTGAGTGTGTGAAGAGAGAGACGTTGCAGCATGTTTTGAGGTGCTGGCCGGGATGATGTGTTGATTGTTGACAGCAAACTCATTAAAAAAGCATTTACATCATAGATTGAGTTCTCGAACAGCCCAATTAGATTCCTTAGACTCGGGATTGGGGAGGGCATATTGACTCTTTACAGAGGCAGAGCAGAGGGAGGGCAGAGACAAAATAATATTAAATGTTGTTGGAGGGCAGTTGATATTATGTATTCTACCCCCCCCCCCCCCCCCCCCCACCCTCCAAGGGCAATCATTAGAATGTTCAGTTATCAAAATCACATGTGAGATTGCACACCTGAAATGGTTAAAGGCATCCTGCCTCTCTTGTTTCCAACTTAGGGAGATATATTCACAAATCAACACTGAAATATTACATGTGATATGATATTGAATAACATATGTCAAATTCTCCCTTCCATGTCTGGTCTTAAGGGATGCCGGCAATGAGCTCAGCTGAGGAAACAGAGCCAAAGTGATTAAGGGGGGGGGGGGGGGGGGGTGCTGCCACCCAGTAAAGTATTAGGCTATATTTCTCGGACATACTGTGGCATGTGAAACAATCTGTGGTGGAGGACTTGTTATGGTACTTTATCTCTCATATTATTATTTCTCTGCCCCTCTCCGTCTTCTGACCCCTCCTTTCTTCTCTCCCCTGCGGAGAAATGCTAATCGATAACATATCTCACAGAGGGACTCTGACACTCACGCGCCGCCTCCCATAAATCTGCCCTCTTGTTTTTGCTGTAGCCTATGGAGGGCGAGTCGTTAGGGCGCCGCGTAGTAGCGGCTCATCGCTCTGCCAAGTGACCAAAGTAATTCGATAAGTCTGCTTTGTTCTTAAAGGACATTCGGTGTGTTGCAAACAGAGAGGAGAACAAGATTATTTTAGTTTACCTCAAACTAAACTTTTGTAAACCTGTAAAAGCCATACTAAGGTCCCTGCTAGATTTCTATTGCTAGGATCCCTGGAGTTTATTTATCTGAAGGACAATAATAAGCGTTCCATAATCCTCAGTTTCTCTGCTGGTGATAATACCGATGTATACACAGGGATGCGTATGACAGGTGTGCCCCACTAATGTACAGCTAAACAAATCACACTGGGCTTAACTAGCTGGTAGGTTCTAAATGGGATCCATTAAAGTGATGATTAGGGTTCAGGTGGTTCGACCCGGTAGCGTTGTGTTGTAACGATCAGACGCTGATGCGTGGACCGGCGCTAATGCGCTCTGTAATTATGGGGTGTTTGCCCAGCATGTTATGGATGAGCACATTATACTGTGTCCCTTATACCAATGTTTCTCATACCTTCTCGTCCTACTCATCCATGAAGGGGAACGCTGACCACCACATCTCTTTGGCTCATCCTTCACACAGACAACCAGGCCTGTCAAGTATTTAGCCCCCTCCCCCCTTCCAACATGGTGCTCAGTGCAGTCATGCAAATTGAACATGACAGTGCATCAGGAGCCCTTCACACCGTCAACCTCTCGTCTCCAACGCGACCACTTGTTGGGGAAAAATTACCACGCTGATTCCAGCTAACTAGTTAGCATCGACACCGGCTGAGTAAATAGTCGGGGGTACAGAGAGTGATCACCTGAGGCGCTACTGTGATTAGTGATGCCAGTCTGCTGCCTGACCCACTTCTGGACTGTTCTTCCCTCTCCGCGGGCCGGCCCTCTCTCAGTGAGCCGGTGAAGGTCGTCCTACTTCCCTATGCCCGATCTGATGTCGGCCATTAGCGCAGGTTCAACCCCCCCCCCCCCCCCCCCCCCCCCCCCCCCCCCCCCCCCCCCCCCCCCCCCCCCTCCCCCTGAGAGCCCAAACTGTGACACAATTAAGATGAATTAGCATCGACCACAACCTTTGTCATCCCTTAACCTGAGCCATGGGTAAGAGGAAACCTGAGAGAGAGAGAGAGAGAGAGAGAGAGAGGAGGAGAGAGAGAGAGAGAGAGATGAGAGAGAGAGAGAGAGAGAGAGAGAGAGAGAGAGAGAGAGAGAGAGAGAGAGAGAGAGAGAGAGAGAGAAGAGAGAGGAGAGAGAGAGAAAGAGGGCAAAAAGTGAGAATTAGTTTATTGGAAAGTTTTGAAAGGAACAAAAGACATGTCATAGAATGAAATTCTCAGGCTGGAGGGCGAGCTTGTTAATGTAATGCAGGACCTGTCGCAGAGGTCCTTATTCGGCAACGACACTCAAATCTAGATCCACAAAGAATGGATTGCACAGAGCAAGTTGCACCCTTATAATTCATTATGAATTGAAAATGGGGAACCCTGATGTAAACAAGACGAAAATCTTTCTCTGGTCTGAATCCCCTTACCAATTGTGTGTATTGAGCTGTACTGTATTGTAGCCATTCTACAATCTGTTAATACAATTTTCATTCAATCAATCAATCTGCACGGTGATCGATTTAATGAGAATTTTACCAGGAACCTCTAGAAGGGGGACGTTGAGAAGGAACTCTGTGGTTTTACTTTAATGGAATCAATTTGCGAAGGCCACAGGAGAGGATAAAAAGAGCTATCTCCAGGCCACACTGTTCTTTTAATAAAAACTAAGGGGGGGCGTTTAGGCGCGAGGGAAGCGGAGAGCTGGAACACAGCGGTTTGAGTCCGGACATGCGTACGTCGCCTGATAGGCAATAATCCCCCCCCCCCCCTGAAGAACATGCATGTGACTGCAAAGTTTATATATATATAACGCGTATCTGCAAAATGGAATATTATGAATTGCATGGAGTCTGAGCGCTGGCTGAGTCAAAACTGAGCACACCTGAGGTTTGTGACGCTGTAGCCTTTTCTCATCCCGAATCCCATCGAACTATCTGATCCAAAACATCTCCATGTTCCAGCTGTGTGGTGATGTGCTCGCGTGGTAAGCCTGCTAAGACCCTTGGCAGGAGCGTTTCGGCTGATGCCGTCTGGCAAACGGTAACGCAGCCTCAAGGCCCGGCCAGCTTAGTCCCCCCCCCCCCCCGGGGAGTCGGAATCAGGAACAAATAACACTATGGCCTGCTACCTGTCTGCCCACAACACACACACACACGCGCACGCACGCACGCACGCACTCACACACACCATTATCACTGCACTGCAATTTTGTACATCCATACAGTAATGTATACTGTGCCATATATTTAATGATACTTATTTATATATATATATATATATATATATATATATATATATTTATAATCTTTATTGAAATGTTTCAATTTAGACACTCACTTTGTTTCAATGAAAATAAAAACATATAAACCCAGTAACCCACAACACTCATGCCCAGAATCATGAATCTCGATTACCAAGGTACTCAACTCGCTTAGTATCGCAAGGGGCAGGGAGTTCATTTAGAGCTAAATATGTCTCTACACACACACACACACACACACACACACACACACACACACACACACACACACACACACACACACACACACACACACACACACACACACACACACACACACACACACACACACACACACACACACACACACACACACACACACACACACACACACACACACACACACACACTTTTTTTTTGTTCACCAAAAAACTGTTGATTTATTATGCACATAATCTGGCACATATCCCAAAACTGTAGACTCATTTAGTTTAACTGTTATTGAGAGTTAATGAGTTTGAATCATGTCCAGTGATTGTGACATGATATATTGACATAATACAGACCCAACTTGGAAAATCATTATAGTGCCCCTACTACATGAAACTCTCTTCAGCTCTCGCTGGAGAACTGCCTATAAGGCAGGGGAGGTTTAGAGGCTTACTTGCAGCCCTGCCTGCAACAGTCTGTAACTGTTTTTGACTTACTTATATTAGTTAACCTCAAGCATCGGGCAAAAATGGGGCTTATTTTTTTTTTTGACGATTGCATACCCAAAGTAATTTGTACTCACATTTATTTTTACTGGTTGCCAGATGCCTGTTTTTAAGTTGCAGCTGAGAGGTAGGAGCTGGAAAACATAATGGTTCCATAGCCTGAAGTCTTATGTAGTACAGGTCCAAAGTTTATAAAAAATCCCACTTAAAAATGTATGTTTGTGTATCAGTAAAAATTCGACATGATTATCCAAAATGGCCGTCCACTGCCATTCACTTCGATGCTCTTGTCAAAACAATGGATTTCTTCGTCTTCTTGTGTCACCTTCCCCCACTCTCAGGGCCCATCTGAGATCACTTTCGGAGCAGACACTCCTTGGCTACAATGGTGGTCAATACTTTTCGCCATCTGCGGTGACTGGACAGTTCAGGACCGTTCACAACCGGATGTGGTAACTTGTCCGAACGGCTTGTAAAATCAAATGACGCTCGCCGGATGTTTAGTCTTGTAACTCGAGAATGGGAACACGCCATAGGTTCAGTGTGGTGATGATCCAAAGGCAGGAAATTCAACTTTCCAACAATGTGTTGGTTAATCAGCGAAAACGCACCCCGCAGCCGACAGGCAAGAGAAAAGTGCCGCGACGTGTGCGCAACGGCCCACCGCCGGGCCGTCTGATGCTTAATAGGTAAATTAAAGAAAAATCGATCAACGTTGCATGCGACAGCCGAGAATGAGCTAATTCAAAATGTCGAGTCAAAATCAAAGACGAATAATTAACAATAATTAATGACTACCACCCAACCACCACCAAAAAAGCGACGACAGTGCCACCTTTTCCCAGGGGCCGCACCCCTTCATTCTTCTCACCTCCCTCCACCTCAACAGCACATGCTACAGTAGTGCTAGCAGCAGCAGCAGCTCGCTTGCCGAGAGCCAGCAGCCGCAACAGCACCGGCCGGGCGGATCAGGCCAACTCTCTCCTCCAGTGGAGAAGGACACCGCCACCACAGCTGTGACAGGAGAACCTTTCCAGCCAAGGAATTTAAACTTTCCTGCGAGGCATTTTGGGACTGAAACACAAACACGCTCATTTAATCCTGGGTGGTTTGACGGGTGGAAATGGCTGCACTATCTCAAAGACACTGATCGTGTTCGCTGCCATGTTTGCACAACTGCATTGGAAAATAAACTAATCCACACAGAAGAAAGACTTGATTATAGCTTTATGAAAGATGGCTTTTCAAACTGGCGCAAAGCCATCAAGACATTTCGCAAGCATGTCAATTTTTTTTTATATATTTCTCCACGTGGTAAATACACAGGTCACAACATGTTTACAGGAACGTTTTGGAGTCTCATTTGGAGTGTATTTCATGACTGTTGGGAACTAGGCTACACTGGCACACCTACTTCCAGTGAATGACGCTAAGCTAGGCTAACGGAGCGGCTGTTCCCTAAGCCTAATGCATGCACAGAGAAGAAAATGGTATGTATCTGCTTGTCTAACTCCAGGGTAGATGGCAAATAAGCGAATTTACCCAAAAGTTGGCGTGTTCCTTTAACAAAAACATGAAATCCAGAACCAACCAGCAGAAACAACCATCCATAGGAAGGGGAACGGTGTTGATTTGAAAGAGAGAGGAGACAGAAGGCAGCACTGTCTTGTTTGAGTTTCTCCAGGGGGCTTTGGCACTAATTGTCAAAGCAAGGAAGATTGTTTTGGCTATAATGACGCATTCTTGTTTGTTGCTGTAAACTGGGAATGTGTCCAATTCAGGCGATTGTTGTCTAAGGAACTAAGGAACATGCTGGGGGTGGCTTGAGGCTTTAAAGTTGTTCTGAAGCGCATCTTTAGATGTGCTGCAAACATTCCGGAATTTAATTAAAAGTTAAAATCCGATTCCACGCCTCTCTGTTACAGAATTACAATCAGAATTGTAAACGACTCCTTTAATATTTAGTTTGGTGGCGGAGGAGGGTGGGAAATTATTCTTCTGTTGATGAAAAATACATCCAGTGAGTGAGTTAGAGCTTTATGTGTAATGAACACTGAGAAAACAAAACGATTAATGTTAATTGTGTTTGCATGCGCTCGCTCAGCGCCAAGAGATACTGCGGAAGTCGATGTGAACGGAGTAAAAATAACATATAGGCTTGAAAAAGAAACTACCAAACAACGGCTGGCGATGAAGAACATCAATATAACACGGAATTATAATTTGAAACACACTCATTTAAACACTTTGGAGTTTATCTCGTCTGAACATTAGTAAGTAAAGAAGTAAACGTTTAACCTGTTAAGCCGTAAGGTCCCCCATTTGGGGGACCCTGCTTTTCTTTATCATAAATCGATCAATAGATATCACCAAATGATTGACGGAGCTAGAGCCCCCGGAGGTCGGGGGTGGTAATGTGTACTTTGGCGCACGCCTCACATATCGGCATGTAACTCGAGAACCGCTCAACGGATTTTATCACCTGAACAGGTCCTACACACAGGAGAACAAGGGTCAATACGACGCAGAGTACTGGGCACACCGATAACACTAGGAGTAACACAGTAATTGTGTATCAGGTTACTAGAGGTCCAGGGAAGAGTCCTACTACCAAGGGTGGTGAAAACAACACTCGGACCAGGAGTGGCAGGGGTGCAGGCCTCTTATCCTGGCACTGTGATGATGTGATGGTCCACAGGTGTGTAGGCCGGCCCAGGTAGGCCGGGTGATGGTGATGCGGGGACAGGGAGAGACCCATATAAGGTTGTGGAGACCTGCTGACAGACAGGGGAGAGAAAGGCCCTGGCTGTGGCTGTAACAGTTGAAGTATTTCTCATGTATCAATGGTATAGCGACGGTTGTTTCTTCCAACATGGAGGACAACTGGGCATTATAAACATCTCTCTGTTGTTCTGCCAGATTTTAAATAGATTACGGTGCATGTAAATTAATGAGGACAGCCATAGTTGGAATAATAGTGTATATATATACGTATACAAGGTATAATATAATATAGTAATGTACAACAAAGACAGCCGAAACCCGATCTTTCACCGTCGACTAAAAACACAAAATCTGAAATGTGTGTGTGTGTGTGTGTGTGTGTGTGTGTGTGTGTGTGTGTGTGTGTGTGTGTGTGTGTGTGTGTGTGTGTGTGTGTGTGTGTGTGTGTGTGTGTGTGTGTGTGTGTGTGTGTGTGTGTGTGTGTGTGTGTGTGTGTGTGTGCCACTTGACAGTGATGAGATTATTTGCGGGAGTTCACAAATACTTTTTTAATCTGGAATGGCTCTGCTTTTATTTTAAGGAAAAGATTTATTGTTTACCCTCTGTACCAGGAGATCTGCACACCAAATAAATCCCTGTTTTAAGGCTTCTGATAAATAAAGAGTTGCCATCTTAAATACCCATAGTCCATACTATGAACACACATGACATAACACACCTGCTGTTTGAAACTGCCATTCAATACATTTGTAGCAAATCTTACATTTAATATTTTACATATACACAGGGTTTTATAAATAAGCTACATTATTCAAAAGGTACATAAAGAAAATTACAGTATATACAACTCCCCCTATAGTTTGGAATCCAACAAAGGAAGGACTCAGGCAATATTACTATTAGAGACATCACACCTAGGGTATTCATTCGCAAAAACGGTCTAATGTTAAAGTCCTCATTGAGATCTTTCGGGGCCAAAGTGCCCAGTGTATGTATCCAGAATAGTCCACATTTTAGGAGCATAGAGTTAGTGTCTCCCCCTCTGCATGGATGTTTTATTACCTCAATCCCCACAAACAAAGACTGCTGCCTGCAACGTGTTCTCATGAGGAATAGGTAGCGTGTGCAACGGAAAGTTGTGCACCGAATTTCATAGCATTTTTGTAGCACTTCCATAGACATCTTTCTCGTGCCACTTCTCTGTGGCTTTTGCGGTTCAGCACTGGGAACAGGCACATTCTTAGGAAACGCTACTGTAGGAAAGCCCTGCTAATAAGACTACTTTGTTCTGTAATAGCCTTTTAATATGTTGTTGTTGACAGGAAAGGGTAATTGATTTATGCCAGTGTAATCGTTCAGCGTGATGTGCCCCGACCAAGTGTTGCACTCTAGTCTTCTGATAACGTTACTGCCCCTTTAAGAGTTCTCTCTCCCTTTAACGTGAGCAAGCCGGTCTCCGTGTTACTGTCTGACGACTACTTCGTTCTGTACCTACCCTTTAAGAGTTCCTCCCCTTTAACGTGAGCAGGCTGGTCTCCGTGCTACTGTCCGACGACGTGCTGTAGTAGTTTACTCCTGTCCCCTTGGGATAACGTGTGCGTCAATGAACGTGAGTACAGTACCTGTGCTTAGTTCTGCCTAATTCATCCCTTCAGCTTACTCTACCTTTATAGTGTGTCTCCGCTGTTCTATTCCTGTCGACGTTGTTCCCTCTGTTATTGAAACACCGCGCCGTTAGCTTAGCTACACGTTAGCCAACCTACGTTGCCCCTGCTATGATATGCTGCTGCGCTGCGTGGCTAGCTTAGACGCACGTTAGCTAGCCTAAGCTATAACTATAACCCACTCATTACCCCTAGTGAATTGAATGTATCTTACACCTGGTTTATAGTCCACCTACCTATACTGTTTACATGCACTGAAGGAGTAATTCCCTGCATAGGTTATGTAGGTTATATATACTAACTCTGGTTAAGTGAATGCCCTAGTTACTAGTTGCACTATACTACTAATGGATATTCTTGTTTATGTACATCACTACTGTGTTATTAATGTATACTGTATTGTATTCCTCTGTAGACAACCACACATGGAAATATCCCAAACACCACACACACCTTTAGTTCCCAAATAAAAGACAATATCTGCAGCACGCCTCTGTGTGACTCTCTAATAGGAGTTACAACGCCATAGTGTCCGCCAGCTCTATTAAACGCAACCCGTGGAGGCCCTAGCCCTCCGTTTCAGCTACTAAAGGTAGGAACTCATGAGAAGAGCCTGCAGGGCTGCGTCTATGCTTTTACCAACGTGTTCGTGTTTCCGGGTTCCCGTTTTGCGCTCTGATTGGCCACTGACCTACGCTAGTACACCCCCCTCCTAGCTGCTAGGGTGAAGGGACTTGGCTTGGCTGGGAGGCTGGTGGTGGAGGGAGAGGGAGGAGGCGTGGGCTGTCATCTTTCAAATATATTTGTAGCTAAACAATTATATTTGTATTTATTAGCCTATTCGTAATAATTCGTTATTAGCTACAAATATATTTGAAAGATGACAGCCCACGCCTCCTCCCTCTCCCTCCACCACCAGCCTCCCAGCCAAGTCAAGTCCCTTCACCCTAGCAGCTAGGAGGGGGGCGTACCAGCGTAGGTCAGTGGCCAATCAGAGCGCAAAGCGGGAACCCGGAAACACGAACACGTTGGTAAAAGCAGGGCTAGATGTTACATTATTTCTGATAGTAGCGCCGTGTTCAGCAATTTGAGTCTTTAGGGTTCTGGTGGTCTTACCAATGTATGCCAGTCCACACAGGGCCATTTAAGCATGTGTATGACATTAGCAGTGGAACATAACACCTTTCATGTAGTAGTATTCCAGAAGGGACAGCCAATGAGGGTGATGGAGGGGGAAGGTCTGCCCCCACCAGCATGTCACATATGGACATAAAGGCAGTGGTTCAGGAGGTAGAGCTGTCATCTGGTAATTGGAAGATTCCAGGTTCCATTCCAGCTAGGGTGACCAGATGCAAAAAGTCCAAAAGCAGGACAACAGTAAGATTTTGGTGGGACAAAGTGGGACAGATAGATAATGTAATTTTTTTTATTAGAATAACTCGTCTTCACCAAATAGATAAAGGTTAAATCAAAATAAATACAAATTAAATACAGAATTATATCTCTCCACATTCATCTTGGCACTGGCAGCCGGCTTGTTACCACCTAACATCTGTTTTAAATGTTCACACTTTATCACTTGACAGGAATGTCTTGTGTTCGATATTCCCTGTTAACACATGCAGAACTAGGGAACACTAGGGAACAAAAATAATAATACAAATAAATTGTGTTTCTCTATAACTATGGATAACTATGGATGTAGCTTTTGTACGACCACACAATTTTTTTGCAATATCTGAGTCTGGCCAAATGACAGAAGCTAGCTTGCTACCACAGTCGGCTGACCTGTATGAATGGGTGTTGTACAGTGTGATAGATGCTTGTTATCTCCGCTGCAGTGACCTTGTCCGTCTGGCTATAATTTTTTGGTTTAAGAAGAAACATATCCATAGATCTGGAAGTTTCTTTTTGGTGAGCCACTTTCATGTGAGACTCACGTCCACTGTGGCGCTTCAAGTCGTATTCTCCTCCATGAGCAATTGAAAAACAAACTATGAAACAAAACACAGAAAGCTCCCTGAGGATTGCCTGACATCAGCCTCACCCAGGCATGTGTCGTTTGCCAGTCTTGGTTGTAACTGCAGGTCAGTTTATTTTTACTGCTTTCCATCTTGATTCATAGTTTGCTTGTAATGTTGTTGTGTTTTCTTTTTTGACAGCTCGCTAAACGTTGACAGCGCACAACATTTTGACAGCGCGCTAAATGACTATTTATCAGATCTGCGATATGAGGTAGCGTCACGACTCTCACGAGCAGAGCGCTAAATTACTACCTAACCAATCAGATCTGCGATATGAGGTAGCGACACGAGCAGAGCAATGTGTGTGGACAAGAGGCGGGTTGCTACGTTTACTGTAGGGAGGGGCTTTTAGACCAATGTTTTTTTTTTGCTTCGAAAAGAGGGACATCCTCTCAATATGTGGGACGCGGGACATTCGGTCAAATGGTGGGACAGTACAACCAAAAGGGGGACACCTGGTCACCCTAATTCCAGCTCCTCCCGGCAGCATGTCAAAGTGTCCTTGAGCAAGACACTTAATCCCTAACTGCTCCCGATGAGGAGGTTGGCACATTGCATTGTTGCCTCCGCCATCGGTGTGTGAATGTGAGGTATAAGTTGTTAAGTGCTATGTTATGTTGGAGTAAACATGGTCCAGTCTTTAGGTTGGAGTGATTGAAATCTCCAGCAACAATAAAGGCTTCCCCTGAGAGTTCTGTTGTTTGCTAATAGCTGGATATAGTTCCTTCATTGCTAGCTTAGCATTAGCATCAGGAGATATATAGGCTGCAGTCACAATTGTTAGATTCTGATCAATCAGCCAGTATCACCTATTCATCTGTTTGGCTTGTGTTATCATCTCTCCATCCACTGACCCTGCGTTGTGTTTATTTCTTTGACGTCTTCACATACTGGCTGTACAATACTTATCATTCCCCGTTAATGCAATCCGCAACCATAATAATTCACCACCTCCGTAAGAATTCGACACTTGACAGCGTAATACCTTTCTTGAAAGAGCGTTGTTTATTACATAAACAGAAGCCTCAGCTCAAATGTTATCAGATTGTATTGTCCTTGCTATCGTCTCTTCTGATGTTCAGTCCAATAGTGGCTCATGCCTTGTCGTTAGCCAGAACCCTTCTCCCGTTAGCCGAAGCTAATGATGATGTGGCATTCCCCCCCCCCCCCCCCCCCCCCCCACCGGCGAGGGTGAGAGGTATGAGAGTCTCTGATGGTTTCTTCTCTTCTGTGTGGTTCGTATCTCAGTCTGCCCTTACCCAGAAGAAAACGTACTTTTCTATATTCTCGCCATAGCAACGACAGGCCCGGCCTCTCTTCGGTCGCTATGTGACGCGCTGTCATGGCAACAACCTTTAACACACATAACACGCTGTTTCTAATGATGTCAAACCTCTCCCTCGCTCCTGTGCCTGCTGCTGTTCTTATCAGCTGTTGATGTTTCTGATGGAATGCAAACATTCTGCTCGCTGCTAACACTGCCTGCCTCCTGCCTCTAAACCGCTTCCTCCACCGTTCAAACCGTCACCATGCACAGCTACCTCTCTGACCTAGCACCATTAGATGCTGTCATCTCCCCCCAATCTATACATCACATACATTGAAAAACACCGATATCTTTCACTCCCCCCTTTGATTCTCAATCAACCTTCAGAATCAAAAACTACTTGGTTTTTCAATCATACTCGGCTGTCATTTTAAACGTACACGGCTGCCCTTCTTCGTGGTCCCGAGATAAACTCACCTCCCCCCCCCCCTTATCTACCATCTATATATATATATCCTTCTATATATATATCTTATATATAAATCCTCCATAAGGTTTATTTTATATCTCATACTCCTGTAGATTATTATCAATGAACACACAGGACTTCACACTGTCGTCTTGTCTGAAAGGAAGTCCCTGTTTTGTCCATGATTCATTCTTCTGGTCCAAATGCCTCAAAACAGTGTCTCTGTAGGAAAGCCCCGTCCCTCCGGCCTCGTCCTTCCCGGAGCAACACCGCCTGCGACTGCTGGTCTCCGCCCTGTTGGCCGTCTCCACCGCCGTCGGTCATCTCTAGACTCTGAAAGCAGAAAAACAACACCAGCAGTCTTCTGTACACTCGACCTTCCCTTGTGTTTTCTATTATACCATGGCTTTAGACTTGCAGCTCATTCCACTGTCCTCTCCAGTTCTCTATATATATTTTCTCTGCAAGCCACTGCCATGGCCACGCCCTTTCAGACTGTGTTGACATTGTGAGTGTGTCATACAGCCCATGGCGCTATCGTTATCTATTAGTCTACCACCTTCTCAAACACCCATCTCTGTCCTACTCGGCGGTTCTCTGTTTGCCGTCTTCCGCCGTGACACCAGCAGCTTACCGATACCCCCTTCCGTACTCTATCTTCGTCCCAGCTTGACCCCCAGCCCGCGCCAGTTCTTTCTGGTGACTGTGTCTTCTGAAAACTCTTGCCTATTCATCAGGTGTGAGACGGCGCAACTGGAAATTAAACTCCCTCTTTATTTCATAATTAACCTATTTAATTAACTGCACCTCATCTCTCTGTGAAGTTCTTATTTAATCCTGTATAATTAAACTCTATTTAATTAAACTTGTCTATCAATATTATCATATTAATAACATACAACAGAGCATCGCTCTAACATACAACAGAGCAGTCCATCGCTCTAAACAACAACAGAGCTGTCCGTTGCTCTACCCCAAACACAGAGCAGTTCCGTCGCCCTGGAGCTGTGCGTCGCTCTAATGTAAACACGGGGCAGTTCCGTCGCCCTGGAGCTGTGCGTCGCTCTATCCTAACACGGAGCATACCGTTGCTCTGGAGCTGTGCGTCGCTCTAATGTAAACACGGAGCAGTCCATTGCTCTGGAGCTGTGCGTCGCTCTATCCTAACACGGAGCAGTCCGTTGCTCTGGAGCTGTCCATCGCTCTATCCTCACACTTTGAGTTCCTTTACAAAGTTCTAACCTACACCACCGTGTATACACAAGCAGTTGGTAGTTTGAATAAAATTTAACTCTTTAATTAAATTAAACTCTTCTAACTGGAATCACTAGTATTACTATAATAATAGTACCCTTTGTACTTGGTCCAGTTATCTGGAGTCACTCCCCCACTCCGCCACTAGATGGTAGTAGATATCCCTCTTCAAATATTTGCCTGCATTACCCCACTCCCCCCCCTAGATGGCGGCCAACTCAGTCTAGAGTACTTTAGCTGATGTGTCTCTCCTTGGTTCTTATCTGTTAGCCTCCTCGTGGCTCTTTGTGGCCATCTTGTCTCTGTGCCTAACGGCCGACCTTCAGAGCACTGGCTCTGTATTACCGTGGAGAAACAAAACTGAATTTTATTTTTTAATTTCTTTGCACTGTCCCTTTAAAACTTTCTCGTTACCGACCACACCCGTAACGTTGTTCACTGCTCCCTTCACCTCACAGTCCCGCTTTCTGTGTTTGAACAGTAATCAACTAAATACGATGTCGCCCCTTTGCCTCTCTTCTCATTTCCTACACAGTGGCTTCTGTGCTCTGTAGATAAGACTCTCAGTTTTCAAAACAAAACTGTGCAGCTCTGCTGCTCTCCCAAAACACATTTCCCCCCTCTGGATTTTCCTCTGTATCTTCAAAACACATTACAGCTGGCCAAGGTGTGTGTTAATTATGTTTACGGCTGTACATATGTTCGTTTTTATTGGCTTGTGAAGTTGTTGAGAGACTCACTTTTTCCCTTTTCACCGTTGGTTGTTGGTCCATGGCGCTGGCCCCCCCGGCCTTGCTGGCTCGCTCGCTGGCTTGGCTCGTGTCCATGGCTACCCCCACACGCCTTGGCACATAGTCCCTTACTTTCAAGCAACTTCAAAGCAAGCAATATCCGGGTCACAGCACCAACTGTTAGATTCTGATCAATCAGCCAGTATCACCTATTCATCTGTTTGGCTTGTGTTATCATCTCTCAATCCACTGACCCTGCGTTGTGTTTATTTCTTTGACGTCTTCACATACTGGCTGTACAATCCTTATCATTCCTAGTCAAGATGAGAAGCTCGTTCAGCCACAGACTCATCCCCCCCCGACACTCAACTAACCGCCTCGGACAGTCCTTCATACCAGCGGTCATCAGGCTCCACAACAGTGGGCAGCGACTAGCAGCCTCCAGGCCCCACAACAGGGGGCAGCGACAGCGACTGCTACCAGACATTGACCTGGGACTTATAGGAACCCAAGGGGGACAAAGTAGACTACCCTGGTACTTTGATTAATGTATACTCAGTAGATAGTAAATTATAACACTACCTCATGCATACTGCACCTTATGTGACACTGTGAATAATGTGAATATTCCTCAGCTAGTCAGATAGTAAATTATATTGACCATATTGATCAAATTGTTTACACTGCCTGTGTTGTCTTTTACTACCTGCATACTGTGTTGTTTTACTACCTGTACCCCTCCCCCCCTCCCCCCCATGCTGCTATGATGCCTGAATTTCCCCAAGGGGATCAATAAAGGAATATCTTATCTTATCTTATTCCCCGTTAATGCAATCCGCAACCATAATAATTCACCACCTCCGTAAGAATTCGACACTTGACAGCGTAATACCTTTCTTGAAAGAGCGTTGTTTATTACATAAACAGAAGCCTCAGCTCAGATGTTATCAGATTGTATTGGCCTTGTCGTTAGCCAGAACCCTTCTCCCGTTAGCCGAAGCTAATGATGATGTGGCATTCCCCCCCCCCCCCCCCCCCCACCGGCGAGGGTGAGAGGGATGAGAGTCTCTGATGGTTTCTTCTCTTCTGTGTGGTTTGTATCTCAGTCTGCCCTTACCCGGAAGAAAACGTACTTTTCTATATTCTCGCCATAGCAACGACAGGCCCGGCCTCTCTTCGGTCGCTATGTGACGCGCTGTCATGGTAACAACCTTTAACACACATAAAACGCTGTTTCTAATGATGTCAAACCTCTCCCTCGCTCCTGTGCCTGCTGCTGTTCTTATCAGCTGTTGATGTTTCTGATGGAATGCAAACATTCTGCTCGCTGCTAACACTGCCTGCCTCCTGCCTCTAAACCGCTTCCTCCACCGTTCAAACCGTCACCATGCACAGCTACCTCTCTGACCTAGCACCATTAGATGCTGTCATCTCCCCCCCAATCTATACATCACATACATTGAAAAACACAGATATCTTTCACAATGGTAGCTGTAAATCCCCATAAATAGGGCTGATAGAAAGGTCTGTAGCTAGACATATTCCATGTTAGCAGAGCAGTGACTCACAATGGTGGTATTATTTGTGCACCAAGTTTTGTTTATATAAATGCACAAACGTCCACCTCTGGTTCTTCCAGAGTCGTCAGCTGTTCTGTCCACCCTGTGAAGAGTGCGGCCGGGGAGCTCAATAGCACTGTCATGAATCCCGCTATTAAGCCAGCATTCAGTGAAAATCATGACGTTGCAATCCTTAATTAATTTATGATTGATGATCAGCAGCCGCAGTTCGTCAATTTTGTTCGCCATGTGTGAGTTTAGTTGGGAAGGATCCTGAAGTCAAAAGGGACTTTACATTTCTGTAAACTGAACCTTAATTTGAAATAAAGCTTTGTAATTAAGAAGTATCCAGAGACTCATTATCCTACAACGATATTTCATATACCATACATGGCCATCGTCTACGTGAAGAATATAGGCTACCACACACGCAACCAATGCACCAGTAAATTTAAGTACATGCATAACGGTCCGTGAAACCTGGACATTTTCATGAATTGATAAACAGAAGCCAGGCTTCCCCATTAGTAAAATATGAATTAATATGAAATATAAAAAAAAAAAAAAAAAATTATTTTATATAGTTTACAATAATAATAGAAAATCATTATTTTTCATCTCTGTGTTATCATTTTTTATTTTTAATTTTTCTCCCTCTTCTCCTTCTCACTCTCTCTAACACACTGAGACACAGTGCACTCACTGAGGCAGAGGAGAGGAGGCAGAGGGGAGGTGTCTTTCTCCAGCTTCCACCATGTGATTCATGTATGTGGAGTCCAAAACCAATACTAGCCAATCAGATTCGAGCTGACTAAAGCCCTTCCCACACCTTAAAACGGGTCCGTCAGCAAACTAAGTACTCTAGCCTCTGTACATTTGCCGCCCTGGAGGTGTGGGAAGAGCTTTACTGAGCTCGAATCTTATTAAATCTAGCCCATGGAATAGTATAGCTGTATGTTTACACTTGAAATGTGTATTTTTATTTAGTGTGCATTTTTATTTTGTCACAATATTATTTTGCTTAAATATATATATATATATATATATATATATATATATATATATATATATATATATATATATATATATATATATATATAAAAAATGCTGTTGCATTCGCAAATATGAGAGCTCTGTCAATTGATAAGCGACGGCCATATTAGACACATAGCCGTAATTTAAGATATTTGCGAATGCATAAACTATATCTTAAATTATGGCTATGTGTCTAATATGGCCGTCGCTTATCAATTGACAGAGCTCTCATATTTGCGAATGCAAACAAGTCATTGATAAGCGACGGCCATATTAGACACATGCATGCCTTCATTGCGATCCGAGCGTATGTGTGTATATGCTAGTCCATAACATATTCCGTTGGTGACGATCAAAGCATAATTTTTTTTTTATTGTAGTGTGTGTAGGGATGGAACGCCAATGCATTTAGTATAATACACATTGGGGGCTATTACCAGCCTCCCATGAATTACCCTAAAACCATACTTATATTCACCACGGTATAAAACGGGAATGTATGGATGAAAAAGTTATTTCTTTTTCACATATTGAACGATAGATACTCGATGTCAAATGGGCAATTGTATCCATAGCTATAATATATAATATAGTTATAGCCCTGCAAACACCGCCATGTATTCCTATACTTTAAAGCGTTGACCTTTCAACCACACAGTACACAGTGCCCTCTGGCGCTGAATGAGTTAATCACCCATTTCTGAACGGATTTTTATGAAATTTGGACCTGTACTACATAAGACTTCAGGATATGGACCTGCAGTGTTTTCCAGGTTATACCAATTTTTTGGGATATAATTTTTTTGGTATGTAAATATGCAGTCCTCAAGTTCAAGTAAATAAAAATGGCCGCTTTTCTGGGCGCATGTTATGTGGTTAAAACAAGTAGGTATATTGCCGTACATTTTCAAAAACTGGAGAGACACTGAGCCTCACATTTTGAACACGCCGCCATCTGGTCATATATTTACATAGCAAATATGGTTTCTCAACCGTTGTCAAGTGCAAATGGCAATAGTGTAATTTGTTACATTTTATATCTTCCGCTGCTGTGTCTCTAGGATATCAGTCACCACAGCTTTGATGCAGTCCCCTTTCATTTACATCAATGCTCCTTCACCATACATTAGCTGTTTCCAGCCTCATTGCTCGCAAAAACAGTTCAACTAAAACAGTCAAGATTGGATTACCAGAATTGTAACGAACATTATCACAATGTGGACATAGCAAAATATGAGATTTGAATGATTCATAATTTCATACATTTGTTCATATCCACACTATTTTACTCATATTGCTCTTACAAATTATTACAATTCTGCATATGACACTATCCACTGTCACTGTGTAATAATCTTGCCAAGCCTAACAATTCTGCACATCAGATTACTCACTGTGTAGTATATTGTCAGTGGCCATTCATCCATTTCTACATGTCTGCTTAAAACACGAACCGACTTCTGGCAGCTGAGATGGTGTTGCCTCAGGTAATGTGACGGTCTGTGCAGCCCCAGGCATTGTTTCCATGCATCTGATGGATTGCTGTATAATATATCAACAGTTGCAATAGGCCTTAATGCATGAACAACAGAAGGGCTGAAGTCGTCTCAGTGGCAGCATTTGAAGCTGTTGTTGTCGCCCTCTTGTCTTAAAAAGGTGTACCATGAACTCTCTACAGAGCTGTATGTAGGCCAATGGAGAATGCTGGAAATTAATTGACTGATATATTCACTCACACTCATCCTTGCACCCCTGTGACTTTCTGCTGCCAAGCACAGCCTATCACCCCTGTATTATGCGAGATATTGTGAGTACACACACACACTGATGCACCTGAACTCATAATATCCCCCTTGGGGGGCTTGAACCCCCCGGCGGACATAACTATTCTGGATACATACACTGGGCATTTTGGCCCCAAAAGGCCTTAATGATGACTTCAACATTGAACTATTCTACATACACTGGGCACTTTGGCCCCAAAAGGCCTTAATGAGGATTTCGACATTGAACTATTTTGGATACATACACTGACATTGAACTATTCTGGATACATACACTGACATTGAACTATTCTGGATACATACAATGACATTGAATTATTCTGGATACATACACTGACATTGAACTATTCTGGATACATACAATGACATTGAACTATTCTGGATACATACACTGACATTGAATTATTCTGGATACATACACTGACATTGAACTATTCTGGATATAATACCATTTGTCATAATACCATTTGTCATAATACCATTTGTTGGTTTCAGAGTTATTTAGCTGACCATACTGTTAGATTTGGATCAATCAGCCAGTATCACCTCTCACCTCTCCACTGTGTCGTAGTTTCTGCGTTGTGTTTATTTCTCTCTGTCTTCTCATACTGGCTGTACAATCTTTGTCATTCCCCTTTAATGCAATCTGTAACCATAAGTATTCGACACTGGACAGTGTAGTACCTTTCTTGGAATCGTTGTTTATTACATAAACAAAAGCCTCAGATGTTACCCATTTTGTATTGTCCTTGAAAAGTCTTTGATGGAACACTAAATTCATTATTCTATCGTCTCTTCTGCTGTTTAGTCCAATGGTGGCTGAGGCCTTGTCATTAGCCAAAACCCTTCTCCCGTTAACCGAAGCTAATGATGATGTGTCATCTCCCCTCCCCCACCGGCGAGGGTGAGGGAGGGATGAAAGTCTCTGATCCACGTCCGCTTGCATCAGCTTCGTGTCTAGATCTAACTTACACCCGGAAGGAAACTCACATTTATAATATTCATCATCATCATTATCATCTCGGCATATCAATGACAGGCCCCGCCCCTCTTCTTGTTGTCATGTGACGCGCTGTCATGGCAACTGCTGTTCACCCTTAAACGTCTGTTTCTATGGATGTCACCCACTTTTCTATCTCTCCATTCTGCCTGCTCGCAGTCCTTATCAGTTGTTATGTGCTGAAACGACCTTGGCATGCACTGGGCTCTATCTTAGTCTGCTGCTAAATACATTGCCTCTCTCTCTGACCGCCTCCACCACCATGCACATCTACCTCTCTGACCTGGCACCTTTAGATGCTGTCATCTCCCCCAATATATACATTATATACATTGAAAAAACCTCGACATCCTTCAGTACTCAATGTGTCAGGTTAGGTAGTACTGTCTCTGACCCTGTCACCTGGGAGAAGGGAGTTCCACAGGGCTCTATTTTGGGGTCATTTCTTTTTATTATATGTAAACAATATTTGTAATTGGATGCAATTTTCAACCTATCAGTATGCTGATGACACTATTGTATACTGCGATGGCGATGGAGGCTGGCCGGGGTCCATCGGGGGGCATGCGGGGGGCTGGTGTTCGACTCTGGGGGAGGTCTGGGGGGGGGGGGGTTTGGTTAGAGCCTATGGCTTCGGCTGAACCTTTCCCGGACCTTCCCTGGAGTTGGGTATTGGTCTCTTGCATGTGCTTTGGTGAATTTTGGTTGGTCTTTGTTGTTGGTCTCTCTCGGTTCGCTGGCTAGTTTTGGTGGTTACTTGCATGGGGGGCTCGCTGTGGCTTCTGCTGTGTTCTGGGGTGTCCCGGTGTCATCTCGGACCGTCCTGATCATGCGTGTCTTCTCATTTAGCCGTTGTTGTGTCTGTCTGCTTGAGTGTTTGGAGTCGTGTCTCCTTTGGCGAGGCTGCGGTCCTGGGGCGCGTGGCCTGTCATTCCTCTGTGGAGTTTGGGGGTGGGGGCGTGGGATTCGCTGGTTTTCCTTGTGGTGGCGGGGGCACCGGGACCGGGGGAGATGGTGCGGCCCCGCAGGCCTGGCATTCCCGTTGCCGTGCATTGACGGTGTGAGTGGTGAAAACTTTATTAACAGATTGCAGAATGGGTACAGTTCAATACATACAATTGTTAAGGGGATGCAGACCAGAGAAAGACTTTCGTCTTGTTTACATCAGCGTCCCCCATTTTCAATTCATCATAACATATATGACACACACGACATACAGATAGACAGTACTGCTACATCTATACATTTATGACATACCAGATTTGCAAATACAGTACTGTTTGTGATACAAAAAGTGTCCACAAAAGAGTGTATATACATTTGACGTAGAAACTGTACATTGGAGGAGGTTGGGTAGGTGGGGTGGGGTTGGGTGGGTGGGTGGGGGGGAACTGTACATTGGAGGTGGGGGGGGGGGGGGGGGGTGGTTGGGTAGGGGGTGGGTGGGGGACACTGTACACTGTACATTGGAATACTGACAAAGCCATACTTGGTCATTTACTGTACAACTGGGTTAGGACATTTGTGGGGGCCAGTTTCGAATTGCAGTCTCCTGTAGGTGTTGTTTGAGAGTGTTTTTGAAAGTGGGTAGTGATTCACATTCCTTTACAGCTTTGGGTAGGGCGTTCCACATTGATGTGGCATAATTGCGAAACATGTTTAGTCCCTTGTTTAAGCCGGATCTGGGTTTAACATGATTTGTGGAGCTCCCTCTGGTGTTGTGATCGTGGTATTCATTCACTGACCTTTGGGAAGTATTTTGACATGTACATGGGTACCTTGGTCGTGTAGTGTATCTTGTAGACCAGGCCCATTGCAAGTTGCTGTACTCTGTCGTCTACACTAAGCCATCCTAGGTTGTCAAAGTGGGCAGGGGTGAGGTGGGTTCTAGGAGTCAGGTCAAGCAGTAGTCTGACTAGTTTGTTTTGAGATGTTTGTAAATTAGTTTTTAGTGCCTTTTGAGGTGCTTTGGTACCATGAGGTGCAAGCATAGTCATAGTACCCTTGAATGAGTGCTCCTGCCAGAGTCTTCGGGGTATTCTTGTTTACCAGAGAGGAGATCCGGTACAAGAATCGAGTTCGTTGGTTGACTTTTTTTTATTACATTGGATGCCATTTTGTCACATGAAAGATTAGCCTCTAGGATGGAACCCAGGTAGGTAATTTCATCTTTCCTTGTGACAATATTGTCACCCACTGTAACCGTCGGTCTTGCTGAGTTTGTTATTTGAACTGAAGAGAATGGACTCTGTTTTGCCCATGTGTAATGATAGTTTGTTATCGGCTAGCCATATGCAGATTTTGCCTAGTTCCGAGCTGAGGGTTTTTTCAACCTGCAACTTGTTCTTGTCAGAGACCAGCAGGGCTGAGTCGTCCGCAAACAGGAACAAGTTGCAGTCACAAGCTGACGACATGTCATTTGCATAAATTAGGAACAGTAGCGGCCCTAGTATGCTTCCTTGTGGAACACCACAGCTCACTGGGAGGGGGGGGGGGGGATAGGGTACTGTTTACCTCCACCATCTGTTCTCTCCCCTCCAGGTAGGATTGTATCCAGCTCACTGATAGACTATCAAAACCAATTGCTTTTAGCTTGTCAATCAGAATGGTGTGATTGATAGTGTCGAAGGCCTTTTGTAGGTCCAGCATGACCATGCCGCAGTATTTGTCTTTGTTGAGTTGGTCAATACATACAAATATCTGGGCTTTTGGCTGGACAGAAATACAAATTTTAAACATCATATTGAAGCTCTAACCAAGAAACTGAAATTTACTCTTGGCTTCCTTTACAGACTTAAAGGTTGTTTGTCAACTTCTTCTCGTAAAAGGTTGGTTTCCGGCTTATTCCTGTCCCAGCTTGACTATGGTGACACTGTCTATAGATTTGCCTTTCCCACTGTTCTGGCCAAACTTGACGCACTCACCCTATAGGACTCATCATTGCACACTGTATAGCCTAACTGGATGGTCCTCACTTACTATGCGCAGGATGCAGCACTGGTTTATTTGATTGTATAAAGCCATTTTAGGCAAACTACCACTGTATATAATGTGCCAGATTTTTACCAGTTTGTGACTCTTACAACCGCAGATCCAGTTCCTTGGTCTTGGAATGACCTTCAGTCAAGCCTCAAACTCATGGCACTTGTTCCTGTAGCCAGTTTTAAATGGAAGTTATCTGAGGTCCTTACCACCAGCTGCTCATGTAGTAATAAGTAACATACCTTATTGCTTTTTGTTGTGTTGTTCTCTGTGTTTTATATGTTTTTGTTGTGTTTACCATTGTGTAAACGTTGCTGCTTTCTTGGCCAGGTCAGCATTGTAAATTAGATTTAGTCTCAATGCTTTTTTATCTGATTAAATAAAGGTTTAATAATAATAAATAATTAGGACTTCGACCATAGACAATTTTTGTGATGCGTTTGTAGTATGCACTGTGTTAAGATGTGTTTGTAGTATGCACTGTGTTAAGATGTGTTTGTAGTATGCACTGTGTTAAGATGTGTTTGTAGTATGCACTGTGTTAAGATGTGTTTGTAGTATGCACTGTGTTAAGATGTGTTTGTAGTATGCACTGTGTTAAGATGTGTTTGTAGTATATGGACTGTGTTAAGATGTGTTTGTAGTATGGACTGTGTTAAGATGTGTTTGTAGTATGCACTGTGTTAAGATGTGTTATATGGACTGTGTTAAGATGTGTTTGTAGTATGGACTGTGTTAAGATGTGTTTGTAGTATGCACTGTGTTAAGATGTGTTATATGGACTGTGTTAAGATGTGTTTGTAGTATGGACTGTGTTAAGATGTGTTTGTAGTATGCACTGTGTTAAGATGTGTTATATGGACTGTGTTAAGATGTGTTTGTAGTATGCACTGTGTTAAGATGTGTTATATGGACTGTGTTAAGATGTGTTTGTAGTATGCACTGTGTTAAGATGTGTTATATGGACTGTGTTAAGATGTGTTTGTAGTATGGACTGTGTTAAGATGTGTTTGTAGTATGCACTGTGTTAAGATGTGTTTGTAGTATGCACTGTGTTAAGATGTGTTTGTACTGTAGTATGCACTGTGTTAAGATGTGTTTGTAGTATGCACTGTGTTAAGATGTGTTTGTAGTATGCACTGTGTTAAGATGTGTTTGTAGTATGGACTGTGTTAAGATGTGTTATATGGACTGTGTTAAGATGTGTTTGTAGTATGCACTGTGTTAAGATGTGTTTGTAGTATGCACTGTGTTAAGATGTGTTTGTCATAATAGTATGCACTGTGTTAAGTTGTGTTTGTAGTATGCACTGTGTTAAGATGTGTTTGTAGTAATAGTATGCACTGTGTTAAGATGTGTTTGTAGTAATAGTATGCACTGTGTTAAGTTGTGTTTGTAGTATGCACTGTGTTAAGATGTGTTTGTAGTATGCACTATGTTCAGATGTGTTTGTAGTATGCACTGTGTTAAGTTGTGTTTGTAGTATGCACTGTGTTAAGATGTGTTTGTAGTATGGACTGTGTTAAGATGTGTTTGTAGTATGCACTATGTTAAGATGTGTTTGTAGTATGGACTGTGTTAAGATGTGTTTGTAGTATGCACTGTGTTAAGATGTGTTTGTAGTATGCACTGTGTTAAGATGTGTTTGTAGTATGCACTGTGTTAAGATGTGTTATATGGACTGTGTTAAGATGTGTTTGTAGTATGCACTGTGTTAAGATGTGTTTGTAGTATGCACTGTGTTAAGATGTGTTTGTAGTATGCACTGTGTTAAGATGTGTTTGTAGTATGCACTGTGTTAAGATGTGTTTGTAGTATGGACTGTGTTAAGATGTGTTTGTAGTATGCACTGTGTTAAGATGTGTTTGTAGTATGGACTGTGTTAAGATGTGTTTGTAGTATGGACTGTGTTAAGATGTGTTTGTAGTATGCACTGTGTTAAGATGTGTTTGTAGTATGGACTGTGTTAAGTTGTGTTTGTAGTATGCACTGTGTTAAGATGTGTTTGTAGTATGGACTGTGTTAAGTTGTGTTTGTAGTATGCACTGTGTTAAGATGTGTTTGTAGTATGCACTGTGTTAAGTTGTGTTTGTAGTATGCACTGTGTTAAGATGTGTTTGTAGTATGCACTGTGTTAAGATGTGTTTGTAGTATGCACTGTGTTAAGATGTGTTATATGGACTGTGTTAAGATGTGTTTGTAGTATGGACTGTGTTAAGATGTGTTTGTAGTATGCACTGTGTTAAGATGTGTTTGTAGTATGCACTGTGTTAAGATGTGTTATATGGACTGTGTTAAGATGTGTTTGTAGTATGCACTGTGTTAAGATGTGTTTGTAGTATGCACTGTGTTAAGATGTGTTATATGGACTGTGTTAAGATGTGTTTGTAGTATGCACTGTGTTAAGATGTGTTTGTAGTATGCACTGTGTTAAGATGTGTTTGTAGTATGCACTGTGTTAAGTTGTGTTTGTAGTATGGACTGTGTTAAGATGTGTTTGTAGTATGCACTGTGTTAAGATGTGTTTGTAGTATGCACTGTGTTAAGATGTGTTTGTAGTATGCACTGTGTTAAGATGTGTTTGTAGTATGCACTGTGTTAAGATGTGTTTGTAGTATGGACTGTGTTAAGATGTGTTATATGGACTGTGTTAAGATGTGTTTGTAGTATGCACTGTGTTAAGATGTGTTTGTAGTATGCACTGTGTTAAGTTGTGTTTGTAGTATGCACTGTGTTAAGATGTGTTTGTAGTATGCACTGTGTTAAGATGTGTTTGTAGTATGGACTGTGTTAAGATGTGTTTGTAGTATGGACTGTGTTAAGATGTGTTTCTAGTATGCACTGTGTTAAGATGTGTTTGTAGTAATAGTATGCACTGTGTTAAGTTGTGTTTGTAGTATGCACTGTGTTAAGATGTGTTTGTAGTAATAGTATGCACTGTGTTAAGATGTGTTTGTAGTAATAGTATGCACTGTGTTAAGTTGTGTTTGTAGTATGCACTGTGTTAAGATGTGTTTGTAGTATGCACTATGTTCAGATGTGTTTGTAGTATGCACTGTGTTAAGTTGTGTTTGTAGTATGCACTGTGTTAAGATGTGTTTGTAGTAATAGTATGGACTGTGTTAAGATGTGTTTGTAGTATTCACTATGTTCAGATGTGTTTGTAGTATGCACTGTGTTAAGATAAGATGTGTTTGTAGTATGGACTGTGTTAAGATAAGTTGTGTTTGTAGTATGCACTGTGTTAAGATGTGTTTGTAGTATGGACTGTGTTAAGTTGTGTTTGTAGTATGCACTGTGTTAAGATGTGTTTGTAGTATGGACTGTGTTAAGATGTGTTTGTAGTATGGACTGTGTTAAGATGTGTTTGTAGTATGGACTGTGTTAAGATGTGTTTGTAGTATGGCCTGTGTTAAGATGTGTTTGTAGTATGGACTGTGTTAAGATGTGTTTGTAGTATGGACTGTGTTAAGATGTGTTTGTAGTATGGACTGTGTTAAGATGTGTTTGTAGTATGCACTGTGTTAAGATGTGTTTGTAGTATTCACTATGTTCAGATGTGTTTGTGGATGTGGATTAGGATGTGCATGTCTTTCTCATCGCTTCTTAACCTCTGGACCGGACAGTTTTCAGTGGCCTGCTGAGATACGATTCATGGATGTTACTGAACGATTCGTCTCCTGCTGGGATGTAAGACGTTTGATTCTCCCCCATTGCGGATGTAATGTTTTGTTTTTGTCCAAATCCCTGCTTTTGGACAGGTTCTGATATCCATCTCCCATCTATGGATATTTACGGTGGCCAGTTTAGAATTGCAGCCTCCCGTAGGTGCTCTTTGAGAGCGGTTTTGAATGTGGGTAGGGATTAAAAAAAAAATGTACGGCTGTGGGTAGGGCGTTCCACATTGTTGTGGCATAATTGAGAAACGTGTTTAGTCCCTTGTTTGAGCCGAATCTGGGTTGCACATGATTTGTGGGTGTGGTATTCACTGACCTTTGGGAAGTATTTTGACATGTACATGGGTACCTGAGTAGTGTAGTCGTCTAATCTAAGCCATCCTAGGTAGTCAAAGTGGGCAGGGGTGAGGTGGGTTTTAAGAGTAAGGTCAAGTAGTAGTCTGACCAGTTTGTTTTGTGATGTTTGTAATCTTGTTTTAGTGCCTTTGAGGTGCATTGGTACCATGAGGTGCAAGCATAGTCGTAGTACCCTTGAATGAGTGCTCCTGCCAGAGACTTCAGGGTATTCTTTTTTTTACCAGAGAGGAGATCCGGTACAAGAATCTAGTTTGTTGGTTGACTTTTTTTATTACATTGGATGCCATTTTGTCACAGGAAAGATTTGCCTCTAGGATGGAACCCAGGTATGTAATTTCATCTTTCCTTGTGACAATATTGTCACCCACTGTAACTGAGAAGCCGTCGGTCTTGCTGAGTTTGTTATTTGATCCGAAAAGAATGGACTCTGCTTTGCCCAGGTGTAATGATAGTTTGTTATCCGCGAGCCAGGTGCAGATTCTGCCGAGTTCCGAGCTGAGGGTTTTTTCAACCTGTAACTTGTTCTTGTCAGAGACCAGCAGGGCTGAGTCGTCCGCGAACAAGAACAAGTTGCAGTCACAAGCTGACGACATGTAATTTGCATAAATTAGGAACAGTACTGGTCCTAGTATGCTTCCTTGTGGAACACCACAGCTCACTGGGAGGGGGGGGGGATAGAGTACCGTTTACCTCCACCATCTGTTCTCTCCCCTCCAGGTAGGATTGCATCCAGCTCACTGATAGACTATCAAAACCAATTGCTTTTAGCTTGTCAATCAGAATGGAGTGATTGACAGTGTCGAAGGCCTTTTGTAGGTCCAGCATGACCATGTCACACACAGTATTGCCTACAGGTGACTCTGTAGGTACTTATACTGTCCTCTATACTGTTTGTGATGAAGAGAAGGTGACTCTATGTACTTATATTATAATCTATACTGTTTGTGATGAAGGTGACTCTAGGTACTTATACTGTCCTCTATACTGTTTGTGATGAAGAGAAGGTGACTCTAGGTACTTATACTGTCCTCTATACTGTTTGTGATGAAGATAAGGTGTCTCTGTAGGCATGGCCGCCTAGTTATAGTTGAAAGTGGGGGTGCAAGAATATTATATTTATTAATTTTTTTTTTTTTTTTTTGTTTTTGACAGGCAAGGGGTGGTTTGGAAGGGGTCCGGCACGACCCCCTCCATGGCAGATTTTTTTTTAAATGTAATGAACCTGTACGTGCAATTTCCTGCAATATAGAGCCTTCAATCTTGACCAATAAAGCTGCTCTTTTCACTATAAAACTCAGTTTATATTGCAGTATGATAGCCAATTACTATAATAATAATATATTATACTGTATATACACTGTATATTGATTTTTCGCTCATTCATTTTTATTAAATCAATCTCCTTTCAAATAGGCCAAGTTTTTAATAAGAAAGAGAAAAAAGATATATTTCCATTACCTGTAAATCTTGTGTCTCTTTCTCTCCTTCTCTGCCTCCTCCCTGAGTCTGCAGTGCACAATCATGACATCGATCTCAAAAAAAAAAAAAAAAAAAGTAAAAAAAAAAAAATGGAGGCCCCTCGTCACTATAGGCCCACGGGCCGCGGCCGTCGTTAATCCGGCCCTGCTCGTCTGCCATATAGATAGCGATAGCGTTAACGTTTGGAAATGAAGTCAACGTCATCCAGCTGAGCTCACACCACATATCTAGATAACGTTAGCTAGCGGCTAGCACTAAAGCTAACGCCAACCAGAGAGGGAAACGTTATTATTATTTATTCGAGGAAACCGTATGATTGACCAGATCGCAATTCGGGACCGTGAAACACTTTTATGTATTGCGTGGTAGAACCGTAGAAGTTCTACTACCACTCAATAGTAACTTATGTCTAACATAATCCTTTTATTTGAACAACTTACTGGAAAAGCCTGCCTGCCTCACTGCCTGCCACCAATATTATGACACACTCTGTGAGCTTTGATATTTACACTGACTCCTGCCTGCAGCCAGACTGCAGCGCTGTGAGGCAGTGAGCCAAGCTCTACGCGCTGGAGATAGGAGGAACTGGATCAAACCATAATGGGGCAGGGGGGGGGGGGGGGGGGTTCGCAATCTTTGGAAACTTAAAAACGTGTTATTAAGTGTCATTGCGTATTATTAATTTGATTGAAATTACGTAGTTATGCTTCGATTTATATATTGGGGGTATATCATATTTTTCATATCATCAAAAAGTGGTGGAGCAAGATCATATCCTTGCTCCCCCAAGTTCAATAGTGGGAGAGCACGTGCATCGTCTGCTCTATTGCGCAGGCGTCTATGTCTGTAGGTACTTATACTGTCCTCTATACTGTTTGTGATGAAGCTGACTCTAGGTACTTATACTGTCCTCTATACTGTTTGTGATGAAGCTGACTCTAGGTACTTATACTGTCCTCTATACTGTTTGTGATGAAGCTGACTCTAGGTACTTATACTGTCCTCTATACTGTTTGTGATGAAGAGAAGGTGTCTCTGTAGGTACTTATACTGTCCTCTATACTGTTTGTGATGAAGAGAAGGTGTTTCTGTAGGTACTTATACTGTACTCTATACTGTTTGTGATGAAGAAAAGGTTACGTTTATAGTTAAATGTTTTGCAACCAACTGGTTAAATACTTTTAAAACTACACTTAAACCATTTGACGTTTTCAGAATGAACACGTCATATCGGCTGACATACATGTATTCCCCTCCCCCCAAAAATGTTATACCATGGGAATACCAACGCGAAACAGTCTGCACCCTCCGGTCCGGTGAAACCTCTCTGTCTGCACCCTCCGGTCCGGTAACACCTCTCTGTCTGACCCATCCGGTCCAGTAACACCTCTCTGTCTGCACCCTCCGGTCCAGTAACACCTCTCTGTCTGACCCATCCGGTCCAGTAACACCTCTCTGTCTGACCCATCCGGTCCAGTAACACCTCTCTGTCTGACCCATCCGGTCCAGTAACACCTCTCTGTCTGACCCATCCGGTCCAGTAACACCTCTCTGTCTGCACCCATCCGGTCCAGTAACACCTCTCTGTCTGACCCATCCGGTCCAGTAACACCTCTCTGTCTGACCCATCCGGTCCAGTAACACCTCTCTGTCTGACCCATCCGGTCCAGTAACACCTCTCTGTCTGACCCATCCGGTCCAGTAACACCTCTCTGTCTGCACTATCCTGTCCAGTAACACCTCTCTGTCTGACCCATCAGGTCCAGTAACACCTCTCTGTCTGCACCATCCTGTCCAGTAACACCTCTCTGTCTGCACCATCCGGTCCATTAACACCTCTCTGTCTGCACCATCCAGTCCAGTAACACCTCTCTGTCTGACCCATCAGGTCCAGTAACACCTCTCTGTCTGCACCATCCTGTCCAGTAACACCTCTCTGTCTGCACCCTCCGGTCCAGTAACACCTCTCTGTCTGCACCCTCCGGTCCAGTAACACCTCTCTGTCTGACCCATCCGGTCCATTAACACCTCTCTGTCTGACCCATCCGGTCCAGTAACACCTCTCTGTCTGCACCATCCGGTCCAGTAACACCTCTCTGTCTGCACCATCCTGTCCAGTAACACCTCTCTGTCTGCACCCTCCGGTCCGGTAACACCTCTCTGTCTGACCCATCAGGTCCAGTAACACCTCTCTGTCTGACCCATCCGGTCCAGTAACACCTCTCTGTCTGACCCATCCGGTCCAGTAACACCTCTCTGTCTGACCCATCCGGTCCAGTAACACCTCTCTGTCTGACCCATCCGGTCCAGTAACACCTCTCTGTCTGACCCATCCGGTCCAGTAACACCTCTCTGTCTGACCCATCCGGTCCAGTAACACCTCTCTGTCTGCACCATCCTGTCCAGTAACACCTCTCTGTCTGCACCCTCCGGTCCAGTAACACCTCTCTGTCTGACCCATCCTGTCCAGTAACACCTCTCTGTCTGCACCATCAGGTCCAGTAACACCTCTCTGTCTGACCCATCCTGTCCAGTAACACCTCTCTGTCTGACCCATCCGGTCTAGTAACACCTCTCTGTCTGACCCATCCGGTCCAGTAACACCTCTCTGTCTGCACCATCTGGTCCAGTGAAACCGCTCTGTCTGACCCATCCGGTCCAGTAACACCTCTCTGTCTGACCCATCTGGTCCAGTAACACCTCTCTGTCTGCACCATCCTGTCCAGTAACACCTCTCTGTCTGCACCATCCGGTCCAGTAACACCTCTCTGTCTGCACCATCTGGTCCACTAACGCCTCTCTGTCTGGCTCTGAGTGCCGAGCTCTCTGTGGGTAGAGCAGGTAATGAAGCGAACCAGAGGCCTGCTGGAACGTGAAGGCGAGGCGGACATGTAAATCTGACCAGAAGGGCAAAACGAGCACTCTTTTCAGAATAAAAGTGACACGAGTCTCAAGCGCCGACAGACAGACTCGTTTCCAGCTGATGAAGCAGCCATTGGCCTTTAAACAATTTTTTTTTACCCCAGCTGTCGTGTTTATTGCGTCCCATAAAGTACTGGGGAAAGATCTTTCCGGGGGAAATTCACATTTAGATTGGCCGTCGCATACTTTTTCTTCTCTCCAGTCAGGCAAAAAGGTAATTTCCCTCCACATCACCGACACACCTCCTCCTCCTCCTCCTCCTCCTCCTCCTCTTCCTCCTCCTCCTCTTCCTCCTCCCCTGGTGTCAGCACCCTGTGCAGATCTCTCACCCTCAAAGTCACCACAAGGAATTACATATGTCGATATTATGTCATTATGTCTGTCCGTTTTTAGTTTTTTCCCCCCTGAAGAGTCAAACGGAGCCGCTCCCTTAACACAGGCCGCTCCTGTATCGCATGTCTCGTTTCGTAGCATCGGTGGACGCGGTAATTCACTGTGTCAGTATCCTGTTTTGCATTAGGGGGCAGCTCCTCTGAGATTGCCAGATAAGGTGATCACTATGAAATAATGTATGGCATGCAGGAGGATGTGTCCCATGTTGGCGAACTCAGTAACACTTTCTTTGTGAGTGGGTCATACATTATTCATGATAAATTCATAAATTAACAATCACCGTTTATAGCGGATTCATGACACTAACACACACATACATACACACTCGTGACTCACACACACACACATCATATTTACATTACGTGACATGAATACATCAAACGTAAACAAAAATCCCTTGACCATTACATTGCTGTTTTCAATTTCGAACTGCTTACGGAAGTGGCGGTATGGGAGTCAGGCTGCCCCCTACGATCATCTGCACACTCCGTTTGAATGATAGCGACGATTCAATCCACCTCCCTCATGGAAAAGCCAATTAACATCCCAATTTATCGCAGAGAAAATGTCCTCCTCGGCTCAGCGCTTCCATCAGTGTAGGAACTGTGCTGGACTTCTGCCCAACATGTAGGACCAAACAGTTGTCAAACGCCGTGCAATTCATTCAGGGTATTAACTTAGTAATAATAATTACATTTATCGCAGGACACAAATGTATTCAAAATAAACATGTCATCCGAATATAATTATGTTACATTCTGCATGTGCTACATACACCAGTATGTGGGCCTAATGAGGCTGGTATGTACGGTGATTGTCCATTCATGAACGTGTGAATGTCACGAACACCTCATGACCGTGCAAAACGCCTCGCCAAGAGATCACATTGACACACGCAATTAAGGTGACATTGAAGTGGCTCTAAAAACAAAGTGACCGCTTGTGATGTTAATAAGACGTGAAGGCAGTCGTCCGCTTCTGTACTCGAGAACCACGAGTCCGTCCACGTGACACGTGCGTCTACACAATAATCTCCGGCGTTGACACAAAGCAATCACACCCGTCCTTCGGTCTCCTCGGATCCAGCGGCTGCGTCTCGCTGGGGTTTCATTTTCCTAAGCGTCACATACGTCCGCAGCACACAAAAACAATCTACGCAGAACAGCCTCTTCAGTCATCTCACGTTTCATCATCCTTCTCGCAGGAAAAACTATTAAAGTGCCATTTGAACACGGAGAACTGTAATGAATCCCGGGCACGGTGCGTTGATGATGTAATTTGCGGTGGAAAACATCAATATTTACTCATCACCATAATTATACTATGAGGAGCGTTAAATGCGGCACAATTTATGCCACGGTTTATATACAGCAGAAATGTAATACAAAGAAATACTCCTGATTAAATCAACCCGGGGGCCCAAAAAAGAAAGAAAATGGTGACTCATTCTGATGTAAACAAGGGCGTTAGGAACTTCCTGGAAACTTGTCAGAAGCCGTGCGCTGACATTGTCATCATTACTTCTGGCTGATGGTGGTGGTGAATGAAGTGGATGTGAATGGAAGTGAATTAAGTGGAAGCGTGAGTTCACCGGGTGCCCTGGGAGAGAAACTTTGGTCCGTCAGATCGATGAAGGATCTGGAACATAAGGAAGGAACTTGTCAATTCTTGTTTCCTTTATTTGTGGTTTGGGTAATTAGCCGGTGGAAGCAGAGACTCTTCACACACACACAATGAGGTTCTTCTCATTCAGGCATGAGAATGTAATTGTGTGGCGGCAGGACAAACAGGAGACCAATTTCCTGTCTGAGAAGCATTATCTGCTTCCTCGTTAACAACAGAGTATTATAACTAATCACCGATATCAATTACCTATAGAGGAGAGGCGAGGGGGGTGGGGGATGAGAGGGAGGGATGTTAGGTAGGATGGAGGGAGGAGTGAGGTTGAGAGGGAGGAGGGAGGTTGAGAGGGAGGGAGGTTAGGATGGATGGAGGTTGAGAGGGAAGAGGGGTGAGTGAGGTTTAGAGGGAGGAGGGGCGAGTGAGGTTGAGAGGGAGGGAGGAGGGGGTGAGGTTGAGAGGGAGGGAGGTTAGGATGGAGGGAGGAGTGAGGTTGAGAGGGAGGAAGGTTAGGATGGATGGAGGTTGAGAGGGAGGAGGGGCGAGTGAGGTTGAGAGGGAGGGAGGAGGGGGTGAGGTTGAGAGGGAGGGAGGTTAGGATGGAGGGAGGTTGAGAGGGAGGGAGGTTAAGATGGAGGGAGGTTGAGAGGGAGAATGGGGGAGTGAGGTTGAGAGGGAGGAGGGGGGGGGCTGAGGTTGAGAGGGAGGGAGGTTAGGATGTAGGGAGGTTGAGAGGGGAGGAGGGGGGTGAGGTTGAGAGGGGGGGGGGGTTGTTGTCTACCGATTGCTGAGGAAATCGTGGATGTTTGTGTAATGAGGTTGAAAGTCCTTCTTTTCACCTACAAGGCACTCCATAACATGACCGCCCTCCTGCCTGTCATCAGTCCTGCAGCAGGTCACACCCACACCATAATCAGGACAAATTGATAATGGTGTAGCATATTTCTCTGCATATTTCTCTGTCTGACATATTTCTCTGTCATGATTATATTTCCACAACAGTAACCAATGTGAATTCATAATCGTGTTATTATTCTACTATATGATGTACACATAGGGACTTGTCATACATGTTTGGGTTATATGCATGATGGAACTTAATTCCATCTTCACATTCGCATAGTGATGATGTTATTATTATTAATCTATTCAACACTTTTCTCAAGAATTTGTACATCATAAAGCCTTTTTTCCTTAGGCTTCTGTTTGTCACATGACAGGACATTCTGTCACACCATTGGACAACATAAGAAAACATGCCACGTTTTGTACAAAGTCTCCTTTATTATTTAATCTGTATTCTCTCTGGTTAGTGGTTACAGTTAACACACTCTGAATATTATTCTGCCATTATGAAATTTTTATTGTAATTAAACAAAGCTTTGCATTCACTTTCTGCCTGGTTATCCTTCTCGCTAATTCTCCTTGCTATCAGCGACATAATTAGCTGTAATCCATCTGCTGTGCCTGTTGTAAGGTGACTTTGCAGGTGGTAAAATAACATACTCCTTGTGGTGTCGTATTTTAAAACATGAAATGTTAAATGTTAAACGTTAAATGTTCCCACACGGGAACTACAAAAGGAAAATACAAAAACCACTACAGTGGACAATTTGCTATTATAGGTTGGGAGGGAGGAGGATGTTTGGGAGGGAGGTTGAGAAGGAGGAGAGGGGGAGGGAGGTTGAGAGGGGGGAGGGAGGTTGAGAGGGAGGAGGTTATGACGGAGTGAGGTTGAGAGGGAGGAGGGGGCGAGTGAGGTTGAGAGGGGGGAGTGAGGTTGAGAGGGAGGAGGGGGAGGGAGGTTAGGATGGATGGAGGAGGGAGGTTAGGATGGAGTGAGGTTGAGAGGGAGGACTGGGGGAGGGAGGTTGAGAGGGAGGGAGTTTGGGAGGAAGGTTGAGAGGGAGGAGGGGGAGGGAGGTTAGGATGGATGGAGGAGGGAGGTTAGGATGGAGTGAGGTTGAGAGGGAGGACTGGGGGAGGGAGGTTGAGAGGGAGGGAGTTTGGGAGGAAGGTTGAGAGGGAGGGAGGTTATGATGGAGTGAGGTTGAGAGGGAGGAGGGGGCGAGTGAGGTTGAGAGGGGGGAGTGAGGTTAGGATGGATGGAGGAGGGAGGTTAGGATGCAGAGAGGTTGAGAGGGAGGGAGGTTAGGATGTGGAGAGGTTGAGAGGGAGGGAGGTTAGGATGGAGAGAGGTTGATAGAGAGGAGGGGGGAGTGAGGTTGAGAGGGGGGAGGGAGGTTGAGGAGGGGGGAGGGAGGTTGAGAGGGGGGAGGGGGGAGGAGGGAGGTTGAGAGGGAGGATGGGGGGAGGGAGGTTGAGAGGGAGGAGGGGGGGAGGAGGGAGGTTGAGAGGGAGGAGGGGGGAGTGAGGTTGAGAGGGAGGAGGAGGGGGGAGTGAGGTTGAGAGGGAGGAGGAGGGGGGGAGGAGGGATGTTGAGAGGGTTTTCTCCTGTGTTCCTTTTTGTTTTTATTTGTACTTATTTCCTCTTCTTTAAAGTAGCTTTGAGTTTATGAAAAGTGATTTAATTATTATTATTAGTATAGTAGTATTACTATCAAAGTAATAGCCCACTGGATTGTTTTCAGGTGGCGCACCGGATAAGGTCTCTCTGCCAGGTCCTATGGTTCAAGGCGAGTGCTGGGCGTGACGTGCCCGCCTGTAGGCGCTGGCCATCACTTCTATACTATACGAGGCTCTCGGTGCTATAAATTCACTCTAATCATATACCAACACATCTGGCACGGTCACCTGCTCCAGTTAACCTCACACTAGTGCACCAAAATAACATGATAGTTCCATCCCTACCAGCTGTAACCTGTAACTGGTGTTACGTGATGCTCAGGGTCCCTGCCTGGCGCGTGACATCATCACTGCTGTCACTGGTGTTCAGTGTTGTCGGCTGATCGGTCAGTGAGTCTGGTCAGTGGCTGCGAGGCCATTGTTTAATTTTTCATTATGTTAAAGTATTACAGGCGGGGGGGGGGGGGGACTTTTATGATATTCTCAACCCATGCTTTTGTGGGAATTGGCTTCTAAGGTTGTGGTTTGATTGGCTTGTAAGGTTGTTTGCTCGGGGGCTGCTGGATAGCCGAGCGGTGTGGGGAAGGAATGTGGACGTGCCTCTCTCCCTCCTCCTCGCCTTGCTATTTGTTTTGCCCCCTAGTTATTGTCCACGCCTATATTCCAAAATATGAACGAAATGGGAAGGGAAGGACGGAATATATTAGAGCCTATCATACAGACCGACCTTACAGCTTTGCACAGGAAATAGCCTAGAGCAGCGGTTCCCAAACTTTTTTGGCCGTGCACCGGGCCCTGTCACCTCCCGACCTAGCTGATGCACGAATGGGTTTCAGTTAGAAAAAATTGTTGCTGGTCTCCGTGCACAGATTTTATTTTTTATTTTATCTCTTCCCACGGCGACTATGGATAGGGAATTTCTTTATTTAATTAAAATGTTCACGACAACATGGATGCATGTACTCTGCCAGCATGTTTAATATCCATAATACTAAAGGTTTGACTAAGATTTTTATGAAATGTTATTTTTTTATTTTTTATTTTACCACCATTAGCCTTTTCATGTCACGCACCACCTAGAGGGCGCTCGCGTACCACACGGGGTGCGCGCAACACAGTTTGGGAACCACTGGTCTAGAGGTTACATGCAGACCACAATGGGGGCGACAGTGGCTCAGGAGGTAGAGTGGTCGTCTGGTAGTCGGAAGGTTCACGGTTCAATTCCTGCTCCTCCCAGGCAGCGTGTCGAAGTGTCCTTGAGCAAGACACTTAACCCCTAATTGCTCCCGATGTGTAGGTTGGCACCTTGCATGGTTACCTTGGTGTGTGGATGTGTGAGTGAATGGGTGAATGTGAGGAACTAAAATTGTAAAGCGATTTGGATAAAAGCGCTATATAAATGCACCATTTACAATGGTTTCCCTTGTGTAGTACTTTGTATTCTGGCTTGAATTTGTCTATTTGGGAACCCAGTTTTTTTCCACTACTTAGTGTAATCCCTGTACCGGTTACACCCATTACAGTTTGGAGTCTCATCACACTGGAACATCTCATCGTCTGTTATTCCAAAGAAGACCTTTGTGGGAAATTCCTTTCATAGCATTTTGTTAACAACCCCCTCCCCCTGTCTTGTACCCTTATTCTATTCCTTTTGGCAACACCTCACCCCCTCCTTCCTGTGCCTCACCTATCACCTGGCCAATCCCTTCCCCTGCCCCCTACCCTTGTGTAGGTTATAAGATGAACTGACAAGAAAGTGAGGGAGCTTGACGCCAATTATCCTGGCCAGAGAACGTCAAGTCCTCTACCCAAAAACTCCTAAACTCATTTCTATTCGATTTACCATATTTTACCAAATACATTTGTATCAACCAAGATGATTTGATCACGCGCATACTAGACCTCTCTCTCGGTTCCCCGTCACCTTACAGCGGTCTTACACACTCCAACGTCACCTTACAGCGGTCTTACACACTCCACCGTCACCTTACAGCGGTCTTACACACTCCACCGTCACCTTACAGCGGTCTTACACACTCCACCGTCACCTTACAGCGGTCTTACACACTCCACCGTCACCTTACAGCGGTCTTACACACTCCACCGTCACCTTACAGCGATCTTACACACTCCACCCGTCACGACCCCCTTACAGCGGTCTTACACACTCCACCGTCACCTTACAGCGGTCTTACACACTCCACCGTCACCTTACAGCGGTCTTACACACTCCACCCGTCACCTTACAGCGGTCTTACACACTCCACCCGACACCTTACAGCGGTCTTACACACTCCACCCGACACCTTACAGTGGTCTTACACACTCCACCGACACCTTACAGCGGTCTTACATACTCCACCCGTCACGACCCCCTTACAGCGGTCTTACACACTCCACCGTCACCTTACAGCGGTCTTACACACTCCACCGTCACCTTACAGCGGTCTTACATACTCCACCCATCACCTTACAGCGGTCTTACACACTCCACCCGTCACCTTACAGCGGTCTTACACACTCCACCCATCACCTTACAGCGGTCTTACACACTCCACTCGTCACCTTACAGCGGTCTTACACACTCCACCCGACACCGTACAGCGGTCTTACACACTCCACCGTCACCTTACAGCGGTCTTACACACTCCACCCGTCACCTTACAGCGGTCTTACACACTCCACCCGACACCTTACAGCGGTCTTACACACTCCACCCGACACCTTACAGCGGTCTTACACACTCCACCCGACACCTTACAGCGGTCTTACACACTCCACCGTCACCTTACAGCGGTCTTACACACTCCACCCGACACCTTACAGCGGTCTTACACACTCCACCCGTCACCTTACAGCGGTCTCACACACTCCACCGTCACCTTACAGCGATCTTACACACTCCACCCGTCACCTTACAGCGATCTTACACACTCCACCCGCCACGACCCCCTTTTTGCCCCACGTCCTTCTGTTGGACCTCCACACGCCAGGGGTCCCGGGAGAGAAACGCACTCTCGGACGAGATTGCGGCCGGCACTCTTGCTTTTAATCAAAGCAACAGCTGTGATTAGTCTGCGCTGGGGTGGCGCAGTCTGGCCTACCCCTGGGTAATCAATTTGGGATGGCAGATGCTCACGGGGGCACAAACTTCCATGCCACGCCACAGCTGCTCCCAGATAAATATCGTGGAATACTTTCTCTCTTTCTTTGTTTCCCGAATAGACGGTCTTGCTGTCGCTCATGTTTTCCGTACACGTGCCGCGCCTTTCCGGCTATCTCTCCTCTCCTTGTTTCTCCTCCCTCTCCTCTGTCTTTATATCCCCTCATTTTTCAGCCAGCACAGGAGCATCAGAGATCGATAACCCTGGCAGGACTGCCAGCAGTGGACAGGTGGAGACAGATGGCATATAACATTGGCAGCTGTTCAAAAAAAGTTTCCCAAAAAAACATGGACGCTGGCTGGTGAATGGCAATTAAAACATTTAGCAAGCGAGTGGAAATATCCACGCGTTCGCCACAGAAGCACAGGAGGAACGTAGAGGCATCCGATGAAAAAAACCCCATCACCTTTCCTCTAGTGCCACCATCAGGCCAAAATCTGGAAAAACGTATCCCGACCCATTAGATACAAGATACAAGATACAAGAGTTTTATTTGTCACAGCATACAGGTACAGTATACAGTGAAATGCGGGGTACATTAGTGATACAACATACACAAAATTATACACAGAGATGCGGCTCCTCGTGGATAACACATTTACCATAAGGACCTATGAAGTCTGACATGATAATGATTTATTATCCTTATATATATATATATATATATATATATATATATATATATATATATATATATATATATATATATATATATATATATATATATATATATATGCAGAATAAAAGGTAAAAACACAAAAGATTGATATATATATATATATATATATATATATATATATATCTTTTGTGTTTTTACCTTTTATTCTGCACTATGGACTTAAAACCAGGACTGATCGGTTTTAGTGCTCTTTCTTTTACTTGATTTTAGCTTCCTGCACTGCATGTTGCTATCGGACTACTGCTAGCATGCTAGCCTGGTGTGCAGGCTAGCTATGGTGGCTGCCGTACCAATCAATAAAGAACATCATTTTGCTATCCAGACAAAGGCCTTGTCCACATGAACACTGGCATTTTGAAACCATGTCTTTTTTATGCTGTTTGGCCTTTCATCCACGTGCAAAACCTGCGTTGTTGTTATTTATTTATTCATGTTGCTCTTGGACAGATGCTAGCCTAGCTAGGTTTGTCTTTAGCCTGGTGGCTCGGTTAGCTATAGGGACTGTCTCTTATACTGTTTCTATACAGAGAGTGAAAGCCCATTATATGACATACTACACTCACCACAGTGTAAACTGCGCTGTCCAGTCTGAGGTGTGATCTCTGCACCAGTGAGTGGCTCCTGGACGACATCCTCCAGCAAAAGGCTCTGCTCATCTCCCAGTTGGATCTGCTAGAAAATCCCTGGATCTACGGCTCTTCCTTTTCCCTGGACGTGTGTTGTAAAGCAGGGGAGAGGGAGAAAGGTCTCTCTCCCCCTGTTCTCACCAGATGGGGATACCGACCCTATCCTGTGTTGTGGCATATTTCAAATGAGCCAAACAGTGAAGCTGTAGAAATTCAGACAAATCCATTTGTATATATTAAAAATATAGAACATTGTTTATTTCTGTTGCTCAGTTTACAATCAGACACACGAACGTCTGACCAGAAAGGGAGAAAGAGGTCTGGTCAGAACTTACATTAAATACATAATCGACATAACGTCGATTCGAAACTGGCCACCGTAAATGCCCAAACCCCCCACCACCTCCTAATAGACAGTCTCCTCCCCACCGCATGTATATATTATCTCCCCGCCGTATATATATTTCTCTCCCACCCACCCACCCACCCCCTCCAAATGTACAGTCTCCACCCCACCGTATGTATATTTCTCTCCCACCCACCCACCCCCTCTTAATGTACAGTCCCCTCCCCATCATATGTATATACTCTGTCAGGATCTATGGGTAACAGTACTGTATATTTGAATACCGTTTATGTCACAAATGTATCAGTACTACAGTAAATACCTGTATGTCCCTATGCCATAAATGTCATGTATGTTTTGTATGTCATAAATGTCGATATGAATTGAAAATGGGGGACCTTGATGTAAACAAGACAAACGTCTTTCTCTGGTCTGCATCCCCTTAACAATTGTGCGTATTGAGCCGTACTGTATTGTACCCATTCTGCAATCTGTAAATAACGTTTTCATTCATTCATTCATTCACGTACATAAGATATCCAGATATGACAAGAAAGGTAAACAAAAAATGCCCTAGTGAGGAAATGAAAACAAAGAATGGGTCTATGGCTTTGTTATGTCTTCACACAAATAACTGATTGTGGACTTTAGGAGGTCGGGGGTCAGGGACTACAGCCCCCTCAGCATTGACGGGGCACCGGTCGAGAGAGTGAACAGTTTTAAGTACCTCGGAGTCCACATATCCGAGGACTTGACATGGACCACACACATTAACAGTGTAGTCAAGAAGGCACGGCAACGCCTCTACTTCCTTAGGTGCCTAAGGAAGTTCAAAGTGAGTCAGAAGATCCATAAGAACTTCTACGCATGCACAATAGAGAGCATCCTGACTGGCAATATCACCTCCTGGTTTGGGAATAGCACCGCACAAGACTGTAGCAGACTACAGAGAGTGGCCCGTTCAGCCGAACGCACAATTGGAGGTGGGCTTCCCACTCTCCAAGACATTTACAACAAGCATTGCATGGGTAAGGCTAAGAGAATAATCAAAGACTCTAGTCACCCAAACAACTGCCTCTTTGAACTGCTGCGGTCAGGCAAGCGATACCGGAGTCTCATGGCAAGCACAAAGAGACTCAGAAGGAGCTTCTATCCCCAGGCCATCAGGATGCTCAACAACAATAACACTATGTAACAAACCATCAAATACACTCACATCCACACGCACAAACTCACTTTAAATAAACAACTCACTGTAGCACCCACTTTACCCACTTTAGACACTTTAACACACTTTATATGTATTGGTAAAGAGATTTGCACTACAACTCATACAGTACCTCATTGCACCTAACCCTAAGTTGTACCTCATCCCATTTCTGCATTGTACTGTATATTGTAACTCAGTTACTCATTTTTTCCTACTCTGTATTGTATATTGTATATGTATATTGAACACTTTTGCTTGAACACCTTTGTTTACACTTGTTACGTACTTTTGACTTCTATTTTATACTTATCTATTTTATTTTTTATCTAGCACACTCTCAGGAGCAGAACAGAAAAAAGCATTTCATATAAAAGTATTCTGTATTTTTGTATGACAACTAATAAAGAAACTTGAACTTGAAGAGGAAAACAACCTTGGACCTCTCATATCTCCTGGCCCTTTGGCTGTTTTTAATAGACACTATTTTAAGACTGTCGCCAGTGGCGTAGCGGAGGCCCCCGCAAACCCCGCGGTGCGGGGGGGCCCCGGAGCTTAGGGGGCCCCGCCCCCACTGTAGACTATCCTCTTAGATTTCGTAACGCACGCAGACAGTGTGAGGAGCCCAGTATGGTTCTGTGGGACTGCAGCTGGATGCATCTCGCGCAGAGGGCGGGGCCCCAAGGGGCGTTGTAACTGAGGGGTACAATTCCCTGACTGTATTGATAAGTATGGTATCATTAAACCACTACCGCTTTATGTACTTTAATTACTGGCCATACAGTACATGATATATAAATATGATGAACACTTCCCACAATGAATCGGTTCCACACCAAGGTGTAATCAAGTATTTATTGCAGCAAAAGGTACTTAATATACTTCTCTGTATTTTACTTTGGATGCGCTTATAAGGCAAAGGAATGTGCGTAGGCAAATCAATAATGAATGTCCATTCTCTGGTTACGCAGGAGGTAATTATACAACCTGAATCTTAGGGAATTATATCTATGGTACACTAGTAATATATAGCGGGAGATACTGGAAGGGTCCCCCCGGTTGTAAGCCAGCAGGGGTAGAGGATCTGTCGGTAGTAGAGAGTCTGGTCAACGATGACTAAGGAGACTCCAAGTACAGGAGACGGTGCAATAGTCTCTTGATCCACAGACGAATACAGCTGTTCTCCGTAGACTGTAGCTCCACAGTGAAGAAAGCTAGCCGGCCTCAGGCTCTCTGAGGCGCAGACTCGACTGGTCCCCTCACAGGGTAAATCCAACACGTGTAGGCGTCAGCGATTCTCCGCTCCATAAATCATAGGACCAAAACAAATATAATCCACACGGTTCTCGTCTAGGTCTCCTCGGGTGAAAGCGCCATGAAAGCAGCCCAGCCTAGATAAGCACTCTAGCTTATACGAGGACGTTTTGGTGATGCTGGTCACTGTAGAACTTTAGCCGCACGATACACTATACACAAATAGACTATTACTGACTTAATAGAAATATGTCGCACTCGACGGTATAGCGCCAAACTCTGACAATTCAGTTATTAATTCGCACGCGGTCTCAATGCTCTATTTGGGGCCAAACAGGCCATACTTCACCGCACGGAGTATCGTGGGTGAGGCTTCAACTTATTGGGTAACTCTACTTCTGTATTCACCTGCGCCATATTTATATGCACGGCGAACAATCTAGTGCCAACCTCATTTCTGTCTCGTATCCCTGGGCAAGGCCGGGCATGTACAGACATGTCTTGACGGTGGCTTTGAACCTGACTCTGGAGGCACGGCCCCGGCGCCTGTGGACCGCTGTCCAATAGGAGAATGAAATATTATGGTCTGTAATAGGCTAAAGGGATATTCCGTGTATATGTACAAGGAATATACAAGGGATATCAAACGATATACAAATACTATGCAATATATATCAATCAATAAATATATATATTCGGTTTAATCTGATCCTTTGTAACAGGCGTGATTACCAAACCAAGCCGCATTTCTCGGAGACGCTCTCTGATTGGCACTGACTGACGCTCTCTGATTGTTCAAAACACAGCGGGACCTCGCGCGGAGCCCACAAAATGTTCTCACTTTATTATTGATTTATGGTCTGACCCTGCAGGGGGGCCCCGACATATTGCGCAACGCCACTGACTGTCGCCCCAGTGTCTTTGAGCTGTAGCTACAGTAGTTAACCTATATTAAACTAGTCAAGGCTATCAGAGATAGAATATGTATTTGAACACAGATCTACTTATATTATGAATAAATTATAATATATTATGCATAAAATAAATATGAGCAATGATATACACCATAGGTTGTAGTCTGTGTGCAGGTTAGGTGGTAAAAGTCAGACATTCCTAGTAGTTCTCGAGTTCTGCTGCCATTAGTTCTCCAGCTGCTGGCAGCGGTCCCTGCCCACTGTTGTGGAGCATGATGGCCACTGGTACAAAGGACTGGCCGAGGCGGTTAGTGGTGGGGGGGTATGAGTCTATGGCTGAACATGCTCCTCATCTTTGTTAGCCATAGGGGGGGGGGGGGGGGGGGGGTGGGAGGGGTTCTCCAGGATAGCGGCCAGCTCCCTTCTCATCCTCCTCTCGGCCATCACCTCTAGTTTGACCAGCTCGACTGGCATTTTGCAGAGGCTGATTTATTTGATAGGAATTATAATGGACCCTGTCTGTCCTGCTGATGTTGATTTGGATTGTTTGTGCCCTCACTTCACATTTCTCCTTTCAGCCCTTCTCACAGTTAGATGTCTTACAGTTAAATGTTTTATCCGTTTATTCAAAGTGTTCTGCAGGTGAGGATTAGAGTCTTGTAGGGCTGACCCCGACTAGTCGAATAGTTGACTAATTGACCGAAAGGAGCCGTAGTCGACGGCCAACCTTAGTCGAATGCAAAAGAATATATATAATAATAATAATAATAATTTTTTTTTGTCATTCTTTCCAAAAGCAAAGAGGCCTAGAAGCGTGGCTAATGCTAATGGCGCGCATACCTGCAAGACTAACTGCCTAAGAATACGGGTACAGAGGCACTAAAATAACCCATAGAAATGCATTGGAGGTCATGGTGTTTGAAAAGAAAATGCCAACACATGAATGTACGAGAGGACTGAGGGGCGATCGGTAGCCGGAGAGAAATCGCCCATGGGAGTGAGACAGTGATTCTGAGATTCATTCCAGGACAAAATTAGATGCTGCGGCCGATTGGACTATTGTTGTGAAGGGCCAGATTAAACCGAATATATATATTTATTTATATGTATGTATTTGGTTGTGTTTGTATATTCTCTAATATTCCCTGATATCCCTTGTATATTCCTTGTACAATATGCATTGAATATCCATTCTAGCCTACTGAACATCCCATAATAGTCTCCATTCTACTATTGGTCGAGACCTTGGTGCCAGGCTGCCATACCCCTCAGACCCAGTTCAAACGTACCGCTCCACATGTACGAACAAGTCCTAGTTCCGCGTAGGAATCTGGCTACCGCACCACTAATGGGACTATTTGTTCATAGTGCGTATATATACTGCGCTACTAAAGTAGGACTTTCCTTTCAGTCCAGTTTCTTACCCTCCAATAGAGTCACAGACGTAAAGCCTCCCCGCGACGCCACGTGTGGGAGTAAGGCCAAGTTCGCCTACCATCGGTATTGAGACATTGTGTATATTAATATTTGAATAGTCATATTTGGCACTATATCGTCGAGTTGGACGTAGTCTATTAAGCTAATAATAGTCTGTTAATATATAGTGCTTCGTGCGGTGAGAATACTACCGTAGTCAGTACCCCATCGTTTCGGGCAGAGAACTGGCTGCTTACCCAGGGTGGTTGACCCCATGTGAAGCTGCACCCGAGGAGCCCCAGAGCCGACGAGCGAGTGGACCTGTATACCGGATTATTCTACCGACGACAGCCCGCCTTCCCAGGCACGGATTATGCTTTGTATACTTTGATTATTCCATGGATAAAGACCCCCGACACTGCCGTGTGTTGGAACCCCCCCCCCTGGAGAGGACGCAAGGTGAGGAGACGCTCTGCAAGACGAGGTCGCTTCACGTCTCTCCCCCGTGGACCGGAGAGAGCCGGCCCACAAAGAGTCCACCTGCTTTCATCTGTGGTCCAAGGATCGCCGGCGCATTGAACGGCACTACAGTGGGTTCACCTGGGATACCCTTGGCCGGACGAGGCAGCCGGATTCTACCCCCCCCCCCCTCCTACTCCTGTCGGCTTACAAGCGACCGGATTAACCCCCCCTTAGTGTATCTAGTATATAATCATTAAAGTATCATTGCTGTTATTCCTTAACTATTCCAGGTCGTATATTTACCACCTGCGCCATCAGAGATTGGACATTCTCTATTGATATACCGACGAATACTCTTTGCCATAAAAGTGCATACTATTTCAATTCATAAATGTAATTAAGTGATTAAGTGCTTGCTCTACACACCATTGCTGTGTAGTAATAAACGCATACTTCGACTTCGTACATTTGTGTTGGATCCGTTTCATCTACGTGAGAGTGTTTATGATAATATATTTATGCCGTGTACTGGGTGGCCGAATATTAAGTACAAAGGTAGTGGTAGTAAGTATCATATCTAGTAATACAGTCAGGGAATTGTACCCCTCAGTTACAATTGGTCCTTCGAGCCGGAGGGTAATTAGTGTAATATTAATATAGTGTTATTAATATTGAAATGGCCTATGATGAACACTCCACGAAACGATCCTCCTAACCAACGCCCGCAGCGCGAACGACGGCTCCCTCAGTACTTAGAGGCTTACGCTGTCAGTCAACAACCTAGTCTTCTACTAACAGTAAACGCGGTAAAACTAGAAAGTAAAAGTATGTCTAACCCCAACGCCCAGACTACCCCGACCATAGAGGCCCCTACGGGCTCTAATGTAACTGACCAAGTTCACGGTGGGGACCAGTGGGAACCAGACATGACTTCACACCCCGCCAGTACTGAAGAAGTAGTCCCCGATGAGTCCCGGGAGGAATACAACGCTACCGAGAGAGAACTCGGCACGGAAGAAGACGGGGAGAGCACCGTGGAGATAGAGCTCCAAGGCTCCGCAAGGAGTACCCCGAGGGAAGGCTCCCCTATACAACCGCCTTCTCCCAGCGAGGCAGAGAGGACCCTACAGCAGGCCTTCCTCATCAGCCTGAACGCCGCTGCTGAACGCGACCGACTGCAGATCCAGCAGCGAAGCGAACACGAGCAGATACGTCTAGAAATAAGACGCATTCAGATGGAAGAGAATGTGGCCCGAGAACGAGCCGGTGCTCAACGGGACGCAGCGCGCGACAGACAGCAGTCGCAACTAATAGAACAGCTGATCAGACGGACAACACCCTCTCCCTCCGCCAGAGGCTCCAGGAACTCGTCTAGACACACCTCCAGGGCGGCATCCCCTAGCCGAGTAAACAACCCTGAACTTGACCAACAGACGAGGTCTATACCCCCCACAGACCACCTCCCCCCACCGGTCCAAGCGAGACCTAGCAACCGGGAAGGAGCAGCATATCCTGTGGAGAGGCTAAACCAGAGACTACAAGCACTGGATGACCTAACTGAAGACGAAGAGGAAGAGGAGGAGAACCACGCCCGAAGACAGCACAGTACTCTACCGGACCAGGAGGTCCGGTACAGCCCAGGCTATACTCCCGCGGAGCTGCGCTACAGACCCCCGACTCTATACACGGGTGAGCACGACGCACGACCCGCACCGAGGAACAGCACCTGGACAAGCGGGCCATGGTACACTGCCGGTACCAGCCCATACCAAGGAGCGGGAGGAGACTCGCCTAGGAGGCCTCTCCCCCAACGCTCGCCGATGTATCCACAGTCAGCGTCATACATTGGCACGCCTATGGTACCCGACTTCACCCAAGAGAACCGGGCCCAGTATACAGAACTCCGCATGTGTCTGGAGACCATGTTGGTGGAGGTATTGGATGAACGCCACAAATACGCCATCCTACTGAAGCACTTAAAGGTACCCCGCGCACATAATATAGCGCTCGCCTACGCGACTTCCACCACCCCATACACAGCAGCGCTGGTAGCATTGGACCAGAGGTATGGGCGCATATGGGATTACGTGATCCAGGAGATCCGACACATCGACCGCTTACCCCCAGCAATAGACAATCGAGCACTGGACGACCTGTCCATCAGAGTGCAGTCCCTGGTAGGGATGTTGGGAGCGCAAAGAGAGAAGGGGAGGCATGAACTTTACGCCAACTCAAATGTGGAAAGGATTCTGGAGAAGCTGCCGCCCGCTCGTCAGGAGCGCTTTAGCCGGCAGAGGGACCACAGAGACCCGAATGGCCCCGAACCGAACCTCCTCGATCTAGCAGACTTCCTGGCGAGAGAAGTCAGCAGCCTACGGCTAGATACATTCGGACGGAGCACCCCTGGCTCCAGAGAAGGAACCAGACGACTAAATGATGGAAGAAGATCGGTGACTGTGATGCACCAATCGGAGTCAGTACCGAGCAGCAGGAGCCACAGTACCCCCTCCAGAACGGAGAAGTGGAAGATAGTGTGCCCCTACTGTGAGAAAGAACACTGGCTAGCGCAATGTGACTCCTTCCCCAAGCTGAACGCGGAGGAAGCAGGTCAATGGATAAAGTCCAACAAGCGCTGTTTTCGCTGTGCGCGCTCACACATGGCAGCCGAATGCCGCTTAAAGAAAAGGTGCACCAAGTGCGATGGAGCCCATCTGGACATACTTCACGACAGTAACAGACGGCGCCCTTCACCCGCACCATCCAGCCGCAAAGCGAGCGTCATGTACATCGATCCCGCCAGCAGCAGTGGAGCCCGAGTACTCCTAAAAGTAGTGCGTGTGACACTAAGCTACCAGAATAAAGTCCTGGACACTTACGCCGTCCTCGATGACGGGTCAGAGAAGACCCTGCTGCTCGCCTCCGCTGCGGCCCAGCTAGGGCTGCGGGGAAGCGAAACCCAAATGACAATTCGGACAATAAGACGAGATTTGAAGACGATAAAGGGCGAGAATGTCTCATTCTCTATCGCAGCAAGCGGCCAGCCTGAGCGACGGTACCAGATTGCAGACGCTTTCACCAGCCAAGAAATAGGACGGTCGCGGTACACATACCCCGTCGCCAAGCTGATGGAGAAATATGCACATCTGCGCAAGTTACCGATCCCGCTCATAGACAATGCTATGCCGACCCTGTTGATAGGCTCCGACCATGCAGACCTCATTGTCCCGATAGACCGGGTTCATACCGGACCCCGAGGCTGTCCTGCAGCAGTCGAGACCCGTTTGGGATGGACTCTCCAAGGCCCGCTCGCCAAATCTCTCAACCGAAGTACAGCCACTAGATGTCTCCACTCCCGAGTCACAGAGGGAGAAACCGCACTCCTGCAACACGTAGAGCGGTTATGGACCTTGGAACAAATGCCCTTTAAGAACGGAAAGAAAGACATTCGCTCTAAAGATGACATTTACGCCATTCACCTCCTCGAGACAGGGACCAAGAGAGTCCCGGTCAACGGCGTGTTGAGATACGCCACGCCACTCCTGCGGCGAGAAGGAATGCCTACTTTCCACGCCAAGACAGACGCCACAGAACAGTACCTGCTGAACACGGAGCGGCGCTTAGCCAAGAACCCCGCCCAAGAGAGTGTATACCGCGCTGAGATTGAGAAGCTCATCACAGCGGGACACGTCACAAAGATGGACATTAAAGAGGCTGACCAGACCACTGAATCGTGGTACGTGCCCCACCACAAGGTCCATCACAACGGTAAAGACCGCATAGTATTTAACTGCAGCTACCAGATCGGATCCCAAAATCTGAATAAAGAGTTACTGCCCGGTCCCACACTCGGCCCCTCCCTACTCGGCGTTCTACTCCGCTTCCGCCAGGAAAAGGTGGCCATCAGCGGGGACATTAAAGGAATGTTCCTGCAGGTGAGATTAGTAGAGGCGGACAAGCCCCTGTTACGGTTCCTATGGAGAGAGAAGCCAGGAGATGAGCACCCAGCCATCTACCAATGGGAAGTCCTCCCCTTCGGAACGACGTGCAGCCCCTGCTGTGCTACATTTGCACTACAGAAACATGTAGCAGAGGACCCAGCAGCGGACGAAGAGGTCCGACACAGCGTAAAGAACAGCTTCTACGTAGCATCTGATTATGAGGTTCTGTTTATAGCAATAAAACAACGCTTCTCCTCATAAGGTATCTCACAGTGTCGAAGTGTCGAATTCTTACGGAAGTGGAGAAGTATTATGGTTTATGGATTGCACTAACGGGGGAAGATAAGGATCTTATCTACCAGTATCGGAGACGTCAGGACCATTAAAAGTACACAACGCAGAGGAATTGGATGGAGAGCCAAACAGACGAAGACGTGATACTGGCCAGTTTGATCAGAATCAGAGTTTATCAACCCAAGAAGAAGCCGAGGCTCTCCTGATTAAACTCCGCGCCTCATTGATCAAAGGCGGCTTTGATCTCAGGCAGTGGGCCAGCAGCGATCCGCAAGTACTGCGCAGCCTCTCCTCCGAGGACAAGGCAGCCAGCAGCGAGACCTGGATGGCTACAATCCCGGGAGAAGCCCAGGAGATGACCCTGGGATTGGTGTGGCGATTCAAAACAGATTCGCTTCACTACAGACACAAGCCCCTGACTACGGAGCAGGGAAGGCCGGCGTCGGCGCCGACCACCAGACGGAGTGTGTACACAACACTTGCCCGACAATATGACCCGCTAGGATGTATTCTACCGTACACCACCAGGGCAAAAATGATTGTACGAGCATTGTGGGACAAGGACCAGGGCTGGAGAGAGTGGGAGATGGAGCTCCACTCACTCCCAGGCGTTAATATGCGCCGAAGCTACTTCCCACCCACGGTGAGGCCAGAGACATGTAAAATGGACTTACACGTCTTCAGTGACGCCTCAGAGGTCGCATACGGATCAGTAGCCTACTTGCGGGCCCAAGACCAGGGGGGAGAGATCTACACAGCATTTGTCCTCGCCCGCTCGAGAATAGCCCCACGCAAGCAACAATCTATCCCACGTCTAGAGCTCTGCGCAGCCCTAGCCGGAGCGCACCTAGCCACGCTCATCCAACGTGAGCTCACCATACCGGTGTCTAGAACAATCCTGTGGTCAGATTCCACGACGGTACTCGCCTGGATCAAATCGGACTCATGCAAGTACAAAGTCTTCGTGGGAGTCAGAGTCACCGAGATTCAAGACTTAACCGAAGAGTTAACCGGAGAAACAGAGTGGCGCTACGTTGATACAAAACAGAACCCAGCTGACGTCATCACCCGGGGGATGCCCCTGGATGACCTCACCCGTCGCAATGTCTACAGTGACGGCCCCGCATTCCTAAGACTCCCGGAAGGACAGTGGCCCATGCCTATCCCGAGGGAAGCAAGTCCAGAGGAGGTGGAAAATAAGAAGTCTGTGTTCTGTGGATTGAGCACCGTAGCCTCCACCGACCCTAACATAGACGATTGCACGTCCATAGAGAGTGCACAACAAAGAACATTCCTGCGGTACCACCCGGAGTGCAAGTCCCCCGCTGATATGTCAGCAGCTAACTACGAGGAAGCAGAATTGCTTCTACTGCAGCGAGCCCAGAGAGACTCGTTCCCCGATGAATTGGCCTGTCTACAGGGAGGAAAGCCCGTCCCATCCGACAGCAGATTAATTCACCTGGCCCCCGAGAGCGACGCTCATACCCTCATCAGAGTGGGTGGTCGCCTACGCAGAGCCCCCAATCTACCGGATGACATTAAATACCCGATCGTATTGAACAGCCGACACAAGGTCACAGAGCTGATTATAAAGAAATACGATGAGGATGTACATCACGCAGGAGCAGAAAGAGTCTTCGCGGAAATCAGACGTCGTTACTGGATCCTACAAGGAAGAGAGGCGGTACGACGCTTCCAGCGAACATGTCTAGACTGCCGCAAGTGGCGCGCGCAGCCCAGCATACCAAGGATGGCTGACCTTCCTCCATGTCGCCTCCGAATCGGTGACAAGCCATTCCACTCAACGGGTATGGACTGCTTTGGCCCGCTGCACATAAAGAAAGGAAGAGGAACCGAGAAGCGGTGGGGTATTGTATTCAAATGCATGACCACCAGAGCGATACACATCGAGCTTCTCCCGACCATGAGCACAGACTCATTCCTTATGGCCTTCCGTAGATTCACATCACGGAAAGGAAGACCGTCTACCCTATTGTCCGATCATGGGACAAACTTCAAAGGCGGCGAAAGAGAGCTGAGAGAGAGCTTCCAAGCTATGGGCCCAGAACTTAAGACCCACCTCGCTCCAGCACAGGTTGATTTCCAATTCAACCCCCCAAACGCACCCCACTTCGGTGGCACTTGGGAACGAGAAGTGCGCTCCATAAAGACAGCCCTGTACGCAGTACTTGGGGCCCAGACTGTGGCGGAAGAAGTCCTAATGACAGTCCTCACGGAGATTGAGGGAGTACTTAACTCGAAGCCCCTCGGATATGTCTCCAGTGATGTGGCGGATATCGACCCAGTTACCCCCAACACACTCCTGATGGGGCGGCTAGATCCTGCATTACCCCAGACAATGTACCGGCCTGAAGAAGCGAACGGCCGACGAATGTGGAGGTACAGCCAAGTATTAGCCGACAAGTTTTGGAACAGTTTCCTACTGCACTACCTACCGTCTCTACAGACCCGCCAGAAGTGGGTAAAGGAGAGAGACAATTTGACAGAAGGAACAGTCGTCATGATTATTGATCAATCACTGCCCAGAGCTATGTGGCCGGCCGGCCGCGTAAGCAAAGTGATCACCGGTGCCGACGGCAAGGTCCGAGCAGCTGAAGTGCTCGTCCAGGGTCGCACTTACACCCGTCCCGTGGCGAGGCTCATAGAACTGCCTCGACTCCCAGACACAATCGATGATGACCATGACCCTACAACCCTATGACTTTGTGAAGTTGACTGACCCCTACAGCAAACCCTTATGTGTAAATAGACAACGCGATTAATCTGTCTCTGTTTAACTGATTAGGTCTGGGACCTATTCAGGGGGTGGCTGTTGTGAAGGGCCAGATTAAACCGAATATATATATTTATTTATATGTATGTATTTGGTTGTGTTTGTATATTCTCTAATATTCCCTGATATCCCTTGTATATTCCTTGTACAATATGCATTGAATATCCATTCTAGCCTACTGAACATCCCATAATAGTCTCCATTCTACTATTGGTCGAGACCTTGGTGCCAGGCTGCCATACCCCTCAGACCCAGTTCACATGTACGAACAAGTCCTAGTTCCGCGTAGGAATCTGGCTACCGCACCACTAATGGGACTATTTGTTCATAGTGCGTATATATACTGCGCTACTAAAGTAGGACTTTCCTTTCAGTCCAGTTTCTTACCCTCCAATAGAGTCACAGACGTAAAGCCTCCCCGCGACGCCACGTGTGGGAGTAAGGCCAAGTTCGCCTACCATCGGTATTGAGACATCGTGTATATTAATATTTGAATAGTCATATTTGGCACTATATCGTCGAGTTGGACGTAGTCTATTAAGCTAATAATAGTCTGTTAATATATAGTGCTTCGTGCGGTGAGAATACTACCGTAGTCAGTACCCCATCGTTTCAGGCAGAGAACTGGCTCCTTACCCAGGGTGGTTGACCCCATGTGAAGCTGCACCCGAGGAGCCCCAGAGCCGACGAGCGAGTGGACCTGTATACCGGATTATTCTACCGACGACAGCCCGCCTTCCCAGGCACGGATTATGCTTTGTATACTTTGATTATTCCATGGATAAAGACCCCCGACACTGCCGTGTGTTGGAACCCCCCCCCCTGGAGAGGACGCAAGGTGAGGAGACGCTCTGCAAGACGAGGTCGCTTCACGTCTCTCCCCCGTGGACCGGAGAGAGCCGGCCCACAAAGAGTCCACCTGCTTTCATCTGTGGTCCAAGGATCGCCGGCGCATTGAACGGCACTACAGTGGGTTCACCTGGGATACCCTTGGCCGGACGAGGCAGCCGGATTCTACCCCCCCCCCCCCCTCCTACTCCTGTCGGCTTACAAGCGACCGGATTAACCCCCCCTTAGTGTATCTAGTATATAATCATTAAAGTATCATTGCTGTTATTCCTTAACTATTCCAGGTCGTATATTTACCACCTGCGCCATCAGAGATTGGACATTCTCTATTGATATACCGACGAATACTCTTTGCCATAAAAGTGCATACTATTTCAATTCATAAATGTAATTAAGTGATTAAGTGCTTGCTCTACACACCATTGCTGTGTAGTAATAAACGCATACTTCGACTTCGTACATTTGTGTTGGATCCGTTTCATCTACGTGAGAGTGTTTATGATAATATATTTATGCCGTGTACTGGGTGGCCGAATATTAAGTACAAAGGTAGTGGTAGTAAGTATCATATCTAGTAATACAGTCAGGGAATTGTACCCCTCAGTTACAACTATGATATTCAGAGGCAGAATTATTTTAATTATTATTATATTTATCATAGATCATCATTATTTTGGGGGGGGGGGGTGTAAAAAAATATTGCATGTGGCAGGGAGGGCGACGCACAAATCGCCATAATCAGTCAGCCGCCCCTGCTTAGCTGAAAGAGTTGTACCCTACCCTTTCTGCTGAACTTGTAAGTCGCTTTGGATAAAAGCGTCCAGCTAAATGACAAAATGTAAATGTAACAGAACGTGAGGTGTTACTTGTGAATGCCTTGTCCGATTCACACAAAACTTGACAGATAATGTTTGTTGTAGGACAGTGTGCTGTGAGGCACTACTATTACAAGGACTTACAGCTTGGGTCTGTTGAAATTTTGGCAACTCTAATTTCTGTCATCTACCCAGTAAACTGTTTAGTCTGAAAGCGGAGATTAATAAGCCTTGGCGAAGGTCTGCACTCCACTGAGTGCATTATTCTAAAAGACATTTTACAATCACTACAACGGAAATGAAGAAAAAATATTGGCGATGTAAAAAGGTAATTTCAACACTGCTCTTGTCGTCAACGAGTGCAAGTGGCATTACCCTTCTCTCATGCAACAGCAAAGTGTTCCGTTTACAGTGTGGTAAACATGAAATAGGACATCTGACTACGTCAGATGAAGAACTATATAGACCTGTTTGCTGTTTACAAACATACCATGTTCGAGCCAAACAGCAATACCAACTGAGTCACGTGACTAAGTTACCCCAGACCTGCACAAGCTGCTGCGCCAAAAGAAGTACAACGGTGCTCTATGGAGAAACCAAGTTTCAAGTTTCAAGTTTCTTTAATAGTTGTCATACAGAAGTACAGAATACTTTCATACAAAATGCTTCTTACTGTTACGCTCCAGAGACTGTGCTAGACAAGATAGTATCAAATAACATAGTATAGCATGTAATTTAGAAGAAGAAAATGAGGTCACAGTGTTCGGTATAGACATATGTACAATGTTCTGAGTTACCATATAATATACAATACTATGCAGTGTACTAATGTACAGTACTATCTAGTGCAAAGCAGAAATGGGATGAGGTACAATTTACAGTAAGGTGTACGAGTTGTAGTGCAATCCTTCATCAATAAATATAAAGTGTGGGGAGTGGGTGCTACAGTGTGTTTGTTTAAAGTGGGTGTGTGCTATAAAGTGTGTGGAGTGGGTGCTACAGTGTGTTTGTTTAAAGTGAGTGTGTGCGTGTGGATGTGTGTGCTATGTGCGTTTGGTGGTTGTTGTTGTGTAGTGTTCATTCATTGTTCGTTTAGCAGCCTGATGGCCTGGGGATAGAAGCTTCTTCTGAGTCTTTCTGTGCTCGCCTTGAGACTCCGGTATCGCTTGCCTGACCGCAGCAGTTCAAAGAGGCAGTTGTTCGGGTGACTGGAGTCTTTAATGATTCTCTTAGCCTTGCCCTTGCAACGCTTGTTGTAAATGTTCTGGAGGGTGGGGAGCCCCCCTCCAATTGTGCGTTCGGCTGAACGTGTCACTCTTTGTAGTCTGCTTCGGTCTTGTGCAGTGCTATTCCCAAACCAGGAGGTGATGTTGCCGGTCAAGATGCTCTCTATTGTACATGAGTAGAAGTTCTTAAGGATCTTCTGACTGACTTGGAACTTCCTTAGGCGCCTGAGGAAGTAGAGGCGTTGTCGTGCCTTCTTCACAACACTGTCAATGTGTGTGGTCCATGTCAAGTCCTCGGATATGTAGGCTCCGAGGTACTTAAAGCTGTTGACTCTCTCAACCGGTGCCCCGTCGATGCTGAGGGGGCTGTAGTCCTTGACCCCCGACCTCCTGAAGTCCACAATCATCTCCTTTGTTTTGCTGACGTTCAGGGAGAGGCTGTTTTCCTGGCACCATCCCGCCAGGACCTTGACCTCTTCCAGGTAGGCCCTCTCGTCGTTGGCAGAGATCAGGCCCACCACCACTGTGTCGTCAGCAAATTTGATGATTGTATTGCTACTCCGCTGAGCCACACAGTCGTGTGTGTACAGGGAGTAGAGGAGGGGACTCAGAACACAGCCCTGGGGGGCCCCTATGTTGAGGGTGATGGATGAGGAGGTGCAGTTGCCTGCTCTCACCACCTGGGGTCTGCCAGTCAGGAAGTCCAAGACCCACTGGCAGAGGTCATAGTTCAAGCCCAGGTCCCTGAACACCAGGGGAGGAGGGGACTATGGTATTGAATGCCGAGCTGTAGTCGATGAATAGCATTCTCACATAGTTCCCCTGCCTCTTGTCCAGGTGTGATGCTGTGATGCTGCATCAAACCATGGCACATTTTGCCAAATCAGCATGGCTGTGAGTGTGAGTCTTTCACCGTTTACATTTCTAGCTTTGGCATGGATTGATTGTTTAGATCGCTAGCATGGCTAATGTTGTGGAATATTTAAAATGAGCCATTGACAGTGAACCGTAGAAATTGAGATTGAGTCATTTGTTTATAAAAACATAGAACATGGTTTAATATCTGTGCTTCCACAGTGATCAGTTTATAGAGAGACCCACATGTGTACACAGCGTACAGCGTCTGACCAAAAAGTGACCAAGAGCTCTGGTCAGACGTACATTAATACACAATTGAAATGACGTCCACTAGACACCCAGAAAGGTAAACAAAATGTGCCCCAGTTAGGGAATAATAACAAGACTGACTCAATAGCCTTTGTTATGGCTTAACTGAGGAGAGAAATAACCTTGGCACATTGGAGTCCTTAAAGAGACACACACAGACTGTAGCCTAGTGTCTGGGCTGTTTATTCTAGTTGGTCATATTAACCAGTCAGCTGTAAGACATAGAATGTGTATTTTAACACAGATGTATAGACATAGATAACATTTCCATAACAATAACAAATGCAAATATATTGTAGTCTGCCCCGTTGTTCTGATTACTTTCCTCTCTGCCTCTGTGATGCGTTCACACTGGCATATACGGCGAACAGGTCTATACGTCCGTTTGACGTTTTCAGAGGAACAATGTTTTCAAACTTTATTAACTAGATAGCTAGATAGATAGAAAACTTTATTGCCATTTCAACACATGGTTGATTGGGATTTGTCTCAGTGCCAAACATACAGTACATACAGTATAAAAACATACAATACAAAAACATACAAGAATACATGCAATGCAATCCCTGAAGTAGAAGTATTTCACAGACAATACAAAAAATGCTACAGTGCCTAAAAGAGCTCAGTGCTCCAATTTCTAGCCCTTATAGTACAAAGTGCCTGTGCATTAGGACTTGAGTTCAGGTGACGGACAACCTCGGGATATGTGCTATTCTTAAAACGAGATGTCCTACACCTGAGACTTTGGAGTCTTCTAATCTACCAGGGGGAAGGGGGTTAAAGAGGTAGTAAGCTGTAGAAGTTGAGCATCGCCTCCCTGGACACACCAAACTTTTTAAGTTGGCGCAGGGAGTGGAGCTTCTGGTGGGCCTTGCTGATTATGTGGCTGATGTTAACTTCCCATTTTAAATGATCACATATGGTGGTGCCAAGGTATTTAAAACTGTCTACCCTCTCCACCTGCTGGCCATTTATGAACAGAGGAGGGTGGACTGCCTCCCCGCGCCGGAAGTCAACTATAATTTCCTTCGTCTTAGAGATGTTTAAGAGCAGGTCGTTCTCCTTGCACCATACAGCAAAGCTATCGACTTCAGCTCTATAGACCGATTCATCCCCGTTCTTAATGAATCCTACTACTCTTGTGTCATCCGCGTATTTAAAGAATCTGACAGAATCAGAGTGGGAGGCACAGTCATTAGTGTATAGACAGTAGAGCAGAGGAGAGAGAACACAGCCCTGGGGGGCCCCGGTGTTCAAGGTCCTGGATCTAGAGAACATAGGTTAAAACTAAAGATGGTAAGCTAGAGTATTGTGTTCAGTCATTAAGACAGTAGAAGCAGAGTACTTTCCGGTGATATATCACGTTCACGCTCGATTTGGATTGATTTTAAAACTGCAAATACATGGATGGGGCTGTCCTAAAAGTGTCAAAACGGACTCGGTTCTTCAGTGCAAGGGTTCAATTGATGATGCCCGCAAGGACACGGGCCGAGCTTCTCTCTCTTAACTACACCCCCGGCTACAATCTTGCAACCGTCTCCAAACCTGCCATGAGACCACCTCCAATGGCGCTAAATGCTTCTTTATTGAACGGAGAGCCAATTATTTCCATTGTGCTTGTCACAGTTGTCACACACATGGGGGGGTTCTGACAGATGACAACGCCGTGGTTTCCGGTCATTTCCATCCATTGTAATTAAGTGTTTGTGTTCCCGTGGTAACGTCCCAGCAGGGAGTGGGGCGACACAGGATGGGGGAGGCGTGGAGGGTTAGGGACGGGGGAGGCGTGGTCACGGGAGTTGGCAGATTGGCATCCCAGGTGGGCACCCTGCTGTTCTCAAGCTGTGGTGAGACGCACCGTACTATGCTGTCTACATAGCAACTATTACAAGATCACTTTTAAAAGCACTTTTACTTTGACATGTTATACTCTCTTTCAGCAAGGGGATCGATAAAGGAATATCTTACCATATCTTATATTATCTTATCTTATTTTATTATCCATATGATGTAGTGGTTCAGTTAAGTAATCTGGCAGTTGGGCTTTTACTTAGAACATTTAGATTATTCTCTTTCATCATTGAATGATCTCCAAGGGGATCGATAAAGGAATATATTATCATATCTTATATTATCGTATCTTATCTTGTTTTATTATCCATGGGATGTGGTGGTCCAGCTAAGTAATCTGGCAGTTGGGCTTTTACTTTGAAAAGTTTGATTCATATTCTCTTTCATCATTGAATGATCTCCAAGGGGATCGATAAAGGAATATCTTATCTTATCTTATTTTATCATCCACAGGGTGTGGTGGTCCAGCTAAGCAATCTGGCACTTGGCACCTAACTTTAAAAGTTCTGTTAATAATATTATTTGTCATCACACAAGACCAATATCCAGTGTCCCTGGAGAAGATTGATCGGTGGCGGCTGTGGGCTTCGGAGACCTCGAAATACCAATCGGTGACTTTAAAATCTGTCCGCGCGCTGAGGAGTCAAAAGGCCAAGTGAAAAGTGGGCAAATTTGTGTCGAGGTTGAGACCCGAGGCGGGAGCTGACGTGCGCGGCAGGGGGCAGAGGTGGCAGACGCCAGGGAAAACACTCTGCTCTTGTTATTGTCACAGAACAGACCTGTTACCCCCCCCCGCCCCCATTCCTCTGTCGTGCTCTGAGGGACCCATTAAGGTGTCCGACTCACAAGATGGAGATTAAATGCCCTCTCTCCAGTTCTCGATAGAAGGACTATAACGGCACCTTCTCTCTCTCTCTCTCTCTCTCTCTCTCTCTCTCTCTCTCTCTCTCTCTCTCTCTCTCTCTCTCTTTCTCTCTCTCTCTCTCTCTCTCTCTCTCTCTCTCTCTCTCTCTCTCTCTCTCTCTCTCTCTCTCTCTCTCTCTCTCTCTCTCTCTCTCTCTCTCTCTCTCTCTCTCTCAGCCTAACCTGCACCTCGTTCTGTAGAAGTAAATGGGTGTGGAGCAGAGAGCAGTTTGCTCATTAGCCTGTCTGGACTGTTTTGCTTTATCTATACGAGGCAGTCTCAGAATGAAATGGGCAAAGTGACTGCAGCCTTGCACTGCCTGTTCTCTCTTGTACCACAGCTAGACAAACCCATTAGTAGTGTAGTGGTGATCTGTGTCGCTGTAAGTGTCGAGGCGCTCTCACACCTGACTCCCCCGCGGGGCAACACATGGCTCAGGCCTTTTATGACAAGTCACACGCCTGGCTGCCTCTGGTGGTGATGCGTTTCACGAGAGTCTTTGACCAAGAGAGATATCTGACATGACATGGCAGATGGATCAGGTTGTCTACGGTCACGGTGAAAGCCAAACGCATCTGTTTGTAATTCGATACAAAACAGATGAACAGAAACAACAGTCATGAAAAAAAAAAAAAAAAAAAAAAAAAAAAAGGTAAATGTTCTAGCCTCATGGGCCTCACCAACCCCGCCATCTCCATCTCCACCTTTCCTCAACCTCTCCCTCTGTTGTCTCAATACTTACGTCACCTTTTCCATCACGTCGTAGATCTTGTGGATCACGTCCATCCATTCTCCCTCCATCAGCACCACCTGACTCGTCCACGTCCGTGTGAGAGCCTTCGGTTAACCCTTTCACTGTCACACTACAAAGGGTTCACACTTTCACTACCACACCACAAAGGGTTACCACTTTCATACCACACTACAGAAGGTTAACCCTTTCACGACCACACTACAGAAGGTTAACCCTTGCACTACCACACTACATAAGGTTAACACACTTTCACTACAACACTATAAAGGGTTCACACTTTCATACCACACTACAGAAGGTTAACCCTTGCACTACCACACTACAGAAGGTTAACCCTTGCACTACCACACTACATAAGGTTAACACACTTTCACTACCACACTACAAAGGGTTAACACTTTCATACCACACTACAGAAGGTTAACCCTTTCACTACCACACTACAGAAGGTTAACCCTTGCACTACCACACTACATAAGGTTAACACACTTTCACTACCACACTACAAAGGGTTACCACTTTCATACCACACTACAGAAGGTTAACCCTTTCACTACCACACTACAGAAGGTTAACCCTTGCACTACCACACTACATAAGGTTAACACACTTTCACTACCACACTACAAAGGGTTACCACTTTCATACCACACTACAGAAGGTTAACCCTTGCACTACCACACTACAGACGGTTAAAACACTTTCACTGCAACACTATAAAGGGTTAACACTTTCATACCACACTACAGAAGGTTAACCCTTTCACTTCCACACTACAAAGGGTTAACACTTTCATACCACACTACAGAAGGTTAACCCTTTCACTTCCACACTACAAAGGGTTGACGCTTTCGCTACCACACTACAGAAGATTAACCCTTTCACTACCACACTACAGATGGTGAAAGGGTTAATATGTTAAATATAAATACTTCATCATTATCCCTTATATCAAAATACATCACTTTAAATTCTAAAGGTATTTCTACTTCTGTACTTGTGTCCATAGAGGGATAATGGATGTATAATCCCCAGAAGATATGTTGGTGGTTGGCGTCTTTATTCCTGCATCTGTGACTATATTTCTATA